>NC_092879.1:89675169-89990533 GCF_028372415.1 Notamacropus eugenii | reverse complement strand
CCCATGCAGTCACTGTCCTTTGTAATCTAAGTTGACACTGCTGAGGATGGCATTTTTCTGTGCACAAAGTCAAGCCAAAATGGCTGGCGGTTCCAGGTAGGGTCCAGGAATGCTAACAGTTAGCAGTGAGCATTTTCTGGTCATTGAAGGTCAATGCAGAGTCAATGGAAGAAAGGATATATGGAGAAAAAAGAAGGAAAGAGTCAGGGCTGAGGGAAGGCTGTACAGAATGGGTCAGTCCTGCAAACCTGCTGCTAAAATCTTCTCCCACCCACCCACATGAAAATGGGCCTCTCCACTCCTACAGCAGCGGTCTCCATGTGCTCCCAAATATGGCAGATTCTTCTCTTGAGTCCTCCCTCCATCAAACCTGGCCCTAATTGTGCCCCATGCCCTCAGCTCCAGAATCATGCTGAGGTCATAACAGCTTCATCAGGTAGATGTGATCGCCACAGATAACATCAGTCAAGTCACTCAGCTTTTGGTGCCTGCCCTGGGCTACGGACTTAAGGACTGGACTTGTAATTTCACTGGTACAGAGAATTCAAGGGTAAGGAAACTCCCCTTAACTACGTAGCTCAACATTTTCTTTATAATTTATCATCACAGACTAGAGCACTGGGCCAGCTTCAAAGTCAGTGGAACCTGAGTTCAATTCTCACCTTTGACACATACTGGCTGTGTGATCTGAGCGAGTCATATAACCTGTTCGTGACCTAGGGAACGCTTTATGATGTGGAAATAAAGGTCCTTCCAGGGGATGAGGTACTAGCAGATAGAGAATATCCAGACAGACCTCAGGAACTGACAACAGTGATTATAACACTGGACTGGCAGTCGAGAAGTCCTGAGTTCTAATATGACCTTAGACACATACTAGCTGTGTGGTACTGGGCAAGGCACTTAACCTCTCAGTGTCTCAGTTTCCTTATCTGTAAATGGGGATAATTGGAATGGGGGGAGGGGCAAGGAGTAATGAGGTAATACTTGTAAAGCGCTTCGAAAACCTTACAAAGGTTTAACTGTATAAATGCTAGCCTCTTATGGGTAGAGGTGAGGAGGGAGGACATTCCGGGTATGGGGGATGAAAGGTCATATGAGAAAAAAGAAACAGTTTTACTAGAAGACTAGAGTGTGTGACTTTCTAGCCGTATATAATAAGGCTGGAAAGGTTGGGTGGAGCCTGACTCTGAAGGTTTTTAAAACAGAAGTTGGCACTTGATCCTAGAGGTCATAGGGAGGCACTGAAGTTTACTCAGCAGGAGAGCACCCCAAGCAGAACTCAGGCAGCTGTGGAGAGAGGCTTGAGAAAAGGACACCAGTTAGGAGGCTATTAGAGTAATCTAGGGTTGGATGTGAAGGGCCAGAACTAGGCAGGAACCCATGTGATTGGAGAGCTATGGAGGTGGCACCATGGGGAGTAAAAAAGAACAAGGCTGGGTGACAGGAAGGATGGTGAATTCCAAGCTGTGGGACAAATCCCCCTATTCAAGAGCCTGTCTCTGTCACACATACACACCCATGCCCCAGGTCACTCACTTACTGATCTCTCGGGCAATATCTCCCCCAAAAAGAACTAGGAGAAGCTCAGAAACTCAGCTGGGGTCACGCTGAATGAGGATCAACCAGATCTTTTTACCAGGCTTGTCTCTACTGGCATTTTACTGCAGCAAGAGGCCACTAGGACCATGCTCACAGCCCCATCGTGACATAATGGACACTCTTCTCTCTTGCATTTCCAATTCACTCCTCAATCAATACTAGCTTTTTCCCTCACTCTTCAGTAGTCAAAACAAATGTTAACTCCGGAGCATCAAGCCCTGACAATATTTCCTGAAGTTCTTAAGTAAGTACCTGAAATGGCAGCTATTTCTCCTCTCTGCCCTAGCAGCAGTTCATCTAGGAATGTATCCCAGGTGGCCCACAGCCTCAGTTGGGACTACTTCCTGGCTACCATTGGGTAGGAAGGATGGCAACTTCCCTTGTCACCCACTGCTAAAAAAACAAATCTCCTCCCCTGAAAGGGATCACCTAGTCCAACCCTCTTTTTACAAAGAAGGAAACTGAGGCCAGCAAAGGGAAGTACATTGCCCAAAGTCAGATAACCATGTGAAGGCAGAGCCAAAACTCCAGGCTAGTTTTCACCTTCTATCACTGTAGGGCACTCTTTCTATTCCTTCCTTTCCCTAACTCCCTCACCCCCATCCACTGTTGTTTAACATTCGGACACAAATTCCCAAGAAGGGATCAAGACTACACTGTCCCTCCTCCCCTCTACTCCTTTTGTGATTCCCGGGGATGGCATTCCAGATCTGTAATGGGAAATTGATTGGTCTGAGATGTCCAGGATGGATTTGATTTTCAAACAAGAATAATCAAATAGAGTTCAATACTGCATATTCTTAATCAGCATATCAATCCAAATGGAGCTTTTTGAAGAATATGCTGTACTAATCATCATGATCGCAATTAATTAAGGAGAGAAAGACTAAAAGAAAACAACCCCCACCCCCTATGTGTTTTTAAGTTAAGCTATGACAATTTCCAATTGATTTCCAGCCCTTTCTCTTAATCACATATCTAATTCCCCTTTTGAATCCCACTGCCTGCTTATGCAGTTGCACACACCCAATTATTAGCTGCTGCAGAGAATTTTAACTCTGCTGGACAGCTGCCGCACAAAATCCTCTCCGAAAAGCCAACGTGGCAACTTGATCAAAATCCCTAGGATTTCTCTTCCTCGCTTAGAGCATCTCCGGCCTGCAGCCACTTGCCCTCACGCTTGGGCTCTATTTAAGGAAGGTCCAAGGAGGTGGCTGGACAGCAGCTTTCCAAATTAAGTAGGGCGTCCCCTCACCTTCTCAGCGGCTGGAATACATGGTGGGGCGGGGCTGGGGCTCCCTATCTTTGGGCAAAGTGATTTTGAAAAATGAGACTGCCTGGCTCAAATGATTTTCACCCAAGTATGGGGATTTAAGGGCTCACTTCTTACACTCAGCAGCAACTTCTTTTTGGACACTGAGGGATTACTTCTTTACTAAAGCCAACAGGATAGCCCCATGTTCTTTTTCTGTGTGCATACAAATGAAGAATGGTATTCTTGAAAGGAAAGTCAAATAGAGAGCAATAGAAACCTGCTTGGAACTACAGGACTCTAGCAACTCAGGCCCTTGACTATACTTTGCTGTAAGAATCCACTAGACATGGGCCCAGACATCTTAAGAATGTGGGGATCATTCTCCCAGTACCTGGATACTAAGTGATGAAGTGGATCGATTGTTGGTTCAGAGTCCAAATCCTATCTCAGACACTTACTAGATGTGTGACCATGGCCAAGTCGCTTCACTTCTGTCTGCCTCAGTTTCCTCATCCACAAAATGGGGATGATAACAACATCTACCTCACAGGTTTATTATGATGGTCAAATAAGATAACCGACATGAAGAACATGGCAACCCTTAAAGCACCATATGAATGTTAGCAATTATTCTGATTAACCTACTCCTGCACTGCAGACTGAGGGCATTGTTAGGGCCCTGGCCTCCTTGATCCATCTTACCCTCCCTGGCACATCACCCACATGTTTCCAGACAGTGGGACCACTTTGGAAGGAGGAGCCAGACACACTCTGGTCATGCACAATACAGGCATCTCAGATCAGCCTTTGGAGTTACCAGAATCCTTGCTGATGCTAGCGTCCATGGCCAGAGAATGGGGAAGTGGAGCTGGAGTGGTCCTCCGCTCCGAACCCAGAGCCGACAGAGCTTTGTGGTGACCTCCCCCTGCCCCAGCAAGAACCCCCAGAGGTCTCCCCAGCACCGTCTTCCTCACAGCCAATGCTAGAATGACAGTTCTAGGCCCTTAGCGGTTCCAAAGAGTTGATTAAGGCTTTTTAGCTATCTATCACAGAGCCAGAGGATATCTTGGACCCTGGGGGAATTTAACTCATTGACTTTTTAAAGTGTCGCTTTATAATGTTTAGGTATTAATATCATTTTCATTTCTCCTAATACCCTTTCATCCTACTCTAATGCCTTCTCACGATGCAGAGATAAGCCTGGCTTCCCAAAGGCTGTACCAGGAGAACATAAGCTCAGAGAGGTCCTTTGAGGTCAGAAAGACTTTGCATACCAGGCCTCTGACAGAATGTATTGCTGTCATTAGAGGCCAGTCTACCCATGTTCACAGACTTAGCACAAGACTGAAGGCCATAACCACTCGTCTATTAAATGACAGAGGGGTTGTGATCTCAATTGGCAACACATATCCCGTGAGTGTTATTTACTGAAATTCTACAGGCTGAATGCCCAGGCTAAAGGAGGCCTGGTTTGGGCCAAATTGTTTTTGTTTTTAAAAAAAGGTCTAAACCCATTCATAAAATGTAACCTTTGGGGATGAGATATTGAATACTGAACTGCAGTAAAAACACGTCCAAAAGGGGCCAAATGGTTGCACGAGGCAACATGAATTGACCTAAATTCTGTAGCATCTTGGATCACTACCTGAACTTGTAAATGGTATTTTGGTTAACAATCACACCAAATTCAAAGTAAAATTAAGAACTTAAGTAAATATGTCTTCATTTTGTGTGCCATGAGTTTGGGTGTTTGTCCCATACTTTGGGCTTAAATATTGTATTTCCAAGGATGAAAAAAAACAATGCAGATGATAGAAAACCTGGGGAACTAGGCAGTTAGTCAAAAATGTACCTGCTAAGCATATGTTTTAGCAGCCAGGAGAGGCCTTGGGCGAAGGGACAACAATGGCTTCTGGGTTTCTGGAAAACACAGGCAAAGCTTAGTGAACAGGCCTGTTGCCCTGATCTGTAGTCTCGGCAGCGAGCCTCCAGCTCCAAAGAAGTGGGCCCTTCACCACACACCCCAGCCTTCTGGTCACTGGCCAGGTCCCAGCCCCAAGGCAGCCATGGCTACTCTCTAAAGTCTAAGACAGGGAGACAACACAGGGAAAGATACACACAGGAAGACCCCAGATGCAGACATTCTAGTCTAGGAAGTCCGCCAGGTATTTCTTCATGTCTGTGCAGTGGGAGTGAGTGGGGCAGCAAGCCCCTGGTAAAGGAGTGTTTGTAGAAGGCAGCTTCGTAGTACCAGAGAACTGAGTGAATGAGTGTGCAAAAGAGCGAGGGAGCACTGGATATGCACGCCAGTGGCTGCAGCCTAGGCCCATGTTCCCTCTGTGCAAGCCCAGGTGTGCTGGGGAAAATGATGATGTCAGCCCCAACTTAGCAGATAAAAATTATTTCCTTTCCCAAGAAATGGCCTGAGAGGGCACCAGTGGGGAGAAAGAAGGAAACAGTAAGGGCCTGAATAATTTGAAGGGAAGCAGAGGGTCCACGGGAGACAGCAAAGTAATAGCTTTGTACTTAGATTGCCAAATGCACCTAGTGAGAATCTCATAAAGAAAGTGCACAGCCAAGACGCCAATGAGCAGGTGAATGAGCAGGAGGGCTCCAAGCAGGTGGACCAAGTCATAAAAAACTCAGCTTTCGCTCACTCGCCATCCTGCCCTTGATGGCGGCTCTTGTTGCTTCTCTCCTGGCAGCCAAGATTGTTTCAGTGCCCAGCCTTTTGAAACAATTATCCTCCATAGAGGAATCTAAAGGGTCTGCATTGGTGGGAGTTCAGGGGGTCACAGAAGCAGGGTAAACAGAAGGAATTAATAAAATGCTTGGCTAGGAAAACCTAGCACCATATGGTGACCAGAGAAGACCTGGGCATTCCCAGAGGTGAGAAACCGAGTCTTTGCAAGTTCTGTACAGCCCGGCCCACTGAGGCCATTGTTGTGACTTGAGTCCCAGGTTACCCTGCTGCCATCTCCAGGATCACCTCCCTCTCAGCCTCTGTTTCTATAGGCCATTACTATTTGTCCATTCTTTATGGGCTTGTAAGACAGATAAACCTAGCACACAGGAGGGCTGCTAGCATAGATTCACTCTTGATTTGGTCAAACAGGAAAGATACTAAGAAGGGGTTAATAATCTCACTTTATTCTAGTCTAGTTTTCTCAGAAGAGGATTGCTGATAACGGGATCCCAAGCTCCTACGGCATTCCCTAATCACCCTTCTCACGGGGGTGGGTGAGAAGGGGGGCCAACTACCCCTATGTCTCAAGGGATCAATCGAGACAGGCACAACTTGTGCTGCCCCTAAATCCCCTCAAGCCTCAATGGGGGCCAGTTGAGGCACACACAGCATTTGTGCATTCAACCCTAAGGGTTCCCCATTCACTGTCTAGTGACCACCTGTTTTATAGGCCAAGAGACAAAGAAGGCATATTGCCAGCTGTAGCCTCACACGTCTCCATCACCCCATCCCTGTATCTCACTGCACAGCTGCCGTGGATGTTTGTGTTATTTACCATTATATAACTCTGCGCAAGCTTGGTGGAGATGTTTGGAACCATAACTATGGGAGCTCATATCTAGTACCTGGGAACTGAAGATTGTTATGTCTGTGGATCCCTGGAAACTGAACTCTGAGAAATAATAACAAAAATTCACGCGACACACACTCAAATCCATTTTACTTACATTAAAATTCACCTGACATACAGGGCTCCAGGGAGAAGGCAAGTGAAGTTCTTTGATCTGAGGAACCTCACCTTTCTCTTTCTATCCTGGCTTCTGTAACTGGCAAACAGAGCAATCGGTCCAGCAGTAAACATTTGCTACCCCAGCCCTGGCACTTACGTTGTGCCAGGCACTGGGTTAGGTGCTGGGCATGGAAACACAGAAACCAAACTCTCTCTGTCCTCAGAGAGCTTACACTGTGTGGGTGGAGTATGCACATACATGTGTGTGTATGTGTGTGTGTGTGTGTATGTGTGTGTGTATGTGTGTGTGTATGTGTGTGTGTGTGTGTGTGTGTGTGTGTGTGCGTACAAAAAAGATCATTTCATTTGCTGGGGGGAGGGAAACTAGCAGCTGGCAGAGAGTCAGCCTCATGAAGAAGCTAAAGATTAAGGAGATTTGAGGAAAACGAGGGATTCTAGGAGGCAGAGATGAGGAAGGGGGTACATTCGGGGCACAGGGACTAACCTGTGCAAAGCACACAGACAGCACCGGAGGAGGAAAAGGAAGATGGTTTGACTAGACACGAAGAGAAGGATGTAATGATTAATAAAGTGACACGGGAATTAGAGTCAGTTTGTGAAGGGGATTCTATCATGGAAGAGTCTGCATTGGCTCCTGAGTCATGGGGAGCAAGCTGGTCAGCACCCTGCTTTAGGACTTGACACATACGTTCTGTTGTCCAAGCTTATCTTTTCTATTTTCACATCTCACAGAGCCACCAGCCTAGTGCATCAGCTCTCACCTGGACCATTTCCACAGCCTTCTAATTGATCTCCCTGCCCCTCGCCCCCATCTCTCCCCACTCCACTCCAGCCATCACTCAGATGGGCATGTTCCTGAAGTGTGTGATCTGACCCCAGTAGCCTCCTATTGCTTCTAGGATGAAATGTAAGGTACTCTTTGGGGGCATTTAAAGCCCATCACAACCTGATTCCTTCCTAGTCTTCTGTTTTACTCCCTCTCTACACTAGCTCCACTAACCTTCTTGCATTTGGCACATAAGTCCCTCCATCCCCTGCCCCTATGCCTTTGTATGGTCCACCTGGAGTGTGCTCTCTCCTCAGCTGCCACTCCTAGATTCTCTGCTTTCCTTCCATTCAGCTCAGTAATTCAGTAAACATTTAAGTGCCTACCATGTGCCAGGCACCATGCTAAGTGCTGGGGATACAAAAAGAGGCAAAAAACAGTCCCTGCTCTCGTGAAACTGACAGTCTAACAAGGGAGATGACATGCAAATAAATATATGCAGATATAGACAGATCTGCAGACACAGGGAAAATAGTCCTGCAATGGTATGGAACATGGATTTGCTGGAGTGGAGTGTGGATCCCACAGGACGGGGGAGAACAGTGAAAAGTCAAAGCAGATACTTTATGGTTAATTGGAGAGAGTGGAGATGAAAAGGTGTGAACTGATGGATGGAAGCCATATATTGAGGGTGGGCCCCACTGGACTTAGTGGCTGACATGCTGGAAATACATGGTTGTTCCTCTATTACTGCTTCATGCACGTGGAAATGCGTACTTAGAGTACCAGGCAATCAATTGCTAGATTGGCATGCCGTTTGAGCTCTGTCACGGATGCTCCATTCAAAGAACCTTCCCAAGCACTGTTGGAAGGACTTTCCCCACTGGGGTGCTGGTAAATGTTCAACAACCAGCTTTCCAAGGGAGAAAAGTACACAATACACTTAAATTTAAGCTTTGTTATTACCATTTTCTCCATCACTTTCTTAAGTCTAGTCGAGCAACAGAACGATAAACCAGCCTTTGCTGATTCCCCAGGTGTAAATGCTGCATTTAACAGGGGGTTCTAGGGTAGCCTCCGAGCTGGTCCCAGCATTCCCCTGCTCCCTCTCCCTCACAGCTAGCAAGAGAGATGGGAGGGCTCCAGTGCCTGACTGGAAGCCTCCCCTGGCCAGAGCACAGCCTCGCTTTTAATGGTCTAGGAGCCGGACTGGATTCTGCCTCCTTTGGTCAGGGACTCTGGTTTCCAACACAACTAATGACTTCCCTCGGCATGGCTACATCTAGCCACCTTGATTTATAATGGAGATGACCTGGTGGGTTTAATTATTCTCTAATGTGCTCAGTTGGGAAAGGTGTGCTTCCTACATAAATAAGGCCTTAAAGAAAAAGGAAGTCTGCCTTTTTTCTACTGTTTCCCTAAAAGCAAAAGTTTTGGACTTTGGGGGTTGGATTTTAGACCCCAACTTGCTGTGTCAGAGGAATTGTTTGTGATCACCTCACTGGGTCCCGATTGGGTTGGCATTTCTTTATTTCCTCAGGGATTGGGAAGAGGAGCAGGAAGGTGGTGGCGGAGCCAGGACCAGGGTTAGGGAGGGAATGCAGGAAGGCAGGATCAAGGAAAAGCCTCCATGAAGAATGTGGTGCTTGGGAAGAAAACTCTCTGAGATGGAGGTAAGGAGGGACTGGAGAGAGCTTTGAAAGTGTTCTTTCTTCACTTCATATTTCTGCTGTATATTTTTGGAAATGCACTTGCCCCCCCCTTTAGAACATATAACCCTGGGGAGTAGGGAATGGGTTCACTTTTTGTCCTTGGGTCCCCAGTGCTTAGCACAGTGTGTGGCACATAGTAGCTGCTCCAGAAATGCCTCTTGGCTGTTTAGCTTTAGGAAAGCAAACCAGGTATCTTTCTGGGTAATCTGTTGGTAAAGGGATGAGTTCTGGTTTGGGGTTAGGCATCTTCAGTCGCTAGTACAATGCCTGGCCCCTACTGGGCTAAGGACGTAGAATGTGCTTATTAAGTGTTTGGAGAATCGAAAGGAGACACAGTAGCTAATGACCCTATTTTCTGTTGCTATACATTGTGACCATGAACGTGCAGAGGATAACATTTGCAATTCTCTGCAATGTGTGATTGATACATGAATAGTGAGTCTCTGTGTACAATGTGTTTACAGATTTCTAAAATGGAGTTAGTCCCAGAGCTCCAAAAAAAAAAAAAAAAAAAGATCTGAAGCATCATCATGAAAAGATCTGACTGGTTTGGAACCAGGGTTCCTAACTTTCTGTGTGTCCTGGACCCAGTGTTGTACTGTTCATCAGAGCCGATTGTAAAATTTTCAGTGCGAGCATTTATGCCTCGACAATTGGCAAACGCTACAAAGCAGGGTTTGATTTATTCTCTTGTTGATTGTCAAAATGTTAATAATGAAGATTAAGTTTAAGATTCCATTGTGTGTACGTATGTTCTTGGAGAGCCAATTGTTAAGGGTCTACCAGTATATCCCTGTCAGTCTGGTAAAGCCTACTTACCCCTTCTCAGAATTATGTTTTTAAATGCATAGAATACAATGTACGGAATGACAAAGAAAGTCAGTTATATGCAAATGCAGTGTTTTGGTGTTTATTAAGCTGTGTTCACAGACTCCAGGTTAAGTACCATGCTTGAGCAAACTAAGTAGATATGCAATGAGCAACACCTGCCAGGCCTGCTGTAGCAATCAATCACAAGCATTTATTAAGCCCCTACTATGTGCCAGGCACTATATGTTGGTGGCTTAGAGAATGAGAAGCTATTAGGAAAAAAACTGATCTCTGCTCCCAATTGCAACAGGAAAGCAGCTCAGCCTGAGGTTGGACAAGAAGCTGGGGAGCAACTGAGATGGTAGAACGTCCAGTACAAGCCGGGAAAAGGCTGAAAGCTTGGGGAGATGAGTCAGTGCACTAGTAATTTTGGGAGATGGGAAGGGCAAGCTTGTGATTGTCAGTGATGATGCTTGTTCCTTAGGCCTGCCCTTGCATCGTGCTGAATGATGACTAATGAGTGAACTGTGGGGCAGACAAATCTGAGAAAGGGAGAGAAGTGGCAGCTAATTGTTCATTTTCAGAAGATTGCAACCAAATTTTAGTTTAAAATTCATTTTGTATTTCATTCTACCTTTTCTTTGCTGACGTCAAGTAACATAAACTTCAAAAGAGGGGAAAAAAAAGTTCTAAAAGGAACATGGAGGTTCTCACTCTCAAAGGTACGTGGCCTGCCTTTTGTTCTTAAGCATTCTTACTCTGTCTTCAGTATTTGGAAATAGAGTCATAGCAAAGGAGCTTTTGTTTTCTGTTTCTTAAAAAAAAAAATCTTTGAAAGAACCTTCTTCCACACCTAGTGCCAGGGGACTATTTAGGACCCTGACGCATTCTCCATGTCCTGGCCCATGTTCCTGTTGGTCAGATTCTACTCAGGACCAGGACATGTAGAGGATGGCAGAGGTACCTTAGAGATCCCTGGAAGAAAAAGGTAACCATAGTACCGATGGATTTGGCTCTTTTCATTTTTTTCCTTCATCAAATCTTTCTGCCTTGACAGAATCTATAATCTTCTTATATCAAAACAGAGCAGAACCAGTGAAATTCATTTACAATAAGTGGAACTCCAGTGAGAATGGAGAAATAATTTGGGGCAGAAAAGAGGAGGAAGTGTGCTCTCATCAGTGTACAAGGGTAGACTTCGGTGATTCCTTTCCTTCTGGGATCATCAGTGTCCGTGCTACTTCTGGATGTTAGTGATGCCAACATTTGCTCCTCCCCTCCCTCCACTAAGGCAAACCTACATGTCAAAGTTGTCAAACACAGGGCTGCAGCAGATCAGCGGACTCCCATTTAGATGACACTATGAAAACTCTTGGTTGTCCTTTGGGGAATGTCTACAAGCAGAGAAGGCCCTAGTGTTAAGGTCTGGTTCTGCCGCTAACTAGTCCCAAGATCTTGAGCAACATTCTTAACCGCTTCCTTCTGTGTAAATGACAGTTAAACCAGATGATTCCCCAGATTCCTTATAGCCATAATATTCACTGATGCCCTTGCCTCTTCCGACTCCTTCCATACATCTGGGTCAGTCTACTAAATCTAGATAAATTCCTTTTTCACAGAAAGATACCCTCAGAGTATGTCCCCAGTACCATGGAGAGAATCAAAATTCTGTCCTCTTATCTCCACATCACTCTGTTTATCTTGCAGATCATGAACGTCATGGCCCCTCAGAGGTAACCATGCACCCTATGTGTAGAGACCATGAACCGGGCACCTTGACCAGAACGTCATTCTGCCAGTGGCTCTTTTGTTCTCACCAGTTGACTATTTTTGAAAGTCTTGCTACTAGGTAAGGGGCTTAAGTTGTATAAGTAACTATTGAGTATCTCCAACATAGTCACTATGGGGATTACAAGTGAGGCATAGGAGGGCATCCTATGATACCATCCTGGGCCTCAAGGAGCTTAGAGTCTTTAGAGAGAAAAGGGACAGGCACACATATAACGACAATGCCTGAAAGGAAGAAGACACATTCACAAGCAAAATTTCATCCAGAGGAGTGTGGACCTAAGGAGCGAAGGGTCTTTAAACTGTGCCATTCAAGGATTAGGTGAGGGAGCTGGAAATATTTAGATTGGAGCAGAGAAAATGGAGGAGAATATGAATCTCTCCGTTCCTGTTTCCCTTAGCACTTCTCACGAGACTCTTCACACAGTAGTTGTATAAGAAATGCTTATGGAATAACTGAGTGGAGTGAGTGTTATCTTCACAATATTCCAAGGGTTGGAGCGTGTCAAAGGGATTACTCGGCTTCCTTAGTCCCACAGGCCAGAGGTAGCACCAGAGGGTAGAAATGACAAAGTAGTCTAAAAGTGAAAAGTGCTGCCTGTCCCTGAAGGCATGAAAGCAGAGTGGTCACTTGTAGATTTTGTAGGCTGAATTCATGCTTAAAGTTGGAGTGGGCTAGATGACAGTCCTTCCCAACACTAAACCTGTCTTCTTTCAAGAGGTATCATTTAAGCAATATGTGATCAGAAAAAAAGATGCTCTGGCAGTGGAATGAGAGCCATGGGTAACCAAGATGTGACCTAAGTGCTGTGCTGGCACTCGTGAAATGGAGAGGACTGGAGGATGCCCTTGGAGTCAAAAAGACCTGACTCCAAATCCCTCAGAATACTAGCTGTGTGAGCCCGGGGAAATAGTTTACCCTATCAGTTCATCACTAATGCCAGCTATGTGAGCTTGAAAAAAACTCTTTGCCTCGGTTTCCTCATCTGTAATAGTTGGGAGTTTAGACTTGTTGACTTCTAAAGTCTCTCCCAGCTCTAAATCTATGCTCCTATGATCTGACAAATGTTAAAAGACCCAGAGGAGGTCTTTTATTGCTTAGTGTAGACTCTTTGTGAGAGGGCATGTACAAGAATTACATGGGGCAAGAAGGTGAGGGGGACAGGTTTCAGTCTGTATTGGTATAGAGAGTTCTCACATCGGTGAGTTCATCATGCAGATTCACTGAAATAAACAGAGCCTGATTTTGGAGGATGGATGGGTTTCAAGGAAGTGCTGTGATCCATCATGCAGATAATATGTGTACCCTAGAGAGAGCTTCAGGTTAGATTCAGGGTGGACTTGGAGGGACTGGACAGCATCCCAGGCAGAGGAGACAAGATGAGCCAAGGTACTGGGTGGGGCATAGTTAAGGGGACAATGGAGAGAAAGTGGAGTATCATTCTGCTACCTGGGGCCTGCTTGCCTTGGTGTAGGCTTAGATAGAGGCAGAATCCTACATATGTAGCTTTCACGGCCTAGCTGTAGGCTCATATATTAAGGGTGGAATTTGATTTCACTTTCTGACTACCTTGGTTCCCAATCCAATCTCCCAATGCCAGTGGGAAAGTTCTTATGTCTGTATAATAGACATGTTATGGAATGAGATTGTTCAGGAAATGCAGTATATAAGAAATGTGTTGCCATCCAGACACTTAAAATGGAAACCAGCAGGTCAAATGATTGTACAGCATAGTGTCTTTTGTAGCAATGTATACACTGGTCAGGCTTTCTCATATGTTAGCACACCAGATTCTCTTCATAACCACGTGAGATTGGTGGGACAGGAGTTTCTATTTCCACTTGACAGATTTTGAGAACACTGAGAGAAAAAGAGACATTCATTAACTTGCTCCAGGTCATAATTCCCATGTACCAAGATAAAACGTTCAGTTGGAGGAACCTGCGAATGAGTCACAGATCTGCCGAGGATTCTTGCTACTTATCTTAACTGGTAGAGTTGTTGGACAGGTCTGAGCTTGGACAAAATTGGAAAAGAACGCTGGCTTACATCTATGTATTGTTTTCTAGTATCCAGAATGCCTTTCCTACAACAACACTCTGAGGTTATCTCTGTTGGACAGATGAAAAGACTCATGCTCAAGAAGGTCATATGACTGGTCTGAGACCACTAGGAAGGATCATCTCCAGGACCCAAACTTGGGTCTTTGGGCTCCAAGCCAAGGTCATAGACAGGTCCTACTTAGGCTCAGTGAATGAGCATCTCCCAGGTAACTAGCTATATCTACTTCCCTGCCATGTTCTCAAGGACCCACCTCCTCCCAAAGGATTCAACAACTAGAACCCCAGAATTATAGAGTTACACTAGGAAACAAAAACTCACACACATAATTATTAGAAACAAATAATCAGTTGGACATTAGATTGCGGGCACCTTTCTTTTTGTATCCCCAGAACTTAGCACAATGCCCGCCATATAGTAGATGCTTAATTGATGTTTACTAACTGACTGACAATCCCCTATCCCCTAGGATAGGGATCTTCTGAACCTGAAGAAATGGGGAGATCCTGGGTGCCACAATAATTCTGTCGAGAAGATGTCTTGAATCTAATGACCCTGTTAAGCCTCACTGGGAAGTGGTACACATTTTACTTAGTAATAAAGTTGGCCCAATGTAAGGATTCTGGAGAGCACGTGGTCTAAGACATTTAAATTGTTTTTAGGGAAATAAACCAACAACATATCACCTCAAAGGGGCTGGATAATTCCAAATGCTACGAGTCTAAAGCAAATGTGTTAGGTTGCACCATTCACTTGTTCCAGAATACTGACCAACATTCATTCATTAATGTGTATACTCTCCCGTAACTCAGTAACCTACTTTTTTTTTTTGTTTGACCCAGTACATTTTTAATCCAATTGAGTTAGGAAAAAATTATTTGAATATGCTAAATCATTATATTTTTATGTTCAACAGTGTCTCATATACGGAATCTATGAGACTTGCATAATATAGTTAAACCCAGGTTCACAGCAGTCAATCTGCAGCCCTGGGGGTGAGGAAACCTTTGGAGAGGCCTACTAAAAATGCCAACTGCCACCCCACCAAAAGTCTCCAGCCTGGGCATTTGCTTGACCAATATCTAAAACTCTAGGCTTTTATCCCCACCTCCAGGTCAAGGGTGAGCCCCTACAGGGAGCCAGAGACAGACACGCTGGCGCATGTAAGGATACATGTTCATGTTACTTGATCCAAATGGCCACCATTGCCTAAGCCTTGAGAGGACAGGTTGTCCTGCATGGCTGCTCTTAATACAGGAATGGAGTTTACTCCCTTCAGCAGTTATCAAATAGTATCTTACTTTTTTTTCTAATATGGCAATATGTTCTGTGTGACTGTGAATAACTCATTGCCCCCCCCAAGAAACTCAGGCCATGCCTTATAGATGAGATATCCAACTGCTGGGGACGGGGTTTCCATATTGGGAGTTCCCCACACTGAGGAAATCACAGGTTCTGACAAAAACAAATAGAAAATTATTTGATAAGTGTCAAATGTCCTGCCCTGATGCCTCAGTGTAGATTTTGTGTGGCCCTACCTTCTCAAAGGCTGTGCCAGTGGAAAACAAATTCTAGTAGGCCCCCAAAACTGAAAAGCCTTTGAGTTTGTGGTTGGAGGATGTTCAGAGAGACTTGCCACTGGCTTGGTCACTTAGTGAGAAATGTTTGGGGCCATCATCCCCTTGGCAAACTATGTACTGTTCTAAGTTACAGAGCTGTTGGAATCTGCACCAGCTCCAACACTACACCCTCGCCCCTGCTCCCACTGAAATTACCTTGTGTTTCTGGAGAATATTCCAATATGTTCATGTTGTCTCCCCTTATTGAATGTAAGGGCCTTGAGGGCAGGGAATGATCATTTCAGTCTCTTCATCCCCAGTGCCATGATCAGTGCCTGACACACAGTAGGTATCTAATAAAGCACATTGCAGGTATCTGATAAATGCTTGCTTGCTTACTTATCTGATCAGTAGAGGGACTATCTTCACTTACAAAATTACAGAACCTTAAAATTTTAGGAAAGTCACTTGGTTCCACAGGGAAATGATTTTAACTGAGTACATTTCAGAGGAAGAAAAAAGGAGTTCTCCAAGAAGACTTCAGAGAGGCCTGGAAAGACTTATATGATCTGATACAGAGTGAAAGGAGCAGAACCAGGAGAACTTTGTGCACAGCAACGACCACGGTGTGCAGGAGTTTTTTCTGGTAGACTTGGATCTTCATAGCAATGCAAGGACATAAAAAAAAATCCCCAATGGTCTTCTAAGGCAAAATGCCTTCCACATCCAGAGAAAGAACTATGGAATTCAGTCGCAGAGTGTAGCAGCTCGTTTGTGTGTGTGTGTGTGTGTGTGTGTGTGTGTGTGTGTAATGTTTTGGTTTGTTATATGATTTCTCCCATTTATTTTAGTTCTTCCACACAGCATGACTATAGTGAAAATGTATTCAATAGGAAAGTATGTGTAGATCCTACATAGAATTGTATGCCGTCTTGGGGAGGGTGGGGAGTGGTGGGTGTAGGGAGGGGGGAAAAATCTAAGTTTTATGGTAGTGATTGTAAAACATTAAAAATAAAAAATAAAAATTAAAAAATTGAGCATTTGACCTTTTTTATAAATTAAAAAAGAAAACCTTTTGAATGAAATAGGAAATAAAGTAGCCCAGTATATCTTTGAAACTCTTCCAATGTGAAACTTTTGTATGTTCTTCAGAGGTTTTTTTAAGAAAATAGAACAAGGTATTATTTTACTAAATAGAATTAAAGCTATTCTCACTCTCAAAAAGAAAAAAGGAGTACTTTCATGAATTTAGCTGAAAGGAAGAAAAGAAGAAGGAAGGAAAGACAAAGAAATGGAGAGAAAAGGAAGGAAAAAGGGAGGGAAGAAAGGGAGTGAGGAAAGAAGGAAAAATGAGTTTTGTTGAAGTCATAGTGAGTTTGAGATGCCAGTTGAAGCTTTGGGAACGGAATACGGGAGAGTGGCTGGCACTTTCCACTGTCTCCATAGAAATGGTCACTATACTCAGGAAGGACCTGTAGAAAGTGTGAAGAGGGGTCACCCATAGAAAAGTGAGGAAGAGGCAGTGGCTTTGGATGAAATACTTTCAGCCTCTCTGTCGTTTTGTGGATGACTTTCAAGAGTTGTTTGACATCCAAACCCCTAACCATGTGATCCAGCCTTTGAAGGCCATTGTTATGCTTCTCCTTTGTTTCCTGTTCTCTGGCTTGGAAATCCTCAGAGGCCTGACCTGATTCCATCCTGCTCCAAACTAATTTCTGAGACCCAGACGTTCTCCTTGTCCCTTTTAAGATCCACTTCTGCTCTAGAAACGCAGAGGCCAAGAATTAAAACAACTACCAAAAAATTTGGGTTCTGTAAGGCAGTGGGCTTTTAACAATTTGGTTTCAAATCCTAATCTTACTCTAAATGGTTGAGAGGACCCCACCCTTTTTCTCTCAGCATTGTAGATGGGACTGCCTTTGGGGTCAACATCTCCTTGATGTTTCTCCAATAAACTTTCCCTGCCCCTTTCCTGTTGGTCCCCACTCGTCTGGAGGCACTGTGGTGCTGGCTGGCCAGACTACAACCTGTCACCTCCTTCTCGAGGGACTTAGCACTGCCTAGTAAGACTGCAGAAATAAACCTCCGGAAAATCATTTCTAATTACTGCAGTATCCGTGCTTGAGCTGACCAGAAGCCTCACAAATCCAACCTTATTTCTCACTGGAGTGAAGAGCCTTAAAGCTGTCAGATGCTTTTCTTGATCCATGACACTGGGCAATTTTTCCCAATCTGCTTGGGTCTCGCTAAGCAGCGTTGTAGATTTTGGCTAAGTGGGAGGAGATGGTAACTGAGGGAGGAGGTGGTAACTGAAGTTTGGTGACTTAACAGTCACTTGTCTCGGGTGTTGTCTGTTTATCCACCTTGAATGCTTCAGAAAATTGGATTTGGGGTAAGTTTTTGCCCCTTTGGCTCCTCAGTTTCTACTCATTCCCATGAAAGAAAAGCTGGTGTAAAAATGGAGCTTGCTTGTTAATGCATATGTGCCCTGAGTAGGCCCAGTGGACACACAGGCTGTCTGTCACTCTGGGAAACAGCAGGCATAGTCATCTGCCTCCTGAGAGTGATCATAGGCTGAAGTGGAAGGAAGCAGAGTGCTGAGAACCCCAAGGAGATTTAGCAGGAACTGGGCTTAGCTGCCCTCCATGTGGCTGCAAAAACCTCCTATGAGCCTGCCCCTGTGTCCTCCCCACGGGGCAGCAGTTTTCAAGTGATTGCTTGGGCCTCTTTGTCCCCTGAGTGCTAGAGAGGAAAATGGGGAAGTCTTTGCACCTACACATCACCTAGGCCAACTCTTGACTTTCTCTGTGAGGGGGAAGAAGAAGCATTACATGTTCTAAATCTGCTCTGGTGGCCTGCTGGAGTAGCCTCCTTTGGATTTGGTCTTTTGAAGTGTTTTCAAGTTGTCTCCCAAGTAGCTGGATTGAAATAACTAAGTGCTGAAGAAGGATGGAGGAAAGGGAACTCCCCTCTGAAACATTCATTTCAGATGCAGTTGGGGTGGGGCGGTGCCAGGGGGAATGAGGGTGCCAGGGGGGATGGCTCAGGGCATTTGCTAAAAGTGTCATTTGTCTTCATATCTCTTTTCTGGAATGTATTGACTAGCCTAGCCTAGGACCACTGAGAGATTTCCAAATCATCTCTTTAGTTCAATGATGAAATCTGGGCCTGCCTCTTTTCACCATGTTCTCAAAGTCTCGTGAACAAGGGCTTGACCCCCCCAGAACTATTTGAAATCTTTTGTTACAAACCTGATAGTGTCAAGCCTATTGCCCTATTCTCTGCTTTCCTCCTTGCAGGGATGGGGGGGTTGGTAGCGCAAGCCTGAATAACCACCTTGGGGCCCACTAGATGTGACTTCATTCACCTAGACTGACACGAAAGGGGCTCTAGAATGTGCCCCTATCACCTCTGTGCTAGGCAAGGTGTAAGCACTTCTCCTACTCAGCAGATGACTAGCATGCTCACAAGTCAATCACCAAACAACTTATTAAGGGTCCTCTATGTGCCAACTACTAGGTGCTGGAATACAAAGACAAAAATAAAACAGTCCCTGTCCTCAAGGAGCTTCCATTCTTGCTGCAAAAGATGAGTGAATGTGAGCAGAATAGATACAAGCTAATGGGGGAGGAAGGAGGACCTAAGGTTTAGCATTGAGAGAAAGCAGAGATTCCCAGAGGCTCAGAGGGAGGCAGGCAAGAGATGGGGTGCTCTAGGCATCCGCCCCCCAAATCTCTGCAGTTTTTATGAGATTCTCAGGATAGGTGACTGCTCTTCTCCCTTTTCACAGCTGTATCAGAGGCGCTGAGAATAGCATTTGGATATGTAGGTTGTTTTCATAAGCCTAATCAAGCCGTTTGATTCTGTTAAGTGAGCTGGGATGTGGGAAAATCCTGCACAGGCTTGACTGTCTGGAGAAGCTTATCAGCACTGTGTGTTCACTCCACTAGGAAATGATGGAAGCAATTGTAGGTACAGGAGAGATATTGAAGGGATTTGCTGTGACTCATGGCCCAAAATCAGCCTGCCTCCTTGTAGTCTGATTGCTTCACATATACCTCTCAGCAGTGCATCACAATGCGTGTATTAACATTGAGTTTGGGGGTGGCGGGAACCACCATGGGCAGTCTGTGATCTTCAGTGAAGTAAAGGAATTAGACAGGCCTCAATAATGCCAGTGTGGTGCATGGTCAGAAGAGCGCACAGAAAGCTTTGATGGCCTGGCCCAACGGTCATACTGTGGTCTGTCCATGTCCAGTGGAAGTGAGCCTTCCAGAGTGCTGCCTGGGGAACTGATGCTGAACTTGGCACCCTGCTCGGTGCTCAGCGCAGTTACCCTGGGCTGATCGTGTGTGAGTATCTGCGTGTATGTGAGGGGGACAGGAGCGGTATCTTTTTATGAATAATTTTTTCCCAATACATTATTGCAAAACACCCATATGCTCACAAAGTGAATGCCTCGCCCCACATACAATCCCCCCCAAATATTTAAGTATAGCAGCTTGGACTTGCCTTTTGTACTTTTAGAACTGTTCTGAAAGGAAGGGTACATGCTTCATAAGACACTAGCAACACTGTCCAATGTACTTAGTCAAGGTTTTGCAACCCTTTAAATCTGTCTTCATGGACAAAGCTGGAGTCATTGTGTATAATGTTCTTCATTTCGGTTTGGTTCACTGAGCATCGCCTCATACAGGCCTTCCCATATTTCTTTGAATTCTTCATGTTCACCATTCCTTAAGGCACAGTAATAGTCTGGAGCATTCATATACCACAATCTGTTCAGCCAGTCTGTAATCACTGGGCACGCAGCTTGTTTCCGACTGTTTGTGATTACAAATAGTGCTGCTATAAGTCTTTTTCTTCAGACGGATCTTTTCTTATTGTCAGAAGGTATCCTTAAGTTATAAGTCCAACACCAGGATCACTGGGTCAAAATGTCTGGGCAGTGTTGTAACTTTTCTTGCATAATTCTAGCTTGTTCTCTGAAACAAAGCTCCACCAGCAGTGAGTTCAATTTGCCCATTTTCCAAATCACCTCACCCCGTGAATTCTTCCATCCTTTGCTACCTTTGCCAGTTTGATGAGCATGGGGTTGTAACTCAAGAGTTCTTTTCTTCTGCATTTCTGGAGTTTCTTTGATGGTTTTGTCTCATTTACTAGTATTTTAAATCCCCATTTAGGCCTGTATCTTGTTTTTCTTTTCAACGCTGCTTTTATTAGATGAGATTTAAAATCTACGAAAGACTCCTAACCTCCTCAAAGCATGTTAACGCTGAATCATCCTTCATTCAAGTGTATGTATGTCACCCAATTAAGTTTCAGCTGCTTGGTCAGCTTGGATGTAAAAGACCCAGTATAGTACTGGACTTCTGACTAGGAAAAGAAGAGATTTTGCAAACTCACTGAAAGGCGTCTTTCTTCATCAGGCTTAGTTTTGCAGGGAAGGTAATTTTAGGTTGCAGGCCATTCTCTCTTTCCTTGTTAAGCTCCTTCTGAATATTTTGGTCATGATTGTCTTATGCATAACATTTGGTGCTTTTTAATATGTGAATTGCTTCCCTCTGGCTGCTTAAGATATTTTCTTTTTGGTGAGGAAACAAAGGAACTTGATCAATACATCGTCCATTGGTTTAAGCTTGGGGTTTCTTTCTTTTGGGGGGTTTGCGTACTCTATCAGTTTGTTCCTTCCCCTTTGTTTCCCGTATTTCTGGGCATGTTTCTTATATTATTTCCCTATCATGTGACTTGAACACACTGCAACCATTCAGGAGCAGCATACCCAAAATACAGAATACATTTTTCTAAGGTGAATAAAGCCGTGAAAATTGGATCTCTAAAAACTAAAGAGAGTAAGCAATAGAAAACATCACTGATGGCACTTCAAGGTGGAAGCTGTTTTCTGTAAGTTCTCTGTCTACTTCTATTTGGTGTCTATGTTGCTAACTTGAAAATGATTTGATACTAGAATTTGTGTTTAGTCTTCATTACTGGAATTGTCAAGTGCTCTTTGCATATTGCCAAGTATTTTTGTGTTGGAGGTAAGCACATGGATTAGAACCTATCTATGGTTTATTAGTACTGTGATTAGCTTATTATGGAAAATGTGAGATCTCATTATGAAAGCTCATTCTGATCAAAATAGAAATTCATGAGAAAGTTATATAGTCAGGACAAAGACTGAACAAAAATTAAAAAGGCAAAATCAAGCCTCACGCCCTCCAGCCTCTCAAGTTTCTTCAGGTTTCCCACTCTGCCCTTTTCCTGTCACCTGCCTTCTGCCTGACCCCAACACCAAATGAATGCGGTCACTCTTTATTTCATCACCATCCCCTCCTACCTCTCTCTAACTTCTAGTGTATCAATTAAGCTGATAACAAGTTTGGATGTCTTCCTTCAAGCATACAGGCAAAAAGTGCATCCTTCAAGAAACAATACCATGCTTTCCTTGTCCATCCTGGAATAATGGGTTATAACTGTAATGGACTTTTTTGGCTTTATGGAGCTGAGAGAGGGGGTAAGGTAGGATCATGTAAGCCAGTGGGAGGCAGATTTGAGGATAGATGGAGCCACTTTGTAACTGGTTATGAAGGTAGAAGTGAAAAGATTTGACAACTGATTGGATATGTAGGGTCACTGAGGCTGAGGAGTCAAGAATAACACTAAGATTGCAATTCTGAGAGAGTAGGAGGAGGATGATGCCTCATCCATAAGAGGGAAGTTATGGAGAAGGTTTGGGGAGAAATATAATAAGTTCTATTTTGAACATATAAGTTGGAGCTAGCTCTAGGATGTACAGTATGAAATGTCCAAAAATAGTTGGTGATATGGGACTGGAGATCAGAAGAGAGTTTTGGACTATCTGTACAGAATTGATAATCATTGCTCATAATGATGAGCTGATGGGATCACCAAGTGAAATAATAGAGGGAGAAGAAAAAAGGACCCAGGAAACCCATGGTTAGTGGGCATGACCTTGAAAAACCAACGAAGGAGAATAAAAAGGAGTGGTCAGCCTGGGAGGAAAAGAACCAGGAGAAAAACATAGACAGGGAAGAGTATCCAAGAGGAGAGGGTGATTCTCAGTATTTAAGGCTGCAGTGAAGTCAAGAGGGATGAGGACTGAGAAAAGGTCATTGGATTTCGCCATTAAGAGATAGTTGGTAACTTTGTAGGGAGCAGTTCAGTTGAATGATGAGGTTTTTGTACCTCTAACTTAACATAGTGCTTGGCACATAGTAGGACCTTGACAAATGTTTACTGATTGATTTCCATTCATCTTAGAGCTACGTAGACCCGCCCCTTTTAAGTGAAAGTTTAGTTCTTTTTTTAAAAAAAAAGTCACGAAATCTATTACAGTAAAATGATAGAGGAAGAGATTGCTTGTAAGCCTCGATCCCATTCAGATTCTGTCACCTCAATCAGGTGCAGGCTCATGAGTTCACTGGAATGTTGAAATGCAGACTTCTTGAGAACAAAGACTGCAAATTTGTATTTATTTTTACAAGCACTATCTCTCCTTTTCCCTCCCCCATGGAACAATTAAAAAAAAAATACCTCACAACAAATACACTGTCCAGCAAAACAAATTCCCTCCTTGGCCATGTCCAAAAATGTATCTCATTCTGCATTTTAAATCTATCACCTTTTTGGCAGGAGGTAGGCGTCATGATTCATCTCAGTCCGCTCAATTCATGGAATGATGATTGCATTAGTCAGAGTTTGGAAGTCTTTCAAAGTTGTTTTTCTCTAAAATGTTGTCATTGTGCAAGTTGTTCTACTTTGCTTCACTGTAGATTGGATCATCGAGATCTCAGTTTCCTCTGAAACTGTCTACTGCCCTTTTCCCTTTTCTATTCTAGATCCAAAGTGAAAACTGCAATTGGTCTCCCCCATCAGTGACGACTCTCTACCTTTTCTGTTCCACCAGTCATTTAACAAGCCTTTATGTGCCAGACATCATGCTTGGCACTGAGGAAACAAATGCTCTGTGAGTATCTCTGTTCCCCAATAAATAACAGGAGGATTCCAGGCATGTAGCACCACACCAGCAAGCAGGTAGTTATTGAAGAAAGAAAATTAGGCTATCAATAACCACGTGAAAAATGATCCTAAGAGTTAGAGAAATGATAATTAAAGCAACTCTGAGGTTTTGCCTCATATCCCTCAGATTGGCAAAGATGACAAAAGTGGAGAATGACAAACTTTGGAAGAGCTGAGAAGAAAAAGAGACACACTAATGCATTGTTGGTAGAGCTGGGAATTTGTCCAGTCATTCTATAAAGCAATTTGAAATTACACTTCAAAGAGTGACTAAACTGTGCATACAGTTTATAACTATGTCACTATTAGGCTTATATTACCAGGAGATCAAAGAAAAAAGAAAACATATCACCAAACCAAAACTAAACACTGTGCCACAAGAAATGAAGAAATGAGAATATTGGGAAAATCTTCATAAACTGATACGGAGTAAAGTGAAAAGAAATAAGAAAAAAATAATTTATACAATAATGTTACAGGGAAAAGCAACTTGGAAAGATTTTAAAATGTTTATCTTTGTTCTTTTGGACTCATAGTTTATCTTTGCGCTGATAAACCAAGAGTCCAGAAGAATGAAGATGAAACTCCACTCACCTCCTAACAGAGAGGTGATGAACTTAAAATTCAGAGACATACGTTTTCCAAAATGGCTAATTTAGGAATCTGTTTTGCTGTCTTTCTGCATTGAGGGCTATGTTTTTCTTTTCCTTTTTTTGAATTTGCTAATTGGGGGGAAGAAAGGTAGTGGAAGGACAGATAATTTTTTTAAAATATTTTATTTGAAAAAATAATATACTATCTTAAAAGTAAAATGTAAAAAGAGAAAACAATATATATATAAATTGTAGCCTGGAGGAAGATGGTAGAATAAAAAAGAGAGAGGAAAGACCAAGAGGATTCTGCACTAACCTCTTATCTTTGGAGAAGAAATATAAAAGAAAAAATTCTGAAGCGAGAAAAACAACAAAAATAAACTCAAGGTATTTGGGAATAAGTGAGATATACAGAGTCCATGGTAGAAGACAGGGATAAAATTTGTATAAACAAAACAAACCACAGGGACTAAGTGGTCATTTTAAAGAGAAAGTAAAAGGTTCATATTAATAACAGAATTTGATGAAGAATGAACAAAATTAACAATTTTTACCCGGTATGTGAAAGGATTAGGCTCATTTTTCTTCTTCTTTATATTTTCTCAAGTCTTGACCATTTTCTATCCCATGCAATGTTGGTCCTCCATGGGACAGAAAGAAAAAAGTCACCTACATTTCTTTTTTTTTCTTTATTTATTTTTAGTTTTCATCATTTGCTTTTCAAAAATATAGAACACTTCATGAATTCGCATGTCATCCTTGCACAGGGGCCATGTTAATCTTCTCTATATCATTCCAATTTTAGAATATGTATTGCTGAAGCAAGCACAATTAGACTCATTATAGCAAGTGAAAACTTGACAGTTTGATGCGTACAAGAAAAAAACGAACACAAAGATGAACATAGGGTAAATGAAATGCAAGAACTAAGTGTATTATAGTTCAGGTAACTCCAAAAAAAATCAGGGACTTGCAAATATGCTTTCACTCAGGACAACAACAAAAAATTGTGTCAAGAGAAACAAGAAAGTTACATTACACTGAAATGTATCATAGACGGTGATACTGTCACCATTGAACATCCATGAACCTAATGGAATAGCGTCTTCATTCTTAAAGGAAAAGTAAACTGAATTGCAAAAGGATATGATAATTAAAGAGACTTGAATCTTCATTTTTCAGAGTCAAGTGAATCTAACAGATGAACAAGGTCAAACTAGCAGGACAGATTGTTGGAAAAATTATATTAGAAAGCTATGGTGTTTAATAAATTGGAATATTAAAGAATATACGGGTATCTTGCCATTGCACAACACTGTTATAAAAACCAATCATATGCTGGCATATAAAGAATTCACAAAAAATGTAAAAAGGCAGTAATATTAAATACATACTTTACAGACTGTGCCATGATAATTTAAAAATCTGTAAAAGAAATATGAGCAAAAGATACAAACCCAAATAGAGACTAAGAAAAGCAAAATGAGTGAGTCAAAGGGAAAAAAAAACATAAGAACAATAAATAATTAAGTTAAAGGGAAGAATAAAAATGACAGCTTACCAAAATTTATGAGATGCAGCTAAAGAATTCCTCAGAGGGAAAGTGTTATCCCTGAAAGCTTCACTGAAAAAAAAAATGGAGCTATCCTGCAATTAAAATTTTCTAGGGAAAATGAACCAATTAGGAACCCCCAAAATGAGCACAAATGAGATGTGGAAAATCAGAGGAGAAAGAGATGAACGTGAAAAAAAAGACTCTTAAACTAATCAAGATGTTTTACAATTGATGAAGCTATTGTCCAACTTTATTCCTTAAGAAAGGAAAAGCAGTTGTGTAAAATATAAAAAAGAATAAAGTACATATAGACAAATAGAGAAGGAATAAATTTTCAAGCATTACTATGCACAATTATATGCCAGCAAAATTGAGATTCCAGGTATTTATTTAAAAGAAGTTGTAACGATGTCTAGTTTATGCATTACAATATTTTCTGGATATATTTTACCTCCTTGCTCCCAAGAAATTAAACCCTTTTCGTGCTAAAGGAAGAAAATTGAAAACCAAAAATGCAGTGACTAGAAGTGATAACACATGCAGCATCCTACCTCTGTTGTATACTATCTCTCTAACAAGAGGAAGGAGGGCACTGTATTGTATGTTTGTAGGACCATTACTAATTGTTCTGCAGGCCACAGTTGAGCTTCTCCATTTCTGATCACCTTTACCTGCTCTTAATATATCTTTTAAGCACCTACTTATTTATATGTTGTCCCCCTCACTGGGTAAGTACGTGGTACATTGGATTGAGTGCCAGGCCTGGAGTTAGGGAAGACTCATCATCCCGAGTTCAAATCTGGCCTCAGACACTTATTATCTGTGTGACCCTAGGCAAGTTGCTTCCCCCTGTTTGACTCAGTTTCCTCATCTGTAAAATGGGCTGGAGAAGGAAATGGAAAACCCCTCCAGTATTTTGACCCAAATGGAGTCACAAAGAGTTAGCATTGAAAACAATTGAACAACAACAACCAACAGAAGAGTAGATCAGTGAAACACACAATATTCAGAAAGAGTCAAAAATAGCTGCCCAGTGTTTAATAAACACCAGAATACAAATCACTGGGAGAACAACACACAATTCCCCACCAAAAAATAGAAACCAAAAAGAAATTCTTGGCACAGCTTGAAAACAATTGGGCAAAAATTAAATTTAGAACTAATTTTTGGACAAAAAGTCACATTACAAATAAATAAGAGGTGAATTAAAGGCAGTGCCTTTTGCAATCATGCTTAGAGGGAGAATTCACAATCCAAGAAAAGGATAGAGGTGATTATAAAACACAAAATATTCCATTTGAATTACATAAAATTAGAAGACTTTTGCAGGAACAAAAACAATGCAGCTATAGTCAGAATAGAAGCTAGTGACTGAGTTTCAAATTTCTGTGGAAAAAAATCTGTAAACAGAGCAAATTGATACAAATTTATAAAACCAAGTACATTCCCTAATAGTTATGTACCCAGAAGATATCAATAATTTTCAAAGGAAGGGCAATCTAGAAATAGCTACATAAAAATGCCTCAAATCTCTAACAATTAGAGAGACACAAAACAACTCTAAAGTACCAACTGTCAAGTTGGTAAAAATAACAAAAGATAGAAATAATCAATGTTGAAGAGGCTACAGAAGGACAGATGGACTAATACACAGGAAGCAGAGTTGTGAATTAGCCTAGCCATTCTGGAAAATAATTTGGACTTCTATAAGTAAAGTTTTTAACCTGTTTATAGCATTGGATATTGTGCCTGTAATACTGATTACTGGACATTCATGTTGTCAGTGCCAAAACAAAACAAAAACAGCTCCATATGTATCACACTCCATCACAACACATTTTGCAAATAGCAAATTAATAGAAACAGTTTCTCATCCATTGGGTGATGGCATGATAAACTGTGGTTAGAGGGAAAAAATGGGATATTACTGTGTTTTGTGAAATGACAAATCTTAGAATTAAGACAAACACGTGAGGACTTGTATGAACTGACAAAAAGCAAAAAAAGCTGAAGGAACAGGCTGAACAATAACACAGCGCCTACAAGAATGGGAATTACAATCGCAATAAAGACAATAGAACTCAGCTGAAATGTAGTGATCAATATTAGTCCCACGTGACTGGTGCTGGATCACATTTCCTTCTTGATAGAGAGTATGCTGCACACTCAATGTACAACATGACTAGAAGGTGGGGCAGGATGGTGATGTGATTTAGAGGTACAAAAGCAAAGTGAAATCAATAAAACAAAAGAAAATATATCTATTGTATTTGCTTCTCATTTTTCTCTCATTTGTAAATAAATACTTATCTGTCTGTATTGCCATTCCTTTGCTTTCCAGTAGTCTCCTAGATGGAAGGGGTCATGTGCTCTCTTCATATTAATTCTGGAGAGCATCTAGCCCGGTACCCTCTGCCTAACAACCTAGTAAATGTTTCATCATGATGATGCTTCTTGATTCTGAAAGGAAATGCAGCTTCAATTTATACCGAAACTAGAGAAGACAAAATGGAGAAAGTGCTATAGCTGAAAAAACAGGAACTTTAAAAGTCTACAGGGAAAAGAAGAGAGAAGGGTTAGAAAGTTAACCACACAAACAATTTGGAAAAGCTGTGGCCCTCTCGAGAACTCAATCTGGCTCCCCAGAAGGAAAATGAAATAGGAAAACACAATCCACAAGCTGTCGGGGAGAAAGCACTACTGAGAACCCCTTCGAAGAGCTGTTGGCTCTTAGCATGCTGGGAAGGATAACTACTTCCTCTGTCTTTCAGCGTTTCTTGTTTTTCATTCCATGGTAAATGAGGACAAAGTTGAAGGAGGTGCCAACTAAATGCATTAAAAAGATAAAGAAAAGGCATCGAGCTTGAGATGCCTATTTTATTTCCTTTTGAAAAAGCAAAACCAAACCAAACCTGGGCTCTCCTAAGAACAAAAGCATTTATTTAGTTCTGTATCTTTTTTTTTCCTTAAGTGAAATATGTGGTAGCTGGACATACTGTAATGAGCCAAATGATGGATTTGGTGGCTAAATTATTTTGGTAGCTCGTGATTGTCAGTCTGGAAGTGATGTATCATCACAGAGAATATGCTTGTTGACGATTGACGGGAAGGAAAAAGGAAGAGAGAAAATCAATTTAGACATAATGACTTAGCTTGCTAATTTTACTAAGTGACTTAATAGTTACTGTAAGTTCCTCTCACACCATATACCCCTTTCCAAAAAAAAAAGCACGATAGCTTATGATAGCCTTGGGTAGTACCATGTACTGCACAAGGAATTGCTGTTTTACGATAGCAATGTAACTAACAAAGACTGAAGGCCTGAGGAAACTCACCTGACTAAACTGGCCATGGGGAGGGGGGAGGGAGGACTAGCATCCTATTGATAATTATAGGTATTTTTTTCAACACAAGCAACTGAATATACTTCCATCAGGCCCTTCAAAAATCATAATCCAGCCTTCTACCCTAGCCCTAGCAGCTGGAGAATCCAGTGTCTTTCTTGTCTATCAGGAACAATCACATAGTCTCATCTATTTAATCCTATTCAGATGTTATATGAAATTTTTTGTTCATATTACAATTAATTTTCCTAGCACATATCAGAAATTGAGTTCATTTCAAAAGGTGGGTTAAATTCATTCTGGGCAGTAGCTCATAGATACTGTAAACTGTATTACGCTGGCAGCCTAGAGTGATATAAAGAGAGAACAGATTCATCATTAGGAAACTTGGATTTGAAACTCCACTCTGCTACCAATTGTCTTTTTGCCTTGGACCAGTCTTTTGACCCCTATGGGTCCCAGTTTTCTCTGCTGGAAAATGAAGGGTCTAGAATATTCGACCTCTAAGATATCTTTACATTCTAAATTCTCGATCCTAAGGTTGAAGGTTGATTGATCATCATAGGACCATAAATATAAAGCTAGAAGGGACTTTTTTAAAGAGTATTTCATTTCCCCAATCTGCTCCTTACCCCATTTTACAGATGAGGAAACTGAGGTACAGAGTTTTATTGACTCACCCATGACTGCAGTGGTGGTGAATGGCAGAGCTGAGTATGAACTCAGGTCTTCTGATTCCATTTCTTTTTAGTATACTGCCCCATCTTCCCAAAGTGCCTAACTTACTCCCATGGAGAATATTATGCCCTGAGAAGATTTGAAAGGGTCCATTGGCAGATTAACTGCCAACATCCCATGCCAAGGGTGGGGAACCTGTGACCTCAAGGCCATATATAGCTCTCTAGGCCCTCAGATGAGGCCCTTTGACTGAATCCAAACTTCACAGAACAAATCCCCTTAATAAAAGGATTTGTTTTGTAAAACTTGGACTCAGGCAAAAGGCCGCACTCGAGGACCTAGAATTATGCCAACCCCAACTCTGGTTCTAAATGACAACATAAATAACATGGTGACTCCTAGAAGTAGAGTCCAAAGGCAGTTTGGGAACCATTTGGTCCAATCCATACTTGGGCA
This sequence comes from Notamacropus eugenii, assembly GCF_028372415.1. Taxonomy (NCBI): domain Eukaryota; kingdom Metazoa; phylum Chordata; class Mammalia; order Diprotodontia; family Macropodidae; genus Notamacropus; species Notamacropus eugenii. Next base: position 89,960,594 of record NC_092879.1, on the reverse strand, counting down.
AGACATCCACCACAAGCTGGTGCGGTGGCAAGAGTACCAGGCCCAGAGTCATGAAGATCCAGACACTTCCTAGCTTTATGACCCTGGGCAGGTCACTTAACCTTGGATACAGATAATAATAGCACCTGCCTCCCAGGATTATTGTGAGGATAAAATAAATATTTGTAAAGTGCTTAGGCCACTGTCTGGGACACAGTAGGCATTCAGTAAATGCTCATTCCCTCCCATTTCCTTGGTGACTTCCAGTGATGAGCAATGTAAGAAGGCTACCTCTGGCCAGCTTGAATTGTTTCTCACGTTAAACCGAGATCTGTTCATGTGGACACATTACAGTTTATCAGGGTGTGGGCTGACTGGTAGTTCGAGGATCAGTGGTATCGTTACCTCCCAGAAGTCTGCCCATCATACTGTTGACGCAGATGGGCCTCAAGGTCCTTTTCCTGTGAATTACTGTCTAGCCTACAAGCAGCATGATTTTAATCTTTAACTTGCAAAGTTGATTTTGTTTTTTCCCATTGTTTCAGACAGTTGAGATCTTTTTGGATACCAAGTCTGTTAATGGGAAAATCTGCTGTCCTGCCTGGCTTTTCATCATCCATCTACCTGAGAAGCAGGCTGTTTGCGCTTTCGTCCAAGTCACTCATGAAGTTCTGGAAGACTGCAGGTCAAGCCTGTTTCCATGAGGGTGGATCCCCACGATGCTTCCTGCCCATTCACCAGTTACCGTGCATGGTCTACCTCTCTCTCTTCACCTCATTCTCAAGAATGGCATGAGAAACTTGGCCCAAGTCTTTGCAGAAATTTCTCCCTGACCTATGAGCTCCCACTGAAAGTAGTAAGGTTAGTATGCCAGGCCAGGCTCTGTTCTGCAAGCATCTAGCCACACCTGCCTGTTCTTTGGGCCCTAGGATAGCCCTAGCCCTTTCATGTCTGTGTTTTAAACACCAAGGATCCCACCCTTGCCATTCTGTCCTTCCCTTCATCAAGCTTTTTCACAGAAAAGGACTTACTGATCAGAGGTTGAGGTGAGGATGATGTTCCCTCCCTTGGCTTCTTTCAGGCAGCAACTAAGCCCTGCCTCTAGTCCCCCTCCTTGGAAGTCTTGCCCAATAGCCAAGAGCAAGTACTAATTGGCTACACCCCTCTCCTCCTGGCCTCCAAACTGGCACCCACTGTGCTGATTGGGCAATCTAGTGCTCTTCCTGTTCTCTTCCTGTGGGACATTCACCCTAGCCTCTCCCCTACCTACAAAGCCTTGCCTCACTGGGATATTCACACATACTCCCTCCATATGTATACAACCCAGTCCTCCTCCCATAATCCTCTCCCATCCAGACCCCTCATTATCCCTAGCAAAGCACTGGCTGGCCATCATTCCCTCTTTCTTTTTTCTGAAGTGATCAGCAGCCTGGGGATGTGGAGGAAGGGTGAAGGGTTAGAAACCTCAGAGGGAGGTGACTTTGTGAAGGCTCCACAAAATTAAGCCCATCTGCACCACTGGAGATGAAGCTCACTCAGCCTAGTAGCAGGAGGGCTGGAAGTAATAGCCTCTCGAGATACATTTCTTATAGTCAGTTTCCTAGAACAGGAAAAATAAGATAAAAGCCTTCTTTGGAAATCTGGCCCCCATTTAGAGGAATGGAGAGTCAAGTGTGACATCAATAACTCATCTAGTCAAAAGGATGAGGTGAGAAAAATGATGTCTGAAGGTCCTTTTCTTTCCTTTCCTTTCATGTACTAATGGTTGTACCATACTGACCCCCACATGCAGCCCCACTCTCTCCAGGCCTGGAGTCGGGAAAGCTGAGTTCAAATTTCACCTCAAACACTTGACACTAGGTGTGTGACCTTGGGCAACTCATTTAACCTCTATCTATCTCAGTTTCCTCACCTGGGAAATGGGGATAACCTATTAGCACCACCCTTGCAAGGGTTATTATAAGGGTTAAATGAGATAATATTTGTCAAGTGCTTCGCACCATGACTGGCACAGAATACTTACTGGCTTCCATTCCCCTCCTCTCAACTACATTTCTAATGACCTCCATGTGAGGTGCTATTTGACAGTTCATTCTCCCCCTTAGACACAGCTCTACATGGACATTTTCCTCTCTTTTAAATCTGAGTGATCAGTGAGGTTTCCTGTGTAGGTACTTGGTTCTTCCACCCCGAGCCCCCCTCAGAATCCTTTGCCTTTCTGCTTATTTGACTTTCATGAAGCCACTGCACGGGGACTGCCGCTGGAGGAAGCCCCTGGTTATAGTATATATGATAGTGTCCAAGGTCACTTAAGCCTTTTGTTAGTTAAATGGTTTTTTCTTGGTTTTTGTTTGTTGTCACTCTTGATGACCCCATTTGGGGTTTTCTTGGCAAAGATCCTGGAGTGGTTTGCCGTTTCCTTCTCCAGCTTATTTTACAGAGGAGGAACTGAGGCAAACAGGGTGAAGTGACTTCCCCAGGGTCACACTGCTAATAAGTATCTGAGGCAGGATTTGAACTCAAGAAGATGACTCTTCATGACTTCAGGCTCAGCACTCTAGCCACTCTAATCACTGCTCTACCAGGCTGTCCTGAGCAAATAGAAGACATCCAGTGTCCCCCTAAGAAACTTCCTATCTCACAGCATCTCAGAATTGGAGGTGGCCACAGAGCCTTCTAGTCTAACTTGAATAAGAAGGTCCTCTCCTTCCTGCCCTGCACTAAGAGGGACCCACTCACTGGCTCCCAAGGCAGGCCAGTCTACCTTTGCATTGTTCTCATGGGGAAGAATTCTTGCCTTATGAGAAGCTGAAATTTGCTCCTTCTTTCGTGACTCCTATCTCAGGAGTCTAAATGACAGGCCAACCATAAGACATTTGCCACGTTATCTCTCAGTCTCCTCTAGTCCAAGCTTCCTCAGTTCCTTCTTAGCAACTTGAGACCCTTCACCATTCTGGCCATGCCAGCTACTTCACGTCCTTGAATAAATGTGGTGCCCAAGTAAACCAGATCTGGTCTGATGAAGGCACAGGGCACCTACATAACCCTAGACACTCTGCCTTTAATAATGCAGCTTCAGAGGGCACTCGCTGCTCTGGCTGCCATGTCACATGAAAAATTCATCCATACATGAAACATTGAAATTGCAGGATGAAGTAGTGTATCATTAAGCTAGATTCAATCCTGAAACAGTGAGGGGATCACAGACTTCAAACTGGAAGGGACCTCAGAGGCCAACCCTCATTTTACAGGTGAAAAAATTGAGGCCCAGATGGGTTCTGTGACTTGTCGAAGGTCACAATTGCCAAGTAGCAGAACCAGGATTCCAGACTAGGACCACTGCCTCCAGACCCAGCTAGCTATCATTCCATTGTGCCAGAGGAACAAGAAATCAGTGGTGCAGCATTTCAGAGAGTGGGTAGGAACATTTGGGGTTGGGCAAGATTTCATGAAGGAAGTAAGACTTCTGGGCTTGTTTTCAGGGAGGCAAGGTTGTGTTAGGTGGCAAGAAACAAGCAACTTGGCAGGCACAAAGCTGTGGAGTTGAACATAACCATGGCATGTCCATGAGAAGATGAAGTGAGTGACTTTTCTTGGAGAGGAGAGTTCAGGTCGCCTAGGTAGAGCTGCCTCAGGTTTACAGAAGAACTTGGATCCCCAGCTGGGAAGTTTGCCTTTATCCAGTTGGCAATGGGTTGATTACAACTGCCAATGATTTTTGTTATTTATGTTTCTTTGAGGCTGGATATGGCTTCTCAATATAGTTATACTGAAGATGGTGATTGAGAATATGCTATGTACTTCATATAGTGTGTGTGTGTGTGTGTGTGTGTGTGTGTGTGTGTGTGTGTGTGTGTGTGTGTGTAATGAGCTGGAAAAAAATGCATCTTGCAGGAGTTCCAAATCTATGCTTCAGGTTCTGTGACTGAACCTTATGGATTTAGAAGCAACTGAGGTATAGTGTGTGGAAAGAAGAGCTGGCTTCATATCCTAATTTTGCCATTTATTGAATCCATGACCTTGAAGAAATCACCTCCTTTCTCAGACCCTCTGGAAAGCGCAGAGGATATTGCTTATTCTTCCTGCCTGCGACTCTACTAATATGACACAGTATAGTAAACTCCTCCATTTGATTAGAAACATTTTCCATTAGATTATAAGCTCCTTGAGGGCAGGGACTGTCTTTTGCCTGTTTTTCTATTCTCATCTCTTAGCGACAGTGCCTGGTACATAGTAGGCACTTAAGAGTTGGTAAAGTACTTCACAAACCATTAAATGCTCTATCTTATAAATGTCTGCTGTTGCTATCTCTCTGTTTCCTCAGAGGGTACCAGAAAACCAGAAATCAAAGAATGGTTACCAGTCTTTGCGTCGGTTTGGAAATGCTAGAGGGTTTACCTTTGTTCCCCCTTCTTCTCATCCGTCCGCTCTGTTTCTCTGGGTAGATCTCTGAATCCCAGGAAGATACCCCCTGCCTGAAGGGGAATTCAACTGTCCATGACAAGTTTCCATGAATACGACATGGGAATTTTCAATGTATTGGCTCTAGTTAGAATTGATTTCTTCCAGAAAATAGGTATTGGTTCCATCTGAAAAAATACTTAATAGAGAAAAAGCTCTGATGTAGCAACTGTATATTCAAGTGATAAATAGACTGAATGCAAGTACCTGATCTTGGTGGCAGTTTCAATATAATTGATTGTCATTGTTTCACTTAATGGGCACAGCTTTCAGGACAAATTGGTTGATGTGCACATGAACTGGCTGGGATAATGTGCAATTGTCATGTTTCTAAACTAACGTCTTGTCCTTTCAGTAACTGATTTCTATAATCTTTTTCTTAGAGCATCCTCCAGAATGAATGAGTAAGCCACAAAAGTGGAAAATGGAAGAAGACTATGGCCCCAATGGATTTCAGGTAGGACCTTTTTCTAGATTTATATTTCAACCTGAGGAAGAGCGGTCTTGAAATTTGCTGAACTTGTCTTAGATTCTAAATATCGGTATGGGCTCCCAGCCGTGGGTAGCCTGCTTATAGGATTTTCTAACTTGGTTCTCCTGCTGGTGGTCCTTGATCAAAAGAAGAATCTGGTCAACCTCATAGGAAGGACACGTAGGGTCCCTAATAATCATGGTGGCGCTCTCATCATGCTTCCCTATTCATCAATGCCATTTTCATCCTTCATCCTTCCACCTTCTTCCCTTCCCTTTTCTCTTCACCCACTTTCACCCACCTATTCTTTCTTTAATCGATTAATTTATTTATTTTTAGTTTTCAATCTTCACTTCCATAGGTTTTAAATTTTCTTCCCCTCCCCCAGCCCTAAGACAACATGCAATCTGACATAGGCTCTACATATACATTCCTATTAATCACATTTTCACATTAGTCATGTTGTATAGAAGGAATTAGAACAAATGGGAGGAACCATGAGAAAGAAAAAGCAAAACAAAGAAAGAAAATAGTTTGCTTCATTCTGCATTCTGACTCCACAGTTCTTTCTCTGGATATAGAAGGTGTTTTCCTTCATGAGTCCTTTGGGAATGTTTTAGGTCCTTGCATTGCTGAGAAGGACTAAGAATATCAAAATTAGTGCTGGCACCCTGTAGCTGTTACTGTGTATGGTGTTCCCCTGGTTCTGCTTGCTTCACTCAGCATCATTTCATATAGGTCTTCATAGGTTTTTCTGAAGTCTGCCTCTTCGTCATTTCTTATAGTGCAATAGTATTCCATTGTATTCACATAGCACAGCTCATTCAGCCATTCCCCAATGGATGGGCATCCCCTTGATTTCCAGTCCTTGGCCACCACAAAGAGAGCTGCTGTAAATACTTTTGTACATGTGGGTCCTTTCCCCATTTTTATGATCTCTTTGGGATACAGCCCTGGAAATGGTATTGCTGGGTCAAAGGGCATGCACAGTCTTATAGCCCTTTGTCACCCACCTATACTTTCATCTCTCTCCTTTCTCTGCTATTTTGTTTCACCTTTGCCTATTCCTTAGACCTGCCCCACTGTTAACCTTGGAGGATGAAGCTCCATTCTGGAAGACAGGAGGAAAGTGGTACTGAGAACCATTCTTCAGGAGAAAAAGGACTTTGTTGAAGTCCTTGGAGCTCTTTCATTGACAGACCATGTGTGTGATTGTCAAGGTCAAATAGCTTGTTGGCATTAGGCACGGTCTAGTGCACGGATTCTCAATGTGTCATTTGGGAGTAGGACAAGAAAGTGCTTTCCTCCATTAGTAGGGGCTATGAAGGGAGCGAGGGAGGCAGAGGATGAGTGGGAAAACGAGGGAGGGAAAGGAGAGAAGAAAATGAGGACATGGCTAACTTGGGCTGTCTTTTAAATAGGGTATATTCTAAAAGTTCCTGAAGATGATGCTGGGGAATGAGGGAAGGCAGAGAGGAAGGAGGCATTTGTGATGTTTTCCACTCTGTAAGCATTTAGCCTCTGTTCTGGTCACTCAGCAGCCTGGTCCCATGTGTGGCAGAGCATGGAACAGGATTATTTGGAGGACCTAGGTTTGGGGAGCTCTCATCTGCATGTGAAGCCTGTAGAGTGTCCAGTTTGATGTCTCTTATCTCCCCAACAAAGACTGCTGAGATTGGAGAACTCTCTGGGTGTGGCCCAAGTGTTGCTCATTCCCTTATCCAGCCCTGTTGAGGGGAGGAGATATTAGGGCAATGGTAGCATTCTCCCCTGCAGCAGCAGATGTGCAAACCAGGAAGCCTCTTTCTACTTTAGGTCCTGAGGTCAGTTAGCCAAACCTGGTCCATTTTCTCTCTGTGTGGCACGCCCTTCTGCATTGTTGGCATGGTGGTACAAAGTCACATTTCGTCTGTCAGAGCACTGTCATGATCCATCTTTTTCATTACACAATTTAATCAGGAGCCTCTTCCAGCCTTGGTTCTATGAGCTGGTACTCAGGGGGCAGAGCAGGGCCAGGGGAAATCATTCATGCCATGACCTGAAGGATGTGAGGAAGAGGGAGGGGCTCACCACACTCCCTTTTCCTTGAGGATGGTCAGTCCCTGAACCTGGGGACTTAAGCACCTCCCCTTTGCCCATCAGCAGCCTCCCTGAGCAGCACAGATATCCCCAGAGTGTGGGGCCTGGAGTGCTCACTCCCATTCATAGCCCAGGAAGGCAGTAGGATGGACCCTTGCCAATGGTGTTGACTCCACAACTAGGATCTGTTTTTTTTCCCGCCTGGTGAATCCTCACCTAGCCCTTCCAAGTAGCCCTTCCATTGGTTGAAAAAGGGTGAGTCCAGTACAGTAGTCCCTCTGTCAGAGACTTTTGTTAGGACATGGAGGAAGAACTGTGGACTTGAGCTCTGGAAGGCAGGAGAGCCTCATTTCTTAGCATAATGATCAGAGAGCAGAAAACAGTCAGGGAGCTGTGGCATGAAAGTGATGTCTATCAAGTGTGCAGTTAAGCATTACCTAAGTATAATAAACTGCAGGCAGCAGCAGCCACCCAGTGCCACACAGGCAGATTACTGCCTTATCCTTTTATATTACAGTATGACAAAACCACTTTCAGAGAGAAATTGGGGCTTCTTCACAGCCCTTGCAAAGTTATTACAAGCTTAGGCCTAGCCACATGGGCTGCATCGAAAAACGTGGATCCTTTAAAATCAGACTACATTAAAAACAACAACGACAACTCTTGCTGCTTCTCCACTTGACAAACGATCCCTGCTGGCACTCGTGACATGCGTCGGCGCCAACTCCGATTCCTGCTTGGCCGCTAATTTCATTCCTCATGTGCTATTAAGAAGCTTTGGAAATGGGGAGGCTGTGAAGTTAACTCCTCTGAAGCAAGCAAGACAATTGATTGTGGAAGAGCTCCAAGGTGGGGTGAGGCTGCTTAGTTCAGGCTTCCATGCCAAGAGGGAGTTCAGCGCCCTTCCCTGGATGTGGATCATTGATACTCACAACTTGGGGAAGTTGAAGGAAAAGAGCCAGAGACAGGCAAAGACAATGAACCTTGGGTTGCTTGGCTGCTCCTTAGCCCGGTACAGAGCACACCCAATTGGAGTCAAGAACTAAGACTAGGGTTAGGGAGGTGCCATGGAGAGGAGACCTGATGCCAGAGGGATGCTCACTCAGTGCTTTTTTGCTTCAGGGGAGTGGGCAGAACCCTTTGAAGTGTATTTTTGGGAATACCAGAAATACCCCCCACCAGAACGCCACTACCAATTAATAGCCAGTTGCTGATGCCCGAAGTCAGGCCATGAGAAAGAAAGCACTTGATTGGTTGGTTGGTTGATTGTCCTTCATTCTCAAAAAGGACCAAAATGACATTGTTATGTTAGAGTCAAATTACAGTGTGTCTGACTGTGGCTGATCAGACCAGTGAGAACTCGGAATGCTCTACCACAGATCAGGCATAAATAGTCCATGTGAACATTTTGGGGGGATACTCTAATAAATTTGCCCATCTCAAGGTTCTTTTGAGCTACTTCAATTCTGCTTTGCTCAGAGAGCACAGCACCCTTTCTGGTGAGGGCACACCATGCTGAGCGGTCCTGGGCCAGCATCTCCCATGTCACACAATCAGTTCCAAAGTTCTTAAGAGAGACCTGAGAATGTCCTTGTGTCCCTTGTATCCCTTCTTGTGACCACTGTGTGAGCACTTACCCTTTGGGAGTTCTTCATAAAAGCCTTTTCGGCAAGCCTACTTTTACATCCTCCTCCTCTGCCTTTAAGACGTAGCTGATCTCGTTGCAAATGCAAGTACACCCCAGAGAGCATTAATCCATTGTCAATATTGAAGTTCTTCCTTTCCCACCTGACTGGGAGGTTCCCATGGGGGCAAAGCGGAGGCCACTAAGCAGCCTAGGAGAAGGGGACGAGTCCCAAAGAAAGGGAGATTGGAGGGTGCCCTAGGCAAAGGTGACTGACTTTCCAGTTCTGCCAAGGGCCAATCCTGCCTCGAAATAGCAGTACACAGGCCTTCAATGAGCAGCTCCTTTCCTGTCTTACTCCTTCTTTGAGTGTAGAACTCTCATTGCCTGAAGCCTGCGTTCCTACTGGGAAACAAGCCTTCTGTGTTGTGCTGGGATCTCCTGTTTGTCCTGAGCTCACTTTGATTTTTTTTTGATCAGTCATTTCCATTGGAATTAAAGGCCTCCTGGAGAGCAGGGACTGGACCTGTGATTTCAGTGATACAGGGGGCTCCCACTCCATACACAGGTTAGCTGGCCCCTTCCCTTCAATTTCTGGTCTTCAGAGTTACCTGGAGCACCAAGAGGCCTAGTGACTTTCTCGGGGTTACCCAAGGCAGTCTGTGTCAGCTGTGAAACTTGACCTGGGGCCTTTCTCCATTGTGCCATGCTGCCTCTCCTGTATCTCCCACCCCATCATTCTCTGTTCTGAAGTGGTTGTGATTACTGACAGTCCCAGGCCTGCTCATTGTCACAAGCTCCCATTCCTGAAGAGAAATCATTAGCTGTGCAGGGAACAAGCTTCCCTTCTCCTTAAATGCCAGGAAGCCAAGCCTTGTGGGCAGCTGTGGCTGATTATCAGGATTTTCAAATTGACTCCACTGCTGAATAGAGGCAACTTAATTCTGTATCTAATTTGAATCTGCATCTCATGTCCAGTCCTGTTGTGTTAAAGCATTTGTTAACATTTAAAGAGGGGGAGCCGATGGTATTGATCCCTCTTGCTTAAATTGGCTCAGGTGATCAATTTGGCTTGTAAACTTTTGATGTTTAAATGCATTACCTTAATACCATTTCAGTATGGTCAATGGTCAACCCCATTAACCCGCGGTGTACAGCCTGGATTTGGAATTAATTCAGCCTTTCCAGGATGATGGCCCATGGAGCACATTTTAATACTTCTCAAGCAAAGCTAGTGGGGTTCTATCTTGCAGCCTGGATGTTTTCCTGTGTGCTTTATCGAGAGTAGGCCTTCTTTCTTCCCTTTGTTAGAAGCAAGCCCGTTTAACAAGCCCCCAACAGTAAGAAACATGTGCACCTTAAATGAAAAACAATACCTGTTGTGAAATCAGGAAGGCCTTTATTAATCTTTACATCCATTCCCCCTGAATAGATGGGTAGCCTCCCCCAGGAAGGTTACAGGAAGACTACAACACGTGCAGGAAGATGGGGGCTTCTTATACTGTCTTCTGAACTTTGGATCTCCTGTGACACAGTCCCCTGGTCATGTGACTCCATGTTCTCCTCTCTGATAGGCCTTTCCTCACACAGCTCCTTGGGCCTGCGCCTTAGTTTCTGACCTCTAACCTGTCCATGCTAGGTCACAACCCCTATCACCTAGGAATGTGGACAACAAAACTTTACTTCCTACACCTTGGACTATTAGAGCAAATGACCAAAACCACTCAAATGCCCACACAACACTCCCATCAATCCCTGCACAACTCTCCATCGAAAACATGTTAGGACAGATTAATAGAATCCCAGAATTTGGGAATAGAAAGGGACCTTGGTAGCCACCAAAGGAATCTCAGCTATGACATAGCCAGACAGTGGTGGTCAGGCCTCTGCTTGAACCCTGCCCACCGAGGCGCTCCCTAACCCTAACCCTAACACTATTTTTGAACAGCTCTCATTGTGAAGAAGGTTTTGCTGACACCAAGCCTAAATCTACCTTGGCAGCTTCTCCCCATTCCTTTTGGTTTTGCCTCCTTGGGTCAATTGGAACAAGTCACATCCCATATGATCCCATCAGATGCTTGGTTCACTGTCATTCCCCCCTTAGGCTTCTCTTCTCTGACGTAAGCCTGCCCACTTCTTTCATCGGATGCTCAAAGGACACTAATCCAAGGTCCTTCTCCTACTTACCAATGTCCTTCTCAAACCATGCTGCCCGGAAGTGAACCTAGTACTCCAAATGAGGTCTGATGAGGGCTAAATACAGGGGGATTGTCACCTCCCCATTCCTGCAAACTCAGCGCCATCTAATATAGGCCCACATCTCACGAGCTTTTGGGGTCCCCATGTTGCTCTGACTTTTCTTCACATGGACAATATGGATGATGCACTTTATCAGAAATCTTGCTAAAAGCTAGGTGAATCATATCTACGATATTGCTCTCATGTACCAATTTAGTAATCTTGTCAAAAAAGGAAATGAGATTAGCGTGGCATGATTTAGAGTCAGGCTGGTTCTTTAACTTTGCTGCTTCCCTATCCAGATGCTTGCCAATCATCTCTTTCTACATTCTAGAAATTTTCCAGAATTGAAATCAATCTCCTTGGCCCATAGTTTGCCAATTATCTTCTCTCTCCCTCTTGAAAACCCAGGCACCATTTGCCTTTCTCTATCCTCCCTCATCCTTTAAAATCATACTGAATTGTCCATGATCTTGCTTCTCTTACAACTCAGAAATGGACTCAAGGTCAGGATGGGCATCTAGGGATTGTCTTCCATTTCTCCCAAATTTTACCAAATTTCTATGCCCCCAATTCAGTCTCTGATCTTACCACTCCAAGTTGCCTACATGCTTTTCTTTTCCTTCTCATTTGATCCAAGTCTTTTTCTCCTCTCCTGTTTCTTCTAACACAAACTCCTCAGTGGGAAGTCAGAAGTCAAAAGCCCTTTCTAGGTTTAATAGAAGCATCTGTTCCTTTCTGTATCACTGTGAAACTCATTTTTAGTCATCTGTAGGCCCATTTTTGAACTAGTGATGGCCAAGTTTGAAGCGGGAAATACTGGTACACTTTTAAATGCAACTCCTATCATATGTTTAATAACATTGACACCACCTCAATCAGCTTCCCATTCATCTGGTAATCCTTGCCACAGTTTGGATATTCTTTAATTTTTACTTTTGTAAAGTAACTTGATGAGAGGGATATAATTTGAATTACCTTTGAAATTTCACAACTTTGAAATAAACATCTAATTTGAGTTTATTATGAAGCTGATGCGAGTGAAATAATGGCCCAGGATGAGGTAATAGATGTAAAGAGGGAGCTGACAAACAGGTATCACCGTCTTAGCAAACACTCTCTGGACACCATACTTCTCTGCCATAGTGGCAACGGGTATCCTACCAGAAATTAATGCCTTTAAAAGGTTCTTTTTTGCCCCTCCAAAGGTGTGCTAGTAAATGTTTAACAACCAGCTCTCTGGGAAAAAAAGGATGCATGCCCAACATACTTTGAAGTTCAGTCTGCCCTATTAGCATTTTATCCATCACTTTCCAGAGAACCAAGAAAAAAAATAAGTGAAACCTCTGATTTGTGGTGTTTGCTGATCTCTGAGGTGCAAATGCTCACCCTAGAAATTGCCAGTCAGCGCTGACAAGACTGTGGAAGCTGGCTCCATCACACTACTACTCGTCTCTGTGTAATAATGGCCGCCGTGTAGCAGAAGGTCACTAGGTGGCGCATTCTTTGCCTGGGTGCTCTGAACTGGAATTGTGCTTTCCTCAAATATTTAGAGGTATTCTTTGCTTCTCGACCAACTTACATAAAATCCACCTAGACTTGAAAATCATTCAGCAACTTCCCGTAGGAAGACAGAGTTCGGGGGGTGGGGCGCTACAGTAGAATATCTCTGCTTTTCTAAGTTGAAGCATTCCCCCTTCCTCGTTTGCTTAATTCTGTGCAACTTAATCATGACTTGGCTTTCCTCATTACGCCAGTAGACTGGGGAATGGAATCTATCGCCATAGGTTTATTACAATAACACTTCATTAAAACCATACAAGTGGGCTTTTCCTTAAAGGGATTCTGCCCATCTAAGACCAGTTTCTAGCTAGGCATCCATTGGCTAAGGCCTCAGGGGCTGATGCTCTGCACCAATCCCTGTCCTTTTCTTGCCTGTCTGCTTTGCCCTGGGTTCGTGACCCCTCAATAGGGAAATTGGGCTCCTTCTCACATACGTTGGCTCTTCCCTCCTCTCTGCCAACTCTGCTGGCTATGGTTCTGCTTGTATCTAATCAGAAGCCCTTTGGGGGCCCTTCCTCAGTTAGCCAGGAAGGTCGATAAAGCCTAACTGGGACCCAGTTTCTTTGCAGTGCCGCTAATTAGCTGCTTTATGTTTCACCTCCACTGAACACCATCTGATCAAATACTAAGCAGGGTCCTTATTTCCCTCCTCCCTCGTGATACTCTCCTCCTCAGGAGCCCAAAGCTGCTGCTGCTGGGCTCTCACTGCTACCACAGCTGGTCCAGTAGATGCTGCCCTTGTCACCAATGCTCACAGGCCTTCTAGGATGTTTGGTTGTTCAAAAGGTTGATGGGCAAGGAGAGAAACTACAAAAGGAGAGCTGGGGTGTCCAGTGTTCCATATGGGCAAAGGGGCCCCATATTATGCTGGGGTATGAAGGACCCTGCTTGGAGTCATGTCTTGTCTTCTAGAAACCTGCCTTTTCTTTGATCCAGCTGTGCTGTTCTGAGTCATCAGTTTTTCCAGCTCTGCAACCAGTGTTGAGGGTGTATGTGGATGAAGGTGAGGTGGAAGCTAGGAAGGAGTCATCCATAGTCAGGAGCAGGTATAGGATATCTATGCGTATTCCCAAAAACCTGTGTGACTGCCTGGAGGGGGAAAGGGAGCAAGGATACCTCTTGTGGACACTACCCCCGTGTGGATTCCATTTGGATGCTCTCCAGGCCTCTGTACCCTTTCCTAGAAAGCCCCTCCAGGGTGTCTCAGCCTGCATGTTCAGAATTCATCACATAGTTCCAGCCTTGCTAAGACTCTCCTGGGATTATGGGTAATATACTTTCCTTGAGAGCTGATCATTCTGAATTTGTTTGAGAAGTGTGTTAAAGACATCTTAGAACTGAAGAAAGCTATCCAGATCAGTAATCAGTCTATCTAAGAGGTGGTACATGTATGCAGGATTGGGAGTGAAGGACAAATCCTTATCCTAGCTCTGCCCCTTAATCTCCAATGCATTGTCTTCAGGGTCTCTCTTTGTCTGCAGCTACTCCAAGAGCTCAGTTCAGAGGGTCCGTCCTCTGAAAAGCCTTCCCCTGCCTCCCCCCGCCCCTCTCAATTTTTCATTGTCACTCCATCCTCACATGACCTGGTATTTATCTAGGTATCTGTGTTCTCTCCGCCACCTGCCCCCCCTCCTTCCACACAAAGCAGGTAAAATGTCCATTTTTTTTTGGTTCTTGGGTTTCTAGTAGGCTCATAATTAGATATTTATTGAATTTACTTGATGATACACTTGGACTGAAAGAACACAGATTTCAGCCTGGGAAAGACCTCTGGGGTCATCTCTTCTACACCCTTCCCCAGTTTAGCCACTTAGCCCAGATCATACAGAGAGTAAATAAAGCCCAAATTGAAACCCAGATTCTCAGACTCTGTATTTATCCCATCCTTTCCACGATGGTCTTCAGAATTTATGATAAGCATTACCCGTTTGGATCAGCTTGTTCTCTCTGAAGAAATGACCAGACAAGTGGCTTCCTAGCGCAAATGTATAACTTTGAAGAGCCAGCCATCTAGACAGGGCTGTAGAGGACGCATCGTGAACTGCTCGAGGGTTTCATCACACTGAACTTCTTGGCATGAAAAGTTGGGACCTCACTTGTTAATCATTTTTTTCAGTTGCTTCCTAGAAAGTCATAAATCTTACTTTTTACTAATTGAGACTGTGCTACACCTTAAGGAGGCTGAAATGAGGTTTTCTTCAACAAGTACATACTCCTGTTTGTGCAAAGACTGAGCTGTTTGTTGATTGACCCACTTGATCTGCAGATGAGCCAGTAGGGCTTACCTAAATGCAGAAAAACATTCACGACCATTCAAATCCAAATTCAATGTTAACGTACCTTAGCAGAAGTGAATAAAAGAAAGTCCTCATGAAACATTCAGACTTGAAAAACTCAAAGTCACAGAGCTGATGAGTGGCAGGAGTAAGTAAGAAGACTGGTGTGCCTAGACTCCAGTGGACATCATCTGCGGCTTCCTTAGCATCCTGACTGGGAAGCCTTCTCTCTGCCCACATAGTCATTTGCTTCCCATAAGCAGCAGCTGCTCCATTTGTGAAGTGGCTGATCAACTTAGTTGAAATACAAAGAAATCTTTGTGTTCCTTCTAGCCCATATGGATTATTGGCTTTGCCTTCTGATTATCAGGATAAACGAATTCGTGCCCAAAAGGCACCTAGCTCTTTCTCTTTTGGCATAATTCATAAAAAAAAACTCATGGTTTTCAAGGGGGTTCTCCTGGGGATGGGTAGTTCAACTCTCCATGACCCCATTTGGAGTTTTCTTGGCAGAGATGCTGGAGTGGTTTGCCATTTCCTTGACCAGCTCATTTTACAGATGAGGAAATTGAGGCAAATGGGGTCAAGTGACTTGCCCAGGGTCACACAGCTAGGAAGTGTCTGAGGCCAGATTTGAACTCAGAAGGATGAGTGCCCTGCCCTAAAAAAGGGTCTAAGATTAAGTTGTTCATTTGCTTAGTGAGGAGGATAGCAAGGTAATGAACTTTCCTCCAAGACACAAAATGCATTCTTAGCTTTGTCCCTGACCACTGTGCTTCTTGAGATTCTCAAAGCAGTGTGGGAGGGAGACTCACTGAATTGAAACTGAGCACTGGAAGGTTTGTCCCATGGGAGAGGGCAAGACCTTACCCACTGTACACCTTAAAGTAACAAGCAACCTCAAAGCGGAAGGAGGCTCTGGGAGAGTCCAAGGGAAGTGGCTTTCTGGCAATCCTGAGAGCTGAAAGAGCTTTAGCATGACCTCTGAACAGAGGCCATTTTCACCCAGCCAAACCAATGGCTGAAGGCAGAAAAGATCCTGGTTGCCTGCTAAAGAGCCAACCCAACAGATGTCTCATCTGGGCCGAAACGCCATGCCCCAGAAGAGCCCAGCCACCTCGCAGCAGCTGCTGTCCAGCAGCAGAGTGGCCTACTTGGCCCCGTCTGGCAGTAACTGAGCCGGAAGAGGGGCCAGCACAGCTGCCCAGTCACTTAATTGACCTGATTGAGCAGTGATTTGCCTACTAAGTTGAGATTCCCAGGTTCCCCAGCCAGCCAAAACACCACACTTTGGAAAGAACAAATTCAGGTGAACTACCCATCCTAAGGAGAATCCTGTGCCTTGTGAAGAGTCAACCCATTTGAAAAGCTAAGCAGCTTCTCCAGCCTGTAGCAGATAGAAAGGGTAGCAAGGCCCTGCAATTTTGGAGATGTGCTTCCTACATGTCTGCCTCACTCTCAGTTCATGCCCACTCTTTCCTTCCATGGATTCTGTGTGTATTTGTGGGAGAGGGAATCTTTGGTGTTAGGAAAAATGCCATTCAAGTAAATATCTCTGCTAAAGAGTATCACCTATTGGCCGATCACGGAGGGGAAACACACTGGTGGTAGCTCATGAGCTAGTGTTAGGAAGACAGCCACCTAACAGGGTTAGCCCAAGACTTTGGAAAGTAGTCCTCTAGAAGGCCATCCTGCTAATGCCAGAATGAATTGGGCAAGTGAGCCCAAGGGAAACAGTGTATAGATATTATGAATTTATTTTGAGGTATACTTGTTTGGAGTAGCTAAGTGGTGCAGTGGATAGAGCACTGGGCCTGAAGGCAGGAAGACCTCAGTTCAAATCCAGTTTCAGATATATTTAGTAACTCTATGACCCTGGGTAAGTCACTCTACCCTGCTTGCCTCAGTTTCTTCATGTGTAAAATGATCTGGAGAAGGAAATGGCAAACCACTCCAGTATCTTTGCCAAGAAAACTCCAAATGGGATTATAAAGAGTAAGACACAACCAGAATGACTGATAAAAACAACAGTAGGTACCTTTTGTTTCCCCTACAAGCATAAGAACATGGCTTTGAGCTGGAAGTGACCTTAGAGGTCACCAACGCCCTCACCTTACATATAAACAAACTAAACCCTAGAGAGGTGAACTTTTTTGGCCAATGTCATCCAAATGGTGTTATAGTTTCAGGATTTGAATTCAGGTCTTCTGACTCCAAGTCTTTCTATTGTACCACACTACCTTTCGTCTTAGAATATAAGCCACTTAAAGGGAAAAGACTATATGGTTTTTAAACTAGAAGGTTTTTGTATGCCCAGCACCCAGCCTGGAGCTTCTATCAGGGCACTTAATGCATATTTGTTATTCATTCGTTCATTCGTTTGTTAATTCCTTTGGACTTCAGCCTTCAGTCTGTGATCCTCTGGGCTGCCTTTCTCTCCTAAGGTAACGAAGCTGCTTTAGTGGAGAGAAACGGGAAGACCACATGGATGGAGCTGAAGTCCTGCTTGACTCTTCTCTTTTCTGCCACTCGTGCAGTCGCATTAGCCCAAACCCTTGAGTGACATTAGACAATTTTTGGTGCTTTTGTTGCCATTATCCTTCAGATAAAGGCTGCTCCTTGAGAGTTATTACAGTGCTGGGGTGTAGCTGCGAGCACAAAGGCCCTCTCTGAACCAAATACGAGTGAAATCTTCTTCAATGGCCAGAGCTGCTCCCATTCACCATCGGCTGTGACACCTGAGCCCCTAGTCAGCTCTGGGATTTCAAGGCCCACACAGAGAGTGAGGCGCAAGTTAACAAAGGTGAGTGTCCACTGTCAGAAACTCCCTTTTCTCGAGCTTCCTTACTTGATAGCCTGCCTTTCAGGAGACAGCATTCATCCTTCTTTGGGACCTTAATTGAAGCGTGCTGGGTGACGCATCTTTGCCAATGTTCTCTCTCTGTTCAGACGTTTATCACTGTTCTATCTAGAGATTTAGCGAATGAGAGCGCTGTGCCTTCAGACACAACCCACACAAGTTAAAAGAGAGTTTTCCAAGAGAGAGGAAATGAAAGTTCCCCAAGGAGAGTGTTTCAGAGAGCCTGGCTATGGGCTGTGTGGCTCCCACAGGCCAGTGAAAGGTGACTTCTAGGAGAGCTCTACACTGCACCCCTTAGGTACTCATGATCTCACTCTTGGGGCTCATTTTTCTAGCCAACAGAAATCTGGAAAAGGATCTGAAAACATCTCTGGGGAAGTGGAGTGTCGCAAGTCAAGTCATAAATGGATATGGGGCTAGGCCTGGAGTCAGGAAGGCCTGAGTTCAGATCCAGCCTCAGACATATCCTAGCTATGAAACCCTGAGCAAGTCACTTAACTTCTGTCTGCTTCAGTTTCCTCAGCTGCATAATGGGGTTAATGAGGACATCTACCTCCCAAGGTTGTTGTGAGTCTCAGAGGAGAATAATTAGAAAGCATTTGGCCCAGCGCCTGACACGCAGCAAGCACTATTGAAATGTTAGCTATTATAATAAAATTATTATTATAAAATATAAATTATTGTATAAATTACATAAATATTATTATTATAAATTTTCTTTCTTGCCCTGGTTCAGGCAGCTTACTGCCAATTGTGAAGAAAGTCAACAAACCTGTTGAAAGGAGGGGAACATGGCTATGGAGTCCTCAGTTCATCGTTTCCGTCTGCAGAATCAACATTTTCACTTTTATGTGGCAGAATTCACATCTTTATCTTAGGACAACCAGATAGTAGAGTGGCTAAGTGATAGACTTGGAATCAGGAAGACCGACATTCAAATCCAGCCTTAGACCCTAACTTTGTGACCTTTAACCTCTCAGTCTTGGTCTCTCTCTGTAGAAGGGTGGTACTAAAACCACCCATCTCAGAGTCAACATGCTTTATAGCTGTCATACTGTGAGCGAAGGCTCTTAAAGTCAGTCAGTGTCTGGGTTTCTCCATGCATGGAAGGGGAGAAAGCCCAATGACAAGCCTTACTGGAGGATTGTAGGGATTAATGAAGGAAGCACTTACAAAGTGCTTTTCCAAAGGACCAGATAAATCCAAAGCAGTTGTGTAAATAGGATTCATTTAAAGCAATGGGTAAATACTAGAATCTGTGCCACCATTTATCATTAGTGGCATGCAGGAGAGTGAATGACTTACTTTGGTCAGCTTTCATGTGATGTCCAGTTTCAGAATTAACTCTTCCATTTCTCTTTCTGTTGCCTCAGCTGATTTGCCCACTGGGTATTGAGATTAGTAACTCTGGATTGTCCCTGTGATATCTCTAACCCAGTTTGCTGGGAACCAATGACTGATGAGGAGAGAACCTCTTCTTACCCACTGTCTAAAATCCTGTAATCCTATGAAGGACATGGAACATTACAGAGACTGTGAAGGTGGAGAATAGGGCTGAGATGGGGAGATAGAGGGGGACTGTATTTTAAGGCCAAGAGTGTCACTAACGTACTTGCAGTGGAAGTTACTAGGCCTGAAAATTAGTTGATTCACCACCTTACATGGCATAAACTACAATGTTTCATGAAAGGAGCTACTCTTACTCTTATGTTCTGCCATGCAGATGTACCCACCATACAAGATTTCTTATTGGATGAAAATACAGAGATAACTCTGTTCAGCCATTGTTGGATTATCAGTACCAAGTAGGGCATAGAATAGGGAGATAGATGCTCACCAAAGGCATTCTTCAGTGCCATAGGGAATGCCCTGCATAGAATCTAAGTGGGAAAAGAGATTCCTTAGACAAAGCCAGATTCTCTATCTGATCATGGTTATGTGTGTGTGTGTGTGTGTGTGTGTGTGTGTGTGTATGTATGTGTGTGTTCATCCTTTGTTGCCAAAGAAGACCATGCCATCAGAGAAATGATGACATGACTTGCCCTTGACTTTGTTTAGAGTGGGGGAGGGCTGTGCAGGTCACCAGCCTCACTTCTTCTCCAGAGCCATCTGAATCTAGTGACCAGATATTCATCAGGATGACTGGAGATGACCCAGGATGAGGCACTTGGGGTTAAGTGACTTGCCCAGGGTCACACAGGTAGTGAGTGTCAAGTGTCTGAGGTGAGATTTGAACTCAGGTCCTCCTGACTCCTGCACTGGTGCTCTATCCACTGCACCACCTAGCTGCCCTGCATGTTTATGGGTGACCATGTGTTTATTATATTCAGGGTCTTTTCAGTGAGAAAGAGCCATAGTCACTCAAGGAAGATCAGCCTAACAATCCACAGAGGAAAAACCAAGTGGATGAAGAATGCACATTGTCCAGGTTTTCATTTGGATAGATAACTTAGACAACATTGACTTAGTCCATCAGTACAGATTTCTTTGTCAAGCACTGAAGATAGACACTGTTTTGAATAGGAAGGTGTCAAGTTAAATTGCATTTGGAAAACTGGATAGTACTTGTAAGTTGTTCCCTCTTGCAAAAACCCAGAATTGTATACCAGTTTCTCCTGGTTATGCTATGTAGCATAAAAGGGAGGAAGGAATAAGCCTTTTTGAAAGTGCTTACTATGTACCAGGTACCATGCTAAGTGCTTTATGACTATGTCATTTTAACCTTAAAACAATCTTGGGAGATAAGGGCTATTGTTATCCATCATTTTTAGTCAAGGACACTGAGACAGACATAGGTTAAGTGGCTTGCCTCAGACGGCACACAGTTAGGTAGTGTCTGAGGCTGGTTTTGAACTCAGGTCTTCCTCACTGAAGGTTCAACACTTTATCCACTGTGCCACTCAAAATAACCACAAGCTCAGCAGGACTGCATTGCAGGGGACCCAGAGGATAAGAGACCCAGGCATTTAACTTTAAGACAGCTATAGCACACTGACAATAATGTAGGTAGAGTGGGTCCCTTTATTGCCCCCCACAGAGCATGCTCAGATATTCTGTGCTTATTTCTAGTGGCCTAGATTGGAGTTCTCTGTTGACTTCTGGCCATGGATGACTCACCACTGAGAACGTTCAGTTGGTTGCTGAATGGGACGAGCCGATGACTTGGGAAGCAACTTTCGGTAAAAAAATAAAATAAAATGCCCATCCTCAGCTTGTGTACTCTTGACTGAAGCGAGCAACAGAATCCCTCCTCTGTTTCCAGCATCCCAAGGATCCTGCCCATGTGGCACCTAGTGCTTGGGACTCCTCTATGCCAGTTTCCTTTCAGCTCACTGGCAGCTCTTGCCTCTTCTTTGAGTAGGTGATACTGTGAGCACAAAAATGTCTGGAAGTCTATGGTGGCAGTAGTAGCAGCAGCACCTCCTGATGTGGCCACAGCAGTAGTGGTTGATATCAGGGGAAGCATCTGAACTGGAGAGAGGTCCCCAGAAAGAGGACTGCTCAGCTTGGCCATTTCAATGGCACCTTGGTCTAGGAGTTGATCAGATAATGCTAAGTAAGGTGAAATTTGAAATGGCTAATTAATCACATGTCAAATCAAGTCAACCTCCTTTGTTAAGTGTACTAGGTGCTATGCTAAGTGCCAGGATTCAAAGAAAAAGTCAAAACAATCACTGCTCTCAAGGAGCTTATATTCTAATGAGGAAGATACCACGTAAATCAGATCATACAAGACAAGGAAGGAGGCCAAGAAGACAACAGCAGGAAGTAGAGATGAGAGGAGAGTTCAGGACAACACTAATGAATTTTGTTTCAGCTGCCCTGAGTTTGAAATGTCTATTGGGTAGCTCATAATGTAGGGTGGGAGCTCAGGAGAGGGACTAGGGCTGGATAAATAGATGTGAGAATCATGGGTAGAGGTAATCATTGACCCCATGGGAGCTGATGAGATGACCAAGGGAAAGAGAAGAGGGCCCAGGATTGAGCCTTGGGGGATGCTCACGATTAGCTGCTGTGACACAGATAAATTGGAACTGAGGAGCGTTTAGACCCAAGTGAAAGTGGTTAGAAGATTCCAGAGAGGAAGGAGAAACCTTACAAGTTGTGCTATGTCTTGAAGCCACTTAAATACCAGTTGGCCAGTAGCTTATAACCATGGTTTAGAGTTGTTGCGGAATCCTGTTTAAATACTTCTTTTGGGCCTGCTATGATTCCTTGAGGTTTAATGTTGCTTTTCCTGTAAGAATCAATGACCTGTCCCAAACCTGATTCATACTGCGCATTTGCGATTTCTTTATTTTTACTTCCCCCACTTTTGGAGAATTCTCCCCCCCCCCCCAGATTTCTAAGCCATAAATGTAGAGAATACGTATTACAATAATTAGCACCTTTGCCTGAGCTGCTGGATGGGGGCTATGAGGTGATGAGACTGAGAATGGGGAGCCCAGTTCCCTAAGGAGAAGTCAGGCTTCCCTGGAGCTGAACTAGGGCCAACTGCAGTGCTTAGCTAATGGCCCCTCCTCAGTCTTCATCCTTCCCTGAAAAACTGACCACTGTTGGCCACCCTGCCCTCCTGGGATTGGGTGACTCTGCTCTGTCCTCATTCTTCTACCTGCCTGCCTGCTCCTTTTCAATCTCCTTTGCTGTCTGATCACCCTTGTAGGTGTTCCCCAAAGTTCTTGGTGAGGGCTTCATCTACTGTTTCCATTCTGTCTCTTGGTGACCTTGCCAGCTCCCATGCATTCAATGATCATCTCTCCACCAATGGTTCCCAGATCTGTCCATCCAGCCCTAATCTGTCTCACGCTCTCCAGTCCTGTTTTCCAGATGGATGTCTCATATGTCAGTTCATACTCTATATACATCGGTTTTTCATACTCAACATATCCAAAACAGAGCTGCTTATCTCTATCCCAAATCCTCTGGTCTTCTGAACTTTCCTGTTAGTGTTGAATGTGCCATCATCTTTCTGCTCACCCATGTTGGCAACCTCTTCGGATTGTCCTTAACTCCTCATTTGCACTTCTTCTGCATATTCCATCATTTGGCAAATCTTGTCCTTTCTCTTTCCACTACATCTTTTAGATACATCCTGTTCTCTGCACTCACCCACCTGCCACTCTGGTCCAGGTCCTCATCTCCTCTTACTGGACCATTACGATAGCCTCCTAATTTGCGTCCCTCCACTAAATTCACTCTTTCCACTCCAATCCATCCTCCACACAGCCTCCAGAGTGATTCTCCTAAAGTTCAAATTGGAGCAAGTCACCCCACTGCTCCACAAACTGCAGTGGCTCACTTTTGCCTCCAGGATCATATATAAACTCCTGTGGCATTTAAAGCAAGAACAGCTGACCCCTTGTTCCTTTGCAGCTTCACACACTCTCCAATCCAACCATACTGCCCAGTTTGATATTTTTCT
Organism: Notamacropus eugenii; assembly: GCF_028372415.1. Taxonomy (NCBI): domain Eukaryota; kingdom Metazoa; phylum Chordata; class Mammalia; order Diprotodontia; family Macropodidae; genus Notamacropus; species Notamacropus eugenii. The sequence goes on along the minus strand of NC_092879.1, from coordinate 89,937,620 downwards.
TATGTGATCCTCCTTCTTGTGTCTCCATGCTTTTTACACTGGCCATCTCCTATTCCTGAAGTGCCCTCGCTCCTCACATCCGGCTTTGGGAATCCCAATTTTCCTTCTGTGTACAACTCAAGTCCCACCTTCTGTCTGGAGTGTTTCTTTATCCCCCAACCCCTCCTCCCATAACTCCCTTATAGCTAGGTCATATCCTTTGCACACTTACACATGTCTGTGGTTCTGCCCTCAGTGAGTGACTGTGAGCCCCTTGAGGCCAGGCACTCTTACAGCAGTGCTCATCATGGTCCTCTTCTTGGGTCTATGTCTTCTTCATTGTTGTATCCTGCACAATGCGGAGGATGGGACCTTGTGCGTTGTGAGAACTCAGTAAATGTTGAATGAATTAAGCTGCCTCCAGATTCACTCTTTTGTCCAGCGCCATGGCAATGTTGCTCAATGACAGAGAGGTAGGGGATCGCATTTGGTAACATGGATAGATAGTGACACCTAGGAGGAGGAGGGTCTTCTCAGTAGCTGTTCTGAGTTGGTTTTGCATCCTGGTTATCACTGAATAGTTTTGATATGGCACCTTTGTCAAGTAAATGTGAAAGGCTGATTCTTAAAGAAGGAGAAGATGAAACTGAAGGTGTGAACGAATCTTTCCACTCTGAAACCATTAATGATTGAACCTGCTGTGAAATAGTGCTTGGAGATCAAAAAAGTCAAACAAAGCTAGACTCAGCCTTGATTTCATTTCGATCTCAGTGTGCTCTGGCTACAAGCCCAATAGCTGTGCTCCCAGCAAGGCATAAGGATGAACATATTCCTGTAGGTCTGCATGCTAGCTTAAGTACCATTTTATGCCTAGACCAGAGATCTTTCCACAGAAAAGTATTAACTAAGCATGGTTCCCTAGTGTGACCGAGGCCCAAGATATAAGTAATTCAAATGTTCCTGTGAAATGCAAATACGATTTCACTTATTAACAGGCACTAATGTCCTATAATCAGGGGATAAGTGTTAGAAAAACAATTATTTTCTTTGAGCTGTAAATTCACTTCTTTGCTAACTATCATTCCTAGCTATCACACTTCCTCCTTCCATATTCTCACTGAAATAATAGGAAAAGTATGATCATGCCATTCATTTTTTCTCTAGCCATGTTATGTCTTCCCTTTTCCTCCACACAAGCCACAATAATAAATTCTGAACAGTGGCACGGCACTTTTAGCCTTCGGGTTGTCTCCTAAAATGGTAATAGCAAAGCCCTCTTCGGCTTTTGTTCAGCCCTTCCCCACCATCCATCCCCTAGGAGCTCCACACCAGCTTCTTGGAGGTGACTTGCCCAGGTTAGCTGTGGGGTGATATGTAGAGCCTTTGGATGAAAGAGAGAGAATCTGACTGCACCATCAACACGTGGGGCATGACACAAGCAGCTCCCAGAACAGGCCTTTCGTGCAATCACTTGAGCCTATCCAGAGTGGCAGGGAGGTCACACAACCGATGGCAATTTTCTCGTACAACAAATCGAAGTAACTTATTCATGATGGTCTCTGTTACAGTCAGGGAGAAGCTGAAAGAGAGGTAGAAAGGCAAGGAACAGGGTCTGGGCAGGGATCTTGCAGTGAGAATGCTTGGGCTCTTCTCCCAGTCTTCATGCCCAGGCCATTGTGGCTTGGGTGTGTTGGGGTTGGGGTTGGGGGGACAAGGCAAGGATTATTTGGTTGCATAAATGCTTGAAATCTGACACTGAGCCAAACAAAGTCGCGACAGAGTCGCCCCAGTAAGAGGAGACAGTACAGAGGAAGGGGTAGAGAAATGGAATGACAGGGGATTTAATGTTTGTTTACTCTTCCTGCCTTTGTGCCTGGAGAAGAAAAATTTAATTAAGGGATGTATCACTTTAAAATAAACCGAAGGAGGGGAAAAAAAGTAAACAGAATTATAAAGTCAGAGAAGCCTCGGTTCCATGGCCAGTAACTCTTGGTGGGAGGCTCTCTGAGGTAGGGATGAAATGGCAACCCTGTGGTCTCAAGTGTTAAAGCTGGATGAAGCCTATCTTTCACAAAAGGAGACAGGCCACTGATCTCAGGGCCATCAATGATCCCGACAGCAAGAAACAAGAATGGGCAAGTCAGGAGGAAGATGAGATTGGAAGGAGGTGACAGGATGATAGCATATTGCACTAATGCTGGGCCAGGCCCAAATCTCTGGGTCGCCCTGGGAGGTGGAGGGATGGGGAGGTGGGATGATGTGCTCAGAAAGGAGGGGAGATTATTGAATAGTGTGAGAGAGAGATGACTGGAACCTAATAAGCTACACACATTGCTGTTGATCAGTTCATGGGGCCCTGGACAGTGAAAGGCAGAGGCGGGGAGAGGACATGATGAACCCCCAAACTGAGTTTGAGTCATCTGTTAAAATATGAGGGAGAAAAGGCAGAGTAATGTGCCAGCTGAGAGGAGTTCTGGAAATGGGATAGTGCCCAGAAGAGGCAGAAGGTATTACTGGAAGCAATTGGTAGTGTAATAGGAGCCAGGGCTAGGTTTGGCCCCACCTTGGCTCCAGGGGGAGGGTGGCAAGACTCCCCTTGGATGTGGTGTCTGTGTTTGACACCCATCCTCCCTTGAATAATCCTGGACAGTGGCTGCCTCTCCGAGATGAACGCTGGCCTGCTGGACTTGCTCTGTGCTCGTATCAGCCTGGCTTCCGAGAAAATAAACAACACCATTGGTGTTTTCGGTGCAAAGGAGCATGGGTGTCCCCTAGTACCTGCTGTGCTATGGTGGCTTGTGCTCCTGGCCAGCAGGCTGGCCCAGGCTCAACCTCATTCTGACAAGCTCGGCACGTTGGAGCTATGACCAGGAAATTTGACTTCAGACCCTGATTAGAAGCTTGTCTTGGCTTATCTTTATTTTACACAGAGTAGTAGCAACAACTTGAAACGCTTACCATGCGTTTCTCAAAATCCAGATTACTAAATATATTGGTGATTTAGCTAGTTACCTCTTCTGAAATGGCCAGATAAGTAAGCCTTAATTACATAATGAAGTTTCCTTGGGAATATCCCCATTCTTAAGTCTGCTAAGTCTTGACAGACTCTAGCTGGAAAGTTCCCATAAGGGATGCCCAGATGTGCCACATGGGAACATGGCTGGCATTTAAAGGCTGGGGGAGTCCTGGGTTAGCTCTGTCTACTCCCCCTGGCAAGTTCTGTTACATGTGGCTCAGCCTTAGGTGGGGTATCTGGCAGGATCTGGTGCCCTCTTTGGCTTGGAAGGAAAGGGTGCTTGTGTGTGTTTTACTAGTATCAAGTGAAGACTGAGCCCCTTCAGGGGAGTTCCACTTCAGTCCAACAGGGATTCGGCCACCTGCCCGGTGTAGCACATGGCATCCAGCTGTCAACATGGGGAGGCCTCATGAGCCCAAACCCGGCTCACAGTCATGGAGGAAAAGGCCCCCTTTCTGGTCCTTGTCTTCTGGTGAACAGCCTCTGGTGAATACACTGAGGAAGAGGCCATGAGCCTTGGGAGAAGGAGGAGATTGTTCTCATAGACAAGTGGCCTTGCTGCTGCTCTCAAGACCTTAAGAAGCAGCAGATTTTTCAGTACCTGTGGGCCCACTTGAGAGCAAGGAATCTGACTCTAAGAGTCTCGTGTGTTAATAACCTTGCACCTCCTCAATTGCTCATGCATAAATGCTCAGGGAATATTTCAGCTTTATCTACAATCTTGGAGAAATTTTCGGAGTTTTACTTGTCATGTGTCTTCACTGGTTCGAAATGGCAGCCATTCTAGAACGGCATACCCATTGGGAGTGTATTTGGCTTCACCGCCCAAACAGCATAAATCAGTATTTTCTTTTATTATGAATCCAACTGAAGCTGCGGGATAGCTAGCTCCCTAAAGAGACTTCAACCAAATTCAGCATTTAGGGTATGCCTACTATGTGTAAGCAACAGGGAAGGAAGGTGGATGGGTTCCGTCATTGGCAACAGGCTGACATTTTGGAAAACAACTCCTTGGCGCATCCCGAGAGGTTCAGCTTCCAAGTGCTGCTCCCTGAATTTGGGACACAAAAGCATTGGTGAGACTGCCCCACAACCACGTCAGTTGTGGTCAGGAAATGACGCTTTGAGAACAAATGAAAAGAGATGCTGGCACTTTTCTCCTTATAGTTCTTAAACATAATCTGGTTATTTCCTTTCATGTCAGCAGTCGGGGGCTCGAGACAGCCATGGTTTCTGACAAATGCTCCCCCCCATGCATATACAAAGGTCTACTAATATAGCGTTAGAGGCAGCAGCCTTGTTCTTTGGAGAAGGCAGGGGAATGTTTCCCCATTTGTTAGAACATCGCATCGACTGTGCATACAAGCCCAGCCAGGAAAAAATGGCTCAAGTGCCCAGTCACTCTGGCTTGTCACTCTCTCTGGCTTGACAGGTTCTCTGTATTTTAAGCTCCTCTACCATGATGCCAGCTCACACAGCCACCTGACTGACCACAAGGGCAGGAGGAGGACTTTTTTCACCCCTTCTACCTTGGAAAACACCACAGGCTCATCCACCACTTCAGAATTCCTACTTTACCTGCACTATTGAGCAAAACCCTCCAACTCCCATCCATCCAAGCCCCCTACCCCTTCCTTTTCAGGCAGAAGAAACATATAGGCTGGTGCTATTTCAAGGCAACTGGAAAGTTTTCCTTTCCACAGGCCAGAAATGGAAGATTTTGAGGATTCAGCTCCTCCACATACACGTTTTCGTCTGAGACCTCTGATTGAGTGTTCTGTCATCTCCTTTGAGAAAATAAGGGGCTCAGGTTCTTTCTCATCCAAATTCAGGCCTCTCTGTATGCATCGCCAGCCTCCCATACACAGGGCCGGGAACTTTCTTATTTGTGGGCACAGAAAATAGAATGAGGCTGTGGGTAAGCAAATCTTTCCAGCACAGGAATGGAAATGAAAGAACGGTAGCGCGGTAATTAACACAGATGAAAATGGTTCCATGTTCTCCCCCAGATTTCTCGTGGGTGATAAATAGCCTTTGCTGGAGAGATTTGCAAGCTGGAAATCTTCATGCCACTTGCCTCTATTTTGCAATGAAATTAGAGCCCAAATATAAAGATGTCTGTTATTTATGATAATAATAGAGCCGCAGCCCAAGTCACTGTGTGACCCTGGGGCCCTCAGCACACTGATCTGAAAACTGTTCTCTCCATCAAAGTGCACAGTTAAAGCTCGATCCTGGAGAAGGATGGGCAAATCCAAATCCTTCTCTTCCTTGGCTGGGGCAGTGGGTACTGTACTTCCCAAGTGGATTGGTTAGTGTTACTGTACTGATTGCTTTTTTTCTTGTTACAAGGACAGGACAGCTGATTAGGGGTGAGGGAAAGGACCTATTTGGAAATTAAGGTGATGGAAAAGCCAAAGATTTCAATACAATTTTAAAAAACAAAATCAATCAGAAAAATGTGCATGGTTAGCCATGAGCAATGGACCTGATCCAGTCTTGAAAAGTATATGTTGTTTCTTTGGTCCATACATTTCCAGGTGCGCACAGGCTCCAGTTTCCTTGGCCCCCTGTTCACATACCTGCAGTGGAAACGGCATCTAGCTCTAGGGGAACATTTCCAGTTGAGAGTGGTTGTGATTGTGTTGGTTTATTTAATCAAGGCAACTTAATCTGTGAAAAATTCAAATCCTTTTGCAAAAGGGCTCTGAACCTTTGGAGAGGTACCCTCCAGGCACTAATGTTCCCTCCCAATGATTCCCCAAATGCTACAAGCAAGAAGACCAGAGGGCCATACACCAGGGGAGCCGCCATCATTTTTCCAAAGGGTTTATTCTGTCAGATTATATCCAACATCCTTCCCTCAAAGATACGACCTCACTCACCATGATATACTTAGAAGAACACTGATTCAAGTGTAATTTACATGTCAAAAGCACCATAAAGCTATAAAAAAGGGAGGCTCTCTCACTTGAATACGTCCCCATTCAAGCCAAGGCATAACCTAGTCAGCCAGAACTGCTCTCATAACCTGTGTACTTCTGACATATATGAAGTACCTACTGTGTGCCCAGAATCAAAATTCAAAAGTGAAGCAGTCCCTGCCCCTGAAGGACCCACGATCTAGCTGGGTGAGACATCTTGTACAAATGTATGTGCAGAATAGATAGAAGGTAACTTAGGGGTAGAAAGAACTCTAGCGGAAGAGAAGGGGGGAAGAGAACATGCCATGCCACAGACAACCTGATGATGGCTGGCTAGGTGCAGAGAGTCTATTCCCCAGGCCTCTGTCAGAAGTCCTTGCTGCTTCAAGCTTGTTCTCCAAAGGCATAGCCTTTGCAAACCTACCTTCTATCTTGATCTGTCTTGATCCAAGTGATGAGACCATGAGAGGCCAAAGAGGGACTGAATTAGAGTCACCACTTGTCAGGGCCCAGTGACCTTAGGGATCATCTAGTACAATTTCTTCAGGTTTCAAGAGGGAAACTGAGGGCCAAGAAGGAAGGAATACATCATAAAGTAGCATGTTCTTGGGAACATGGAGGCCTAGGAAGATGTTCTATCTTGGGTTGAAGCCCTAGCTCTGACCCTTACTAATTTGGGGTAAGTCATGTCCCTTCCTTGAGCCTCAGTTTACTTATTTGTAAGATGAGGACAAACACTGTGTATCCTCCTTGCCTCATTGGGTTTAAGCCTTTTAATGCTATAGAAATGTGTGCTCAGTTTGCAGCTTCATTTTTAACAAATCATTTTTTTCCAAAGGGTTTAATCTGTCAGATTATATCCAACATCCTTCCCTCAAAGATATGACCTCACTCACCATGATATACTTAGAAGAACACTGATTCATCTTGTTTATCTAAGCAATTCAGTTCTCGGAATATTTGTGATTGCCTACTACGTGCAGAACCCTGATCAAAGTGTTAAAAAATACAAAATTGAGATAAAAGAGGTCCCTCGTTGAGTTGACCCTTTGGTGGGGGAACACACACACACACACACACACACACACACACACATAACTAAGATACAGAGTTGCACTTAATCTGTCCATTAACATTTATTAAGCACCTAAACTCTATCAGGGAAAGACAACACACAAAACCAAGCTTAAGAGTGGAGGTTGGGAAGGAACGGAGAGCTGGGACTTGATGGGTAGGAAAAGAAGAGACTGCTGACTTGGGCAATGTTCTTTCACTCATTTTCCTTGATCCTTACAGGCTGATTTTCTGCCTCTTTACCATGAGTAGATACCAAAAGACCCTTAATTTTCCAGTTCTCTGAGGAGGAAGTGGACCAGATAAATGAATCTACCTTCTGTTCATTAATGTACAAAGTAGTCCCATTCTCCTCCTTTCCTTGGAGCACATCATCGATCATCCTTCCAAAATCCATGTGCAGCTGTGCCAGACACAGTGCCAAGCATTTGAGAGACAGAAAGAGGCAAAAATAAGTCCTGCACTGCGTAAGTTCTATGTAACAAGAAGACAGAGAAAGAAATACGCACAAAGTCCTACAAAATTTGAAAGGGAAAGGCCATTAGGTCTAACTAGGAGAATCAAAGGAATCTTGGATTTGGATTGAAAAAAATGGCTAAGAAATCAAAGAGTTAGCTATGTGTGTAATGAGTTATAAAGCCCTGAGTTTCAGTCCTGTCTCTGATCTAGTTGTTTGTCCCCAGTCACAGTGCTCAGGAAGCTGTGTAGGACTTAGCGGAGACAGGGGAGGTGTCAAACTTCATTGGGAGAAGGCATTTCCAAAACAGGGGTTGACTCTAGTAGTGAAAATACAAATCTGGTACCCCCCAAAAGAATTCGGTAGGTAGATCTTGGTGGCGAGGGCTAGGTAGAAGGCATCCCAGACAGATGACAGTGTGAACAATGTTTCAGAGGGGATAAAATAGGGAGGCCTAGACACTTAGAGACCACTGAAAGGGAAGAAAAGATGACAAACAGGGAGGCTGGGGACTAAGTCATTATCATGTGTGGCCTTGGATCTGCTTAGGCAGCTTATTGATTTGCTGGCGACTCCTGAAACCTCCTGCAAGAGAGGGTAGTAGTTGTCATACACTGAGAGCCATACCTTTTGCACAACCCCACCAGGAGTGAAGGAAACTCACTACCTTCCATTTAGGTGGTTGTGTTAGAATGTTCAGGGACCAGTCAGTTCAATCAAACAAGTTAGCCACTTCAGTTCAATAGGGAAGAAGTGATTAATTAAGGCAGAGAAACAGAGTGACCAGGGGGCAAGGCTTGGAGTCAGGAGAGGGGATGTTAATTTGGGGGAACAGCATGTATCCTGCTTGGGAGCCTCACATAGGCCAGTGCCACATACTAGAGCCCACTGTGCAGAAAACTGAATTAGGCAGGGTGGCAGACCCAGCCTCTGGGCAATCAAAGTAGAGATAGAACTCTACCTGCCATTCCCCCAGTGAAACATTCTAACTATGGATAAGATTGTCTTGAACCTGGTACTTGTCACAACATTCTGTTGCCCAGCGTGGTAGAGAGCGGATATGTGGGAAAAGGCCTATCTTGGAACGAGCAAATTTCCAGTGCCTAGAATGAGAACATGAGAGTAAGTCAGTGGTTTTCCAGCTGGCTTTCCTATCGCCACCTCCCACATACGCATCTTAGGCTGTTCCTTTCGGCCTCTAACATCCTTTTCCCCTTCAGCGAGCACCACGGGATAGCAGCTGGTTTTTTAGTACCGATGTGGAAGGAACCTGTCTCCTTTTAGATATTTGGTATCTTGTTTTACAGGAGCTCTATAACCCCACCTAGGGTGGCAGTCCTCAGAAGGAGTCCATGCCCAATGTTGGCTTGGATGCCTCCTCACATTCTCAGCTCAGATTTTCCAAAAAGGAAAAGGCTGGGTCACTGTGAGGCTCAGCATTTTGCTTACCTTCCATTTCCCTCTTAAGAAAGGCTTTATTATGTCCTTTAAGCAAGAAACTGAGAAATGAGCATGAGCCTTCTCCCCTTCTTTACATAACAAACCAGAGGCAAACCTTTCCTGAATCCCATGCGCTATTGACCAGACAGATTGGCAGTGGTGACTAGTTGGCCCAGTGCTGATTTAAACGCGCCCCCCCAAATTCCAGAAGCCCATCAATAGTGCTTTTATCTCACTGGCTTTTCTCTTAAAATGGACTGTAACATCAGCTTTGAAGAAAAACAAGCAGCTGTGTCCACATCCTAACATGTCTGCCAATCCCAGCGATCTCAGCTTCAGCCCAGGCCTCTGTTGTGCAGCAGTGCTGTGACTCACTGTGAAAGCCCCAGGCGAGCCAGCCTTGCCGATAGTGCAGGGCAGCGGACCGTGGCAGCCACAGACAGTGTGGCCACCGCCAGTGAGGTCTCTGGATGCCATTGTTTTCCTTCTCAGGCAGCCTTCCCCCCCACCCTCAGGAGTAGCACTCTCTGGCATGAGCCAGGGCAGCTGCCTTTGTTCCAGAATAAGGAAGAGGGAGATAAACACAGAAAGGGGCCACCTCCTTTATCCCAGGAAAGCTGCCACAATCAAGGCCAAGGGCTCCTCTGGTCAGGAGCGATGATGGATCTGTGGCAGAGGCCTGAGATGTGGACAAGAAACCAAAGGCTCTTGTGAACAATGGGATTCCTGCTGAGTTGGGACCATTGGTATCCCAGGCTCCATTTCTGCAGCATCCACTGAAGCATCCACTGACAAATAAAAGCCCAGTTGGAAGCTCTGCTTCCAAAGGATGATAACATTTGTAACTGCTGCCCAATTACAACAGGCTGAAGCACAGGGCAGTAATCTATTGAGTACGCTAACGATGCCCTCAGAATTAAGATGAAAATATTTGCTAGGATTCTAATTTGTCACATGTGCACATGGATCTCAAAAAATCAATCTTACATAATATGGGGAGCATGTACGTGAAGGAGAGCACTCTCCCCTCATGCACCTGATATATTACCGTGGCTTGTGTTACGGGACGTTCTAACCCCTTGACAAAGCACATGATGAACTCGTACCACGCAAAGAGAAATGATTAACCTATTTCTAATTACCTTGGGCAGTCCGATTCTATCCAAGGTCTTCCTCAGCAATCACATCGAATTTGTGGGAGTGGGATCACCAAGACTTCCTGAGCGTCCCCGCCCCCCCCCCCCCCCAGAGCCACACAGTAGGAAGCAAAGAAAGTACTCAGGTGGGAGGGCCTCAGAAACAGAGCTCCTTCAAGGGACCACAGGAGCTTCTGCCATGGCCCTGGGGCCCTGCTGGCTCGCTTTCTGCATGGATTCTTGACCCAGTTTGCATGCCTAGTTAAGAACTGAAATTGTTTGACACTGGCAAAGTGCCTCCAACTCAACTACCAGACAAGACCAAATGAGGGAAATGAGGCATAAATAAATTCTCTTTGTCCAGGCTATAGACGCAAGGGTAGGGAGGGCAATTTCTAGTTAATCTTCCAAGAGACCTCAGCTGCTGCTCCTGCCCCTGCTCACAGGGAGACTGCTGGGAGGGATGGGAAGGACTCAGGGCATTTCTTCCCCTCCCACAGAAGGAATTTGTCTCTGATTACTCGTTTGTGATGCATGAATGACTGGATGGGGATTCACATCAGAAACAACATCAGGAAATCATCTAAGACCCCCACTGTGTGGGAGCAGCCCGACTTTATTTGGAACATAGAGCTCATCCCTTTTCCCCCCGAGTTAGCTAGACTCATCCACCAAGGGCATCATGAAAGCTGGTCAGGAGGTCACTTGCCTAACCAATCACTCAGAGTCCTCATCCTCGGACATTACAGAACAATATGCATTTCGTACTTGGCTTTAGAGTTTCACTGCGGGCTATTTCCAAGCTGGGTTATAGGGGAGCAGCAGAGTGCAAGACCCTCAAGTACTTTTGGAGAACTCCACATGAGACTCTCAAGCCTTTGAAGTCATGGGAGGAACACCCATCTCCAGGGTGAGATGATGGAAAGCAGGTACAAAGATCTCTGGTTGGGGAAGAGGGAGCCATGAGGGAAGGGAGAAAAGGTACATTCCAGAGGCAAGTTTTACCATCTCCAAAAGGGTTTCCTCAGGAAGTGAGTCAGTGCTTCCTGGAAGCATGTGGCTAATTGTCACTTTGCACTTGTTTCACCCTCACGGATAAATCTGTAGAGAAGGCAGAGAGCTAGTCAAGGCTGATGTTGTCTCCAAGCGTGTTGGGACTATGAGGAGAACTGGATGATAAGTGGTTTCCATTGCTGACTGCCCGGCTATCTGGTCAACTACCAATTCCTCAGCCATCGGCTTGGAAATTTCTAATAGAAAAAGATGAATTCAGGACTGCAAACATTTTCTGAATGTCTTTGAGAAACGGCCTGGCGCATAGTATGACTGCTTCCTCTTCCTCTTCTTTCTAGATTTACATGCAGCACAATATGTCTGTCTTTCAAGAGAAATCCAGAACTAAATCATCAGAGATTTGGGGCTGGAGAGACGGTACTTAGGCAAAGCAAAGTATCAAATCGCCATCGGCAACTGCAAAGACATCTTGCCCACCCAAAGCTGAGCTCTTTGGTGTTTTCATTCCGGATTTTCCTTTCTTCTCCCACCTTCCCCTTTCCCCCTCTGCTGTCTTCTTCGAGCTGCAGTAAATCATGTGGTGAAATAAGATGAGTTGAAATAGCAAAAGCCTTAAGATTTCCCATTCCGCAGCATCACAATCAACTGCCTTCTGTTGGAATTCAAGCTTGTTAGGCAAGCTCACAAATATGACCGTCTCCTGTGGTGGCAATTTACTCTCCATCCAGAAAAGTGGCTTTTATTAGAGAGCCAACGTCGACCGAGCCTTGCGAACTGCAGCTGGGGTCCCTTGCCCCTAATATGGCTTCTGCGCTGTCGGATGTCCATTTCGTATCTGTGAGGCACAGAGATGATACCTGTAGCCAAGGCGATAATGAAGTGGTAACAAAGGTATTTCAAGAGGAGATTTGTCTCACAAAAACAGGGCTGTGCCTAGGATGGGGCAGGTGCCCAAGGCTGCCAATGTGATCTGAAGTGCAGCAGCAGGCTGTCTGGGCCACAGAATGGAGGGAGGGGGAGAAGGAGGAGAGAAGGAGGAAGAAGAAGAAGAGGAAAGGAGGAGGAGGAGGAGGAGGGGATTAGAGATTCCCAGATCCAAGGTTCTTAATGACATCTTGAAATACAGAATATGGTACCCTCTTGTCCTAAGGTACAGCCCTAGGAGTTTGAGGCAATGTTGAGATGGGAGAAACAGAGCACATTCTCTAAGTGGAGGACCTGGAGGGGGGTGGAAAGAGGGCTCCTGGGTGTAGCGGAATGCTTCATGTCTTTGGTCTGCACAGGGATTGAGAGACCTTACAGAGGCCTCTAGGGAAGAGGCATAAACTTTTCCAGCTTGTCTTTAAGAGGCAAGATTCCCACCCCTACCCCCCAGTGGCTGAGCAGCATGAGTGGAAAGGAATGCATAAATATAGTGACTCTGACTCGGTGTTATAACTAAACTCAGAACCACGTTACTCCCCGAATCTGATATTTGGTGTATCATGGGTCCTTAATGAGGGTTAATTACTGTACGCAGTTCAGGATCAGAAGGGGGAAAGGTTATAAATTGACAAATCAGGGGGCTAACATGCTGATTAGGAAGCAGTCTTTATTTCCCTAACAAGCAACTGGTTAACTCATTGAGATTTTGACCAAGCTGAACCTGAAAGCTGTGGTGGAACAAAGAAGTTCTTTTGATTCTCCCCACTAAATCTTTGAATTCTTTCCCCTTGGCCATACGTGGAAACTCAGGAGCATGGGAAAAGACGCACACGTGGCTGATATAGGAGGCGGAATTTGAGCCCAGGCCTCCCTGACTCCAAGTCCAGCATCCCTGCCCCTGGACCATGCTGAATTGCATGTTGGGATGTGTGGGTAGAAATCAAGAAAGGAGCTCAGACTTTAAAGCTCCAGACATAAAGAGAGTTTCAAACCCCAACAACCAATCCAGTAAGCATTAATTAATCACATTTTATGTGCTAGGCACCATACTGAGTGATGGGACTATAAAGACAAAATATACAAAAAAAGAATCTCTTTTCTCATGAAGTTTACATTCTACTGGGCATATACAACATATAATGAGAAAGGTAAACATATATATAGACATCTTTAAGATTCCTCATTTCTCTCCTGCAGCCATTTGCACTGGCTGTGCCTCATGCCTAGCATGCTCTCCCTTCTCATCTTTGCCTCCTGGCATCCCCAGCTTCCTTCAAGTCCTGGCAAAAAGCCTGCCTCCTACCTGAAACCTTTCCCAATCCTTCTCTATCCTCTTGCCTTCCCTCTGTTAATAGAAATAGAAAATATTTCCTATTTATGCTATATATAGCTTGTTTCTATATATTTGCTTGCTTGTTGTCTCTCCCATTGGATCATGAGCTCCTTGAGGGCAGGGACTGCCTTGTGCCTCTTTTTGCATCCCCAGCATTTAGCACAATGCCTGGCACATAGCATGACCTTAGCAAAAGCTTATTGACTCTCTGTCTATATATAGGTATCATAGAATCATAGAATCTGAGAGCAAGGTCCATCTAGTCCAAGCCATACATGTATGCCCACTTGAAGAGAACCCAGTTCAAGGCCCACCATGAGATTGAGCATGGTCTAGGGGCAAGGATGCTGGACTTGGAGTCAGGAAGGCCTGCCTTCTATACCAGCCATGTGACCCTCAGCAGTTGCTGATCGTTTTGTGCCTCAGTTTCCTCATCTGTAAAATAAGGAAGTTGACTTTGACTTTGTTTTGTTTTTTTTTGGGGGGGGGTTCCCATGTCTTTTGGAAAAAAGACAAAAGTAAACATTAAACAGCTCCTCTTGGTGTTTTGAAGTTCATCCCAGCTGTAGGCTGGTTGGACAAACTGCCAAAGTCCAGGAGTTTCAACATTTCTTTGGTATCAGAGTCCACTTCAATGATTTCCTGATCCAAAGCAGAGACCTCAGGGACGTAGCTATCCCTTCTTTCTCTTTCTTCTTACTGCAGTTTGATGGAGATACTTCTCACAGGGCCTCTCTGGATCCACTTCATCACATGAGTAACATATCCCGTGATCTTGTTGCAGAGTTTCTTGCTGGGGATGATGGCGATTTCCTCACACACACGCTTGTTGGTATGGAAGTCATTGCCCAGGTGCGTGTAGTACTTTTCAATGATGACTCACGCCGCCTTCCTCATGGTCTTGGTATGAACGTGATCCATGTTGGCTCCAGAGGGTGAAGAGAGCAAAGGCTCCATTAGAATGGCATTTCCTTCAGGACACCCACTGTGTATTGGCCCTTCTTTGTACCCTCAGCATAGTGCCTTGTATACAGTAAGCAATTAATACGTGACCTTTGCAAACAGCAGAGACTAGGTAAGTGGTTTGGGACAGAGAGGAATAGGAAAAGAACAAGTAAAGTCAGGAAGAGAAGCAGGTTGAGGTTTGGGGGGGAGGGAGCCAATGAGTCAATGAGATGCTAAACTTGAGTTATTGGTCCAGTCACCATTCTGTCAATATTTATTGTACTCTTGCTCTGTTTAGAGCATTATGCTAGGCCCCGGGGGAGATGCCAAGGTAGGACAAGAGGAGGCAGAGATTTCCCATAGGTGGTTGGAGTTCAGCAGTCGGGACTAGAATTGTCAACCTGGGAATCCACAAGTGAATCATTGCAATGTTGAATTCTAAGTGGTCCTTTTGGAGATAGGGGCAAGTTGCCTGATGTTCCTACTAGTGGATTGCTACCCATCCTCACAACTAGAGAGTGAAGAGTTCCACATCCTGTCTCTTTTCATCTTGTGCCCATTGCTTGACTTTCCAAGAGAATGAAGGACAAGCAATACCTTTTCAAGAATGCCCAATGCCCTTCACACACCCACTCTGGGCAGCATCACCAAAGGACCTGGATTCACATCTTGCCCTTGGCGGTTAGGTTCTGGGCATATAAAGACAAAGACTGGTAATTAAGAAATCCTTGTTGATGGATTGACAACCTCAGAGACTATGGATTCTAGTCTGTATTTGACCATTGAGATGGAAATATAATGAAAAGCTTACTTGGATTTTTTTCATTAATAACAAGGCACCATCTTGAACTCAGCAAATGCAAAATCCCTTCAGTACTAGTGGTATTTTCATCTAGTTTGACAAAAGGAAAAATGATGTAGTATCCTTTAATTCTCATCCAGTACCTTATGGATGCACAAATCATCGGTGCTATTTAACAAAGCCACAGTCCCAGTTCAAAGGCAGTGTATCTTCTCCCAGGGAAAAAAAAAGAAATGCCTTCCCAAACATCAATTAGAAACATTTATTAGTGGTATGTGATTGACAATTCACATTTATTTCCAAGAAAATAGAATGCCCCTTCTTCAGGCTGAAATGCTTAAAAGGTCGCAGGTAGGCAGAACACTCCATAGTAACTGCTCAAGACAAGTGACCTTTGGATTCTAGCATTAGTCAGTTTCAGGAAGAGAAAAGGAGCAAGACTTATTCAAAGCTCATCCTTAGATGTCTTTCGTGGCCCTCTAGTTTAACCCATCAGTATATGCTGTGCATCACTATTGATTGTCTTAATACATGAAGGAAAATTAGGCATAGAAAATCGCTCGGAGAGTGATTACATGTTGACCAAGTCCATCCAAATAGCGCCTGTATAGCTATATCTAGCTTTTTAGCTAAGAATATTGTTCTAGATGGTCTAGATCTGGACACCACCCTTTTGGACTTGGCTATATTTCCATTTCTCTCTTTTTTAAAAAAAAAATCATGAATTTTTTTACATCACAATCATTTTCCAGTACATTCTCTCATTAAACCCTGTTTCATAATAATGAAAAAGTTAAACAAAACTTACTAATCAAGCAACCATTCTTGATGGTGCATGTCCCATGCCACACCTGGACTCCCCACTTTTTTTTCCAACATGGACTGTGTGTTTCAACCTGCATTCTTCAGAACCCAGTTAATCTGATTTCATCTGGTTTTTAGTGTGTTCTATTATTGTGGTCATGGTGGATACTCTTCCCCCAATTCTACTCTCTTTGGGAGGTAACCTGGGGTCAGGAAGACCTAAGTTTGAATTCTGCCTTTGGCACTTAACTCATTTGACTGGGACAAGTCAGTGAACTTCTGTGAGCCTCAGTTTCCTCATTTATAAACTTATAGAAATGATCAGCCCAGTAGGATTTCCTTCTTCCTTTCTCATATGGTTTGGATTTCTTTCATGAAATTTTTTTATTTTGAGAACTATTCATTCCATGTAGTTTGGAAGTTGTGAATGAGTGTTCAGTATGTCAAAATCTATTAAAAATATTGTTCTTAAATTCTTATGGGCCATTGTTGTGGCTGGGTGATTGTGGGCTATATTTTTATTGGCATGGTGCTGTTTCCAATTCATCTTCTTTGTAGAATTCTCAAGGATATTTTGAGGTTTGGGTTTATAATATGGGGATCTTTCAGTTCTTGGTCAGCTGGTCAAGAAACATTTATGAAGCGCCTACTACGTGCTAAGCACATAGTAGGGGATAAAAATAAAAACAAAGACTGCCCCTGCCCTCAAGGAGTTTACAGTCTGATTGGGAAGACAACACACAATAGGAAACTGAAAAGTGGAATGGAAGAGGCCCGTACCTGATACAGGTACAGGGTGAAGAGTTCCAAAGAAGTCCCAAAGCAGTGTAGATGGTGGGAAATGGGGGGACTGTATCAAGCCCTACAGTTAGTTCATATTACAGATAGCAAGCCTTAGCTACAGAATTCTGGCCATTTGATCATGTCTTTCTAAGTATTCAGTAGATGCTAAATGTTGCAACCTACAGTGTTATCTTCCATAGTTTCCACCATTTCCTT
Source organism: Notamacropus eugenii (assembly GCF_028372415.1). Lineage (NCBI taxonomy): Eukaryota > Metazoa > Chordata > Mammalia > Diprotodontia > Macropodidae > Notamacropus > Notamacropus eugenii. Next base: position 89,920,773 of record NC_092879.1, on the reverse strand, counting down.
GCCAAGTCTACATCAAGCAATAAATCTGAACTCCTTAATGATGAGCTGTCTGTAGTTTCAGGTAGTAATGACTTGTCTAGATCGCCATCATGAACCCCTGTTTCTGCAAATAGATCTACTTGACTCAGGATCATTTGTTCCATGCTACTTTGCTTGTTGCTTGAATTCGTGTGGGTGTCATCCATAGTGGATCTTGTGGTTCCTTTCTTGGATTTTCGTTGTTTCCGAGACTCTGTCTAGTGGTAAGTCCACTACATTGTCTAAGTCCAGGAGGCATACAGCAGCCTTTTGGGAAAGAAAGCATTCATTTTTCTACAGCTTTCTTGGGATTGTCAGCTTGGTATTCTCTTAATACTGAACAAGGTTTCGTTGTAATACTTTTGAAATCCATTTCTGTCCGTGTTGCATGTTGAGACTGGCATTGTGGAGGTATTAAGTTTTCTCTGACTCAGTAGCAGCTATAGGAAGTATGCATGAGAAGCCCCTGGGTTAGAGGCTGGAGGGTGGGGGAGGGAAGCAGTACACGGCACCAAATGTTTAACTTTTGCTATTAAAAAAGAGTGGGATTGTCTTGCTAGAATCTCTTGCCTTTCTTCGCTCTTGAATGTTTTGGATGTACTTTTTTTTTTTTTTTTTTGCATTTCCTCCTGTGTTGGATGTTGGAGTAAAGAGCGCAAATTTGAGCCAGCACCTTTTACCTGCCATCTTGTTGGAAGAGTCTTCCAGTACGAATAAACCCAATGGGCCATTCCAAGGATGCTTCTAAACTTCCCTGTTACATTGAGGACCCCAAGCATTTGTTAATCAGCTTTCTCTCTTCCTGACACCTCCTACTTACTGGGTATGTAGTCTTGGAGTTATGCAATATGCCTTGGCATTCTGTCCTCCTCCTTCCTTCTCCCATGATCCTGTCTGGTCCTAATCTCCCTCCATGGAGCCACTGTTGGCTTGTTCTCAAGTCATACTGTGAACTTTCCCCTCCCCATTTTGGTGTATCAAAACATATATCTTGTATTCCATCTCTGTGTGTTAACTGACTTATTCTTAATTTCCGGTTAAGTAATTTGTGCTGAGGTATCAATGGTAGCTAATGGTTTCTTATGTTATCCCTCCAAGATAAAATGTGTTTTTTGAACAGAGATGAATGACAGAAATTTCAGATACCCATGAATACATATTTTGGCATGGAGGAGGCTTTTCTTATTGGTTAATTAACTAATGCATCAAATCAAATTAATAAGCATATCTATTTCTGTGTGTATATAAAATCTAAGATATTCTGGATTCTGCAGGGGGATATGAAGAGGATAGGATCCTTGTTCTTCATGGCCTTACAATAAAACTGTCTCCTCTATTGAAAGGAAGGCAAGCACTACCTCATTGTTGTCTCTGCATCCCTGGTGTCTAGTACAATGCCCTACTCAGATTGTGTCCAAAGTATTGTTTGCAGTTCAAAGTGACACAGTTGACAGAATGTTAATCATCTCAAGAGTATCCAGAAAAGGGTAACAAGGATGGTAAAAGGTCTTGAGTTTGCCATCTGAGGACTGACTAAAGGAACTGAGAATGTTCACCTTGGAGGAAAGAAACAACGTCCAGGAGCTCAAAGGGCTGGAATATGGAAAAGAAATCAGATGTGGCCTGTTGGGCTCAGGAGCAATAGGTAGGACTTGCAAAGGGGTCAAATGGAATTTGACATTCAGTGGAATTGGGTTGGGAGGTGACAGGCTCGGGGACTACTTGTTGGGCATTTTGGAGAGAGAATTCTTGTTCTCAGGCAGGCATTAGCTGAGATGGCCTCTGAAACTCAGTCCTTCTTTCTCCATGGACTGAGAGCTAGTGTTTCCTCATCGCTTCTGCCTTTACCATGCTGAGGCCAATTTCTAAACACTCTGATCTGAGACCAGACCAGACATTCTAATCTAGGGAGTTCATGGAACTTCCCAATCTATCTTGATCCAGACTCACTCCTTAAAGGGGGTTTGCCTAGATTTTAAGGTAAAGACCAAAAGCTCCATGGGCCTGATAAATACCTAAACATCGTATACACAGCGGGTCAAGAGCATCAAGGATGTCTCTTCCCACCCCAACACAGACTGATCCAGAAAGAGTCATTCCAACTCTTAGATTCCATTATTTTCACTGCATCATTTTCTGCATTCCCAATGATTCATGTTGGCACTGCGTCTCCCCAGGGATACTATTATGTTCACAATCTCCTGACCCGATGAGCTCACCTTCTCAAAAGTATTATTAAAAAGCCAAAAGTGACATAAAACTTCTTTTTGTTCAGGTCGTTCCTCATTCTAAAACCTTTGACTTCTTCCGTGGCTGATGTGTGACAATCACATGCTTAAAAATGAGAACCATTTTCTAAACTTATTGCTAGCGGTTGGGGAAGATTGGGCCAGAAACATAGCTGTTTTATGTAACTCATGCTTTTACTGAAAACAGGTGACTTTCTATGCAGCAGAAATTACGAAGAACACAAAGGAAATTCAAACTTCCCAACACTGGCCAGGAATGATGAAAACTAGCTTAAATCCATGAGGGGCTGATGGAGACGATTATCTGAAATCTGCAGAAATTTGACAGTTCTGAATTTCTAGTTTAATCCTTCTCTGTTTTTGTTTGCATTTAATTTCCTAATTTCCAGTGCCAGTTAGGGGAAGTACAAGGTGAGGGGAGGCTTGCTCATTTAAAGCTTATTGCACTGAAACAGCTTTTCAAAGTCTTCGGCAAACTCTCCTGAAATCACCCAGCATCCACTGGGTTAGCCAATTGCAGCTCAAGTGCTCAGAACATCACTTACAACATTAATTTAAAGGACTGTTAGAACAGTCCCAATTGACTGAAAGTCTCAATAAGCAATCTAAATCTTTGAGCAAACATGGCAATGTCCATCAATGACACGCCTTGCCCTCCAAACGCTTTTCCTGAAATTGATGATGAAGTTAGAGTACTAACAGGAGGCTGTTTGGAGACCTATGGCCAATGGCCAAATCATGCTGGTCCATCTTCGCCGCTTGTATTTCTGTCTATTTCCTGACTCACAGGATTCTCTACTGCATAGTTTACCTTGGTGAGGGTAATAGTTACAGAATGAATACATATGGGCTTTAAGAAATATCTCTTTCCCTGGCAGTCCCAAGTCTATTATTTGGAAATCTTTGTGCATCTCTAGTTTGACTGGATGATCCCAAAATGTAGGGCTAGAGAAGGTTAATTTTTCCTAGGCCTTGCAATTTCTGGACTGAAATACAATCTGAGCATTACATTACCACAGTTGCTAATGTAGTTACACTATATGGCGTTCCACCCCACCTGAGTAACTACCTCTGAATGGCCTGTGGAGCCAAGATGCCCAGATAGCATACTGTCCTCTCAACCCTGTTACTCCCACTCATTAATTTCACCCTAGAAACTACGCATTCACACAAGCATTTTTGTGTGTGTGAACCCCCTCCACACACCAGAAAGCATATATAGAAATTTTCATTTGTTTTACAAATTTGATAAATGGTGAGGGAGGAAGGGTTTTGGATGCTTAAGGTGATGCTAATAAGACTGGGTGACCCTAGCCTTAAGCTGCATGCCCTGGATCATGATTCCACAATCATCTTGAACAGCTCTTTGGGGGAGTCAGACCCCCTTGTACTTCTCAAGGCATTTCACACTTTTTCATTGTCATTTCATGTCTCTCTGTTCTGGTGAGCCATGATCTGTGATCTTTTATGTGGCCTATTGGACTTGTTTTGGGGTTCCCTCAACTGCCCCTGTGTAAAACAGTAAACTGAACCGGTAAATGTATGATGTATTCTCTGCTTCACCTGTCGCTCTTTCCCCATCACTCTCCCTCTTCTCAGGCCTCCCTATTCCCTGAGACAAAACAATATTGAAATTGCCATGGCCCCCCCAACCTTCAGCACCCACCACCTGATAAGTCAGCAGCCACCAACATCGAGGAAGACCCTCCTCCAGCAAAAACTGAACGCCCAGATGATGATTAGCACTTTTTAGCACTAAAGGAGTTTTTTTAAAATTAAGGTGTGTACATGTTTTAGATGTGATACTATTGCACACTTCATAGACTACGGTATAATGTAAACATAACTCTTATGTGCACTAGGAAACCAAAAAATGAATGTGGCTCACTGAATTGCAGTATTCATTTTATCATGGTGGTCAGGAACCCAGCCCATAATATCTCTGAGGCAGGCCTAGATGGGGCTTCAGGGTGTACAATGGTATTCATTTAAAAACCCTTTTGATGCTAGCCGTCACTTGGAGGTCCCCAGCAGAGGTCTTGCCTCTACAGTCAAATTTCCCCTTACTCTTCTCCCTTTCCAGTTAAACAGTCCCATTTCCTTCACCAAATTGCTTTGCTATAAACATCCCTTTCACTGTTGATACAGCCTTGCCCCTCTGGCCATCCCCTCCATTTTCTTCCTATGTGCTCTGAGACATTTCTTGCAGTCTGATATCCAATCGGCTTTCTCAGCTACTATGTCACCCTATTTAAAGGCTTGTTTGTGTTGTCTTGGCAAAAAATGCAGCCTGTCCCATGGTAAATGGATTTGGAATCAGGCCACATGAGTCTGCACCCACACTCTGTGTTTGGAAACCAGTGCACAAGCCCAATTCTGATATTCCCAAAGAAGGAAATTCAGCAAGGGGCATAAGCCTAAAAACTAGGAGGAAAACATGTGAGAGACTTTCAAGATTGAACTGGGTCCATGTAAAGCTTGAGCCCCAACTTACATGGGCTACTTTGTGATTACTGAGGACTGTGTCATCATTGATCTTGCCAACAAGAGCCAACATAATTGCCACCATTTGATAGACCTTCCAATAGGGATTGTGCCTTGGCCAAGGTTGCCCACCTGGTAAGTGACATAGGCAGGCCTCCAGCTCCAGAGGGCCTCTGTCAGCTGAACTCACCCCGTATTTTGATGCAACAGCCTTCTCCAAGTGAAGAGACTGAATTCCTCAGAGGATTTCCATGACAGCAGATTAGAGCATGACACCAGCCACTTTTTGGCACACTTAGCAGGGCTGATTCTTAGAGGTCATGCATTCAATTTGGGGCAATTACTGTCAGTTTAAACGTTCAAGATGGAGGAAGATAGTGTGTAATTAATCAAGCAGAGAGGCCCATGAAGCTTTACCACTAAAGATTTAATGGAATGATGGACAGAGTGGGGGATGTGAGAAGGAGTGGCCCAGACTCAGCAGTGGGGAAGAGAAGAGGGGAGCTCTCTGTTCCTGGTGCCGGATGCTAAACCTTTGTGCATTTGATCCTTCTGCTGTGCCCTGGGCAGGCGATGAGGCCATGAGTCAGTAGCACCGCTTGAGTCCCATGCAGGACCTTGTTCTGAATAGGAGATCCAGATAGAAGATTGAGAATGGAAACCTTTCTCTAAAGAGCTAGGGGAGAGGCCCCCAGTGGCCTCTGCTCCCTTAAGCATACTGCCAGGCCCAAACCTTCTAGCTCTGAAAAATGAAGGGAAAGGGCATTTGGCCAGCCTGGGTACCACTGGCTTTTCCCAGTAACATAGAACCCCAGAGCTGGAAGGGCCTCTAGTCCCTTCAGCATCTCTAATGGGCTCCTACTTAAAAGGTGAGGCCTAAGGGTTAGGAATGCATTCTTTATATCCAGCTCTTCAGATACTTGAAGGTAGCCTTACGTCTTCTCTAAGTCTTTCCTTCTCCAGTCTAAGTAGGCCCAGTTCCTCCAAACAAGCTTGGTCATGGCCTGCTCAAATTCTACAATCTTGAAAATGATTTTGATAGATGGGCTGGACTCAAATAGAAGAGTTAAACTGTGGTAGGTCTACTCATCAGCATTGGGAAGACAGGGCCAAACTTGGGACGGCCCTGCTGCTCTCCTCCCTAGGCCTATATCCTAGTATTCATGTCATAGATTTGTATATGTGTAAAATATACATATACACATATGTGTACAGATTGATTTGTATAGGTGTACGTTTTTACATGCTTAAAGATATCCTTATGTTTGTACGTCAGCCCCTACCAAAAACTGTGATAAAAACACCTCTGAAGTTAAAGGAAGTAACAAATGTGGAATGCACTGAGCCTTTGGGATAAAAAGTATCATGAACGGTAATGATAAATACCTGCTTTTTGCAGATTGACAGATAATGCTTTTGAAGTTACAGTGGATGGAATACTAGACTTGGAGGCAGAATGACCTGAGTTTAAATCTTACGTCGGACACTGATTAGCTGTGCGGTCCTGAGCCAGTCATCTAACCTCAGTGTTCTCATCTGTACAATGGGAACCATAAGATCCTTCCAGGGTTATAGTGAAGAACAAATGAGATGAACTGTGTAAAAAGCTTTGCCAGCTTACAATGTTCTAAAATTCTAGTTATTTTCATTGTCCACGTTATTCCAAGTTTTGCCACCAAGTAAGGACAACCTGCCATGCTCTGTGCTCTTGGAAATTGGTTGTTGTCCACTCAGTTGCTTTGAACTCAGAAGGGGTTTCTCCTGGCTCCTTTCTCATGGCTGTGCATCAGGGATGTATGTGTGTGTAAGTGAGCATACATGATGGCCAGCATCCCATTGCTTGAGTTCATATTTGTGACCACATACATGATGATCTGTTAGCTGCAGCTGATCAGAAGAAATTTTAGGATCAAAATCCCCAGTGAGATCAAGTCACTTGAAAACCAAAGACAGAGAGAGTCGGTCAGCAAGTGAGTAGAACTTTTCCACAAGCCACATCTATTGGCTGAGATCACTCTCAGCCCCATCTCTCCTTGAAGCCCCAACCTTTCTCTCCTGCCTCCATTCCTGTGACTTTGCTTGTGAAGCCTGAGCAGAGTGGGCCTGTCTTGCTATCCATGCTCTTGTCTGTGATATCTAGGGTACACAACGAGGTGGTCACAGGATGGACCGTTGCATAGCCCAGTCACTCCAAACAGAGGAGGCATGGGGCACACCTGGGACAGTCTGGGAGTCTGAGGAAAGAGCCCCAAGATTGAGGAGATCCTCTGGGCAGAGGTGAGTTTGGAAGGGATAGTGAAGAGTGGGGAGTAGGGAGGCCTAGATACAAAAACAAGACACAGGGACAGCTGCTTCCACCCATAACATCGTAGAAATAGTTAACATGTTGCTCGCCTGGTCCTACTTACCTCACACAGCTAGTGCTGGTGGAGATTGGTCTGCGGGCCCTTTTCTCTAATGCTCACTGCACTGTATCAGTCCAACAACACTTGATATACCCAAGACTTCACACTCTGGGCTGGGCATGGATGAATGAAAAGGGGGAATATGCCAGGGACATAAATAAGTAGATGGGACTTCAAAAGGGATGGAGTACAGACAACTGAGGGAATTGGGAAAGGTGCTGGCGGGGAGGTGGTGGCATCTCCACCTGTGCTTCGAAGAAAGCTGGAGGAGTGGAGGGGGTGGGAGCTAGGGATGGAAGGTCATGGGCAGAAAACAGCAGCAAGTCAGTTTAATGGGAGCAGACTGAAAGAAGAGGACTAATGAGGCCTTAAATGCCAATCCAGGGAGTTTGTACTTTATTGTAACAGTGGGGCTATGTGGGGGAGGGGAAAGAACCCAGGTTGATGGAGCCAAAGGACCTGGTTTTGAATTGTGATTCCAATATTTAATATTTGTGTGAATTTGGACAAGGCAAGTAACTTCCTGTGGCCTCGATTCTACTGTCTCTGGCATAATGGCATTAGGTATCACAGTCTCTAAGAATCTCTCCAGTACTACGTGCCAGAGGCAGTAGGGAGCTACTGAAGAGTTTATAGTGGTGGAGGGGGGGAGGTGTTATGGTCCAATCTCTGTTTTAGGAATAGTAATTTGACAGTTGTATGGAGAATGGATTGAAGAGTGACCAGACTAGAAGCAGGAAGATCAGTTAAGAGGTAATATTATTTATATTATGAAGGCTAATTATAATACATCATGAATTATGCACATACACACACATATCTTTAGGTGAATGCCTGACCTACAGTAGTGGCTATGTTAGTGGAGAAGAGAGGAGATGAAAGTGAGACTGTGGAGGTCAGTTTAGACTGGGCAATTGCTGAGAAATGGGAATAGATAATTCTGAAGTGTGAACCTGAAGTTTTGTTTTACCATTAACAGAAATCAGGAAATTTGGAGGAAGGCTGGGCTTGGGAGAAAGTAGTGCTTTTGCTGCTTTGGCCAGGCTGAGTTTGGGGTACCTGAGCAAGACTGAGGCTGGTTACTTCAATCTGGGAGTCATCCACATGGAAGTGATCAGGGGAACCATGGGAGCTAGTGAGGTGTTCGGGACATAGAGTATGCAGGGTTCGGGACACAGCTTTGAGGCACGATCACTTGACTTGCTGGATGGGACAAAGCAAAGGATACTGAAAAGGAATGTGGCTTTTTTCTCTGTGCTCCCCTCTTTTCCCAGACTCCCACCATGAGTCCTGATCTTTCCTCTGTCCCACTCCACTCATTCAGTGAACATTTACTCAGCACCTACTATGGCCGAAGTGGCATGCTAGTTTCTGAAATTGCAAAGTCCCATATTAAAAGCAGCATTTTTTACCACAGTTCCAGAAATATTTCATTTATTCATTCAACGAATGCTGGACTCGACAATGAGGGAAATAGAAACATGAATAGGCGTTGATCTTGGTCCTCAAAAAGCTTTTATAGCCTATCAAGTAAGAGATAAGACATGTAAGTGCACTACATCTCCAAACATTAGGTATGTCAAAGAACTGAGGTTTGTGTGGGTTCCTGGGCAAGCAATCATTTCCACCTGGTAATGATGAAGGAGTCTTTGTGGAAGAGGAAGCACGTGACAGGAGGAGGGGGCATCTGGGAAAATCTGCTGTGATTGGATAGGGAGATCTTACTGTGGGGGTAGGAAGGATGGGAGGTCAGTCCAGTGGAGGGAACAGCAGGAACAAAGGCCCAGAGGTAGGGAATTAGGGTGCACCTGGGGGCAGGGGTGGGGAAGATTAGTACAGTTTGTCTGGAGTGTAGGATGTTCAGAGTGGTAGTGTAGGGCCAAATTATGGCGTGCCCTCCACAATTTCATCTTGAGCCTCTGGTAAAGAAGTTTGAACTTTATTTGGTCATCAGTAGAAAGTCATGAAAAGGTTCTGAGCAGGAGTTTCGAGGAGGGAGAATGAGTTAATGGCGGCCAGCGGCTTCCATAGGCTACTTGCCTTTCAAAGGCTCTTGCGGGGAGCAGGGTCTTTTGGCGGTCCCTTAAATGACCCCACTTGGACAGTGGATGGTTAAGATGAGCCCAGAATGGCAGCACATCTAGGTGTCGTTACAGCTCAGGGAAATCACGTTGCATTTTTCCATTGCCACAGAAGGAGAGACTCCAAAGGGTTAAACACACAATTCAATATACCAAGATTAAAGCAATTATTGTAAATTAGCTTAATCATTCCTTCTATGTGCCTTCAGAGGCAGGGTTTCTTTCCCATTGTCGCTACCAAATAAATGAAGACTTGTAAATACAGATAAACTTAATTTTTAAAGGCTTCTCTATGCTGAAAGGTTCCAGTGCTTTTAATTAAATTTTCCCCCATTGTATAAAAACGGATGGCTGCATCGTGGCAGCGTGAGACGTCAGGGGGCACAAATTAAATGGTGGCGGAGCAACGGCCCACAGTGTGACGTTTGGCTGCCTTTGTATTTCTCAAAGCTCCTAGCTGTCGTAGGGCCTCAGATCGACCAGCAGGAGCATCTTCCCTGCCAGCATTTGGCTGGCTACCAGTACAGAGAACTGGCCACGAGGTACCTGGGATGCTGGGGGGAATAGGGTGGAGCTGGAGGCCAGAGGCAGTGGGAGACATGCTCCCTCTGGAGAGGGGGGTGGAGTTTGGCTCTGAATTGTGGCCAAGATTTCCATCTTGGCGCCTGGAGTTCACACTTAAGTGCTGGCAAGGGGGCTGGGGGTGGGGGGACTGGACGAGGTGCCATTCGCACCTCTTGGATGGTCTAGGCTAGGCCCTGTTCACAGGCTTTCCTGTGTATCTGCAATGCTAATTATATCTAGTGTCAGGAAATAGAAGGCTAGAGGAAAGAGCTGAGAACAAGACTCCAAATCTCACTTGCAGGAACTCTACTGATTTTGTGCCTGTGCCGGGGATGGATGGCTGTACACGTGTAGGAAGCAGCCCACTCAGGACAGAAGAAATCATGCCAGGGAAGAAAGAAGAATCGAAAAGTGCAGACGCATTAAAGCAAGAGAGTCTCTTCTGTTCACTTTCGGCAGCTAGACAGTCGAGATGATCCCCAATTGGGCCAGTAAGGGGCCTGTGGGATTCCAGATCAAAGATGCAGTCCCGCTAGTTCGGGGAAAAGAAGGCTAGGTCCAGGAAGCTGAGGCCTAAGGACTAAGGGTATCTAACCCTCCTCAGTGACCTTGAGGAAGTCAGTTCCCTCCTATGGCTCACCTTTTCCTCACCTGTCAAATGAAGGACATAGACTAAATGACCTCTAAGGCCCCCTCAGCCTGAAAGCTTTGTTCCAGAGTGGGGCTGTAGGATATTAAGGCCCAAGAAACAGCCTTAGCCTTGGAGGGGCGTGTGCTCTTGTTGGGGAGACAAGCAAAGGCCAGGAAGAGGTAGATTACTCCCGAGAAGGATCTATGCTAAATGGCTGCTGAGTGGACCAATGTCCTCCTATTTAGAGCTGTCTCCGGGTAGAGTGTGCTGCAGCTCTCTGGGGTGTTCTACTTAGACTTAGTAGGTGAGCACTGAGGAGCTTTCCAACCCTGAGATATCACATGTTAGAGGGGTTCAGAGCAGGGAGGTGTTTGGGTTGGTGGTGCTGGGGACAGCTCTATGGAGTCTGCAGGTCAACTCGCATTTATTAAAGGCCTACAATGTGCAAGGCATGGTGCTAATGTTTGTACAAAGTGCTTAACACAGTGTGTGACACACACACACACATTCAGAGTTATATAAATATATATATATATACAGTAATATATGTATGAATAGTTATACATAATCTAGTTTTATGTAGTTGGTACTATATAAATATTAGTTATCGTTATTATTGCTGTTGGTTCCATCAGATTGTGTTTGGCCTTGAGAGGACTTTGGCTTTTATGTCATAGGCCGTGAGGGAACATTAACAGTGTTTGGCAGTGGGGTGACTTATGGTGCGTCTTATGTTCAAGGACCTTGGTTTGAAGCCCACCTTCTTTTCTTCCTTGCTGTGTGACTTCAGCAAATCCCTTAACCTCTCTGGGCCCTGGTTTCATCATCTATAAAACAGAGGGGCTGAGTCATAGACCTCTACGGCGGCTTCTAGCTCCACTCACCGTTTCCACTTGGCAGTTGCGTAGAGAATGGATTGGTGAGAGCAGCAGTGGGAAGACCGATTAAGAGGCAATTATAATAATTTAGGCAATGGACTGAACTATGTGAGTGGAAAGAAGGGAATGGATGAGAGCGAGGTTGTAGAAGTGGGATGGACAATGCAGGGTGAAAAGCACATTAAGCCATTATCAGCCATTAACGCCCTCTCGCTCACTGATTCATCAAATGAATCATGGAAGCCCCTGCCCAGGGGAGATCAATTCAATACTGGGTTTGTGATAAACTCGCTGCTCAATACTGTATCCTGTCATAGAGCAACATGGAAAGGACGAATTTCAGGGTTAAAAAGATGGCATTTTATTTCCCAGGGAAACTTGGGGTTGCTAAAAGGCGTGGGCATTCTTCCCAAAGTAATCCAACCCACTCTCTCCTCCCTCCTGTTGGCCTTTGGGCCCAGCTCACAGTTTCCCTGCAGTGTCCTAGCTATTCATATATGAACATCGGCAATGTTTCCAATTCAGTGCTCATAACTTAGAACTAATCAAGGTTAATGCTGCCCCCTTGGGTGAGGGTGGGGAGAGTGGTGAGGAACCTTAAATGTGCTATTTTCTATAGAAATATTAATACTTTTAAAAGTCCTGAGGCTTGTGTACCTGGTCCCACTTAAGATACCATATCCTTTTGAGAGGGTCCAGAGGAAGATGAGAAAGGTTAGCATGGACGAAACACACTGGGAGACTCTTTGAAGGAATCCTCAGGCATGTCTTGCTCAAAGATGGAATGGGACTGCACCTGTGGTTCCCTGGTAGGGGCTTAGTATGATTGAATGAGAATGTAACATTTGAAATCTGGCATGGAGTGGGGACAGGAGGCCCACTAGTGAAGGAGAAAGGCCAGGTTTTCCCAGTTGATGGGGAGGGTTGGCTGGGAGCTCAGTTCTACCATCTGCCCAGAAATTCCAATGGATTGTTAGCAAAAGAAGAAGAGCGGATGCCACTGGATGTCTCAGGGGGCATTTCCCCTACTTACTCTAGGAATGCCCGTTCCTCCTTTGGCCCAGGAACGCCAGGCTTCTTGGGCTTTCAGAGTGCCCAGCAAGGCTGAGCTCCCCCTTGATACATTCGAGCTAGAAGCAAGCTTTTATGCTTAATCGCTGTGATTTGGCCACCATGACATTTGATCAGAAGGAGGCTGGGCACATTACAAACAAGACCCACATTTGCAACTCAGATTTGATATTTACACTTATGAAGGAGGGGAGGAGGGAGGACGGGTCCAAGATTGGTGAGGCCCATCTAGAGACCATTAGCATGACTGGAAGATGACCAGATCCCTCACTGTATACTGCAGATACTGGTTAAAAGCTTGACCTTGGAGGAAACAGTCCTTATTGTCAAGCAAGGGGAGATCCTTGTAGTTTCAGCGCCCATTGCCTATGGGTGTCTCAGCTGCTCCGCACTCCCACCCTGCCCTTGCCCAGGTGGCTCCAAGAGCTGACCTCCAAGCAGAACTTTAGGTTTCCATTATTTCCCACATCTCTCTTTTTCACTGCCAATGTTCTTTGTGAGTTGATTATACTAATGAGATAATGGATGTAAAAGTGCTTTGAAAAGGACAAAATGGCATAAAATGTTAAGTATTCCATTGTTCTGCTTTGGAGTCCAATACCTGGAGACATTGGAAATAAGAGCAGGACTACTCTGGAGGGGAGGGGAGAAAAGCTTACAGGATGAAAATTAAAAGCTGGATTGAACCATTGACTTATATAATTAAATACTTGTATTGCTCTTACTATGTGTCAAGCACTGTGCTAAATGCTTTCCAAATATTATCTCATTTAATCCTCAGGGAAACAGAGGTGACAACAGTTAAGTGACTTGCCCAAGGTCTCACAGCTAATAAGTGTCTAAGGCAGATTTGAACTCAGGTCCTCCTGACTCCATGCCTAGTGCTCTATCCACTGAACCACCTAGTGGCCCTTTGGATTATATAATCCTTAACCTGAAATTTATCTTAGAGGTCATATAGGTCAGTCTCCACATTTTTAGAAAAGGAAACTGAGAATCACAGTAGGCCCAGCACTTGCCCAAGGTCACACAGTTTGTAGTAGAGACAGGGTGATATTATCGGGCTTCAGTGTTTATCCAGGGAAGCTACTTTAGGATTGGGGCTATTTTGTGACTTAACCTCCCTGTGATCTCGCCTGTCAAATGAGGGGGCTGGAACCAGAAGGTCCCTCCCAGCTCCAGAGCTCGGGCAGTTTGTGTCGTCCATTCAGCCCCAGTGTTTTACATTGCCTGACTTTAATAGATTAGTGGTAGGACATCGGTGTTTCTGCCTTTGTTTTCCTGTTGCAGCGTTATTATGGGAGATGATTGAAATGCCAGTAAAAAGCCAGACCAGGCCAAGCCATGCCATTACCCCATGAAAGGGTATTAGCTGTTGAGCCTAGGTTTAAACTTGGGTGGCATGGAAAGTGGGATTTTTGGTTTTTTAGGAAAATTAAAAACTGCTGTTTCTTTGTTTCTTTGCCCTGCCCTCTTTCCTCGGCACAGACTGCAACCTTCCTGGGAAAATCAGGCTAGCCATTGAATAGGCATGGCTTTTTGGATGGAGAAATGGGTGCCAATCCTTACAGCTTCTTAAACATTAATGAGAAGCTTCAAGCCTTGACAATGAGCTAATTAAAGGTCTCCTAGCAGTGACACGTCACCGTTGCGGAGCAGGATATGATCCGCAGCTCCTAGTGGCCCCGCAGTCTTGGTCAGCTCTTGTTAAGTATTTTGGCTTCAGGGGGATGAAGAGTCCAGTGCCATGGTACAATCAGTGGAGCTTGGAATCAGATAGGTCTGGGTTCCAGTCTTACCTCCATACCAGAAGAGTCAGCTTTAAACGGCTTAGCAGATGTCTTCACATTTTGAAGTATGAACATTTATACCTCGGAATTTTCACGGTTTGATTTATTGCTTCATTAATTGTGTAGACTTGAGAAAGTGTTAATGATGAAGATAAATCCCAAACATTGTGTGCATAGTGTATGTATATTCCTGCCGCACCCCCCCACCCCCCCACCCCCGCCAGAGTCTGGTTGTTAAACATTTACCAAACACACCCTTATATTGCTCTCTAAACATTGCTGGGACTCAGCAGGAGGGCAGCAGAAGGCTCAGGGAATGAAGTCATCACCTGACTGGAGGCCTGGGGCCAACCATAAATGGCATTTATATGGTGCCTAAGGTTTGCCTCATATAAGCCTGCTAATCCTCTGGCTCCAGACCCTTACTTTGTTATCCTGACAAACCACTTCACTGCTCTCTGTTTCCTTTTCTGGAAAACGAGGGAGGAGAAAGGAGTTGGACATGGTCTCTAAGGCCCTTTCTGGCCTAAATGTCTGAATGGCTCAGGTGCAGAAGAAACAGGAAGTAGGTGAGAGGCCTATCACAGTAGGATGATGAGGTTAGTGCTTTAAAAAAATCACAAGTCTGAAAATGGGAAGACTCACTGTAACACAAGAGGAAATTGGTGAGCAATAGATCCTGTAATGATGACTGGAAAGTGGGAAAAAACTCCCATTAAAGAGAAGGAGGAAGGGGGAAGATATCACTGTGGCATCATAGGAAGCAGGTAGAATGATGTCCCAGTCTAGTGATGGCAAGGTGTGAAAAACCCCCAGGAGCAGGGAGACTAGCACTGGCTGGCACAACAGGAGAGGGGGGCATAAGTTGGAGGGATGGAGTAGAAAGTGGTCACCAGGACCCTCTCCGGAGACTGGGCTGGGTTTCCGTCCTGGGGCCCCTGTGCCATTCTCCCCTTCTTCCCCCTTAACAAGGAACTCTCGAAGTTGGAGACAGCTCAAGTAAATGCTGTTTAGGATGGCTTGTCTGACAGTTGTTTTCTTTTCTTTTTTTTTATAGTCTCTTATTTCAGTTGAATATATTTCCATTTCCAGTCTTCCACTTAACTTTAGCATCGATACTGTAAATGGGGACCTGTTTGCTTTTCCAGTTTCCCTAGTAAGGACTCGGCCTGTCTTGGCCCTAAGGAATAAGTAGAGCCTTCTGGATTCCTAGGTGGAACCATAAGAAGGAAAACCTTTTTCTTGAGCCCTGGTTAGCCTTCCTTTAGTCTAACAAGCCCATACTATGAGCAAGGTCCTAGGAAGGGGCTGGGGCTTCTAAGGAGCTCACCTTTCCCCTACGTCTGTCCTGACCAACCCAGCAGGTTGTTGTCAGAGAAGGTGATCTTAAAGGCTTTGAGAAAATGAGTTTCCTAACCCTTGTTCTCCTGAGTATCTCCTTCCTTCCTTCCCTCCCTCCCTCCCTCCCTCCCCTGGCACCTCAGCTCCTGAAGCCTATTTGCTCTGATAAGAGAGTAAGGGTTGGCATGAGAAGGGAGCTGAGGCCAACCCTTTATACTGTCCTCAACAGAACTACAGGATTCTGGTTACTGAGTGGCCTGTCCTGGAGATGGGTCATCCTTTAGTCTCCAGCTACATGAACACATTTCCAGATTTGGAAAAGTCCATACATGTCTATGTGTCTTTTTTTTTTTAAGAAGTGCTATATTACTGCCAATGGGGCTCCCTATAGCTGGAGTACTCTACTATGGTCTAGAATTGGGCAATTCCATTTTCCTTCAGTGTCCTTCTGACCTACTTTGTGAATGTAAGGAAAAAATATAGAGTCATTCCCAATCGAGTCCTCTCCAAACATGGGACCTTCACTTTGGGCATCCCCTATTTGCTCAGAGGGTACTATCTTGGGCTGTCAGTCTTGTCCAGATTTTCCCATACCAATGAGGAAATGTTTCCTCTCCTCCTCTTCATCCTCCCCTCCCTCCAACATGAGGACAAGGCCTAGGCAGCATGAGCCTGATCAGTGGTTACAGTCATCCCCAGCTCTGCTTGTGGCTTTTCCTCACACTCTTCTCCAGTTTTGAATCGTCCCCCAAAGCTTTAAACAAAGTCCTTCTCTGTGTCCTTTCTTTGTAGCTTTCATGTGTCTTATACTGAGAGAAGATTTATAGCTATTTGATGTTGTCCTTTAAAGTGAATTCCAGTGACGGAGTTTATCCAGATGATGACAAGAGGTAGGTAGCACATGCATACGTTCACGCAAACATACAGGACTTAATGTGTATCATAGTCAATTTTATTGAATAGTAAGTGTGTATTATCACATGAAGGTTGTTTCTCTCCCCCCTCCCCCCAAGCTATTCATGGCACTGACTGGATACGGTTTTTTTCTTAGCTGAAATGGAAGCATCTGCCTACATGGTATCTACTAATATTGAAATACTGTGACTGGGCAACTCTGCCACCAGTAACTCAGCACAGCCTGGGCACTTGCAGAGAACCCCTCGATTGCAGAGGTAGTTGGTGGTTCTACTGTGGCCCGCAGAAGGACGCATAGGGGTACTCATTAAATACAGTAGGGAAAATCAGATCCAAGTCATTCAATTGATTTTCAAGTGTATGACTGTAACAGGACATACAAGTACTCAGCAGACTTTGGCACAGCCAAGAGCACGCATTCAACATCAAAGCATGCAAAGTAGTATGTGCAGACAATGATTGGATTTTTTTAATGATGACCTCAATTTGGCTTGAGATTACCAAGAATGAATTAGAAAAACCTGAAACTATATTTATTTTCAGTAACTAGCAAACAGGAGGAGGGTTTGGGGCAGTTTTCTGAGTATTCTGCATAAATGGGCTTGTTGCTTTCAGCAGTAATATATACTAAGGTAACATTTCAGTATCATTAGATTCTACGGTTACAGATTTGCACCGGGTACGTCTTCTTTTGTGATATTTTTTGATCTGTGCCGTGGCAGCAAATACCGGGAGTGGAATCACTGTGGCATTAAGAAACAATACTCCATAAATCATTTTGCGTGAACTTCACAACAGGCCCTAACAGATCTGTCGTTTTTTGAAGAAGGCATTTGGGATTGTTCTGAATACAAATATAGAATCTATCAATAATGGTTCTTTAATTCAGTTGTTTGAATTCTAGAAAATAAGGCAAGTTCATGTCTTAGAAAGGTGATATATGCACTCCTCTTAGCATCACATGTTCCCCTCCCCGGTAGCTGGGGTGACCATTTAAGCTAACACATGCTGCGGTTGGAAAAGCCAGCCAAAGCCAGAAGCAGTCCCAGAGTGAAGTTTTAGAAAGGCTTGGTGAAGTCTACAACACAGGCACTGGATGTTTACAGAAATTAAGACAATGTTCTCTTCTCAACCATAAAACTGATACGCTTATGAAAATCACAAGGTAAAAAAAGGGACAACGTTGTACAAATAACCATCTCAAGATGTTGCTTGAGGTCCTTGCTCTTCTACCTCTGACCGTTTCCCCATCCCACACCCTAATAAGGAAAGCTGGCGGGAAGGGAAAGACAGCCTGCTCAAGCCCCTTATGCAAATGGGTCACTTGGTTGGATGCTTTGTGATTCTCCTTTTGACCTATGGCCAACTTTATTTTTTTTCACTATTAGAAATCAGTCATCTTCGTGAGCAAACATCTGGGCCTTTTCCACTTTTAGAACTCACATCATTTACAAGAATGGGTTTCATAACCAAATTCTAAAAATGTCATGCCACATATTTCCCAAATGGAGCCTAAACCAACATGCAAGCCTAGTCTCGTGAAGGGAAAAATCGGGATCCATTCTCCTTCTCTTGGCATTTCTTTTACAATGGGGATTGCTATTTTTGTCTGTGACTGGAAGAAAACTAAGAATAATAGCAATTTTTAAACAGTCCCTTGGAGAGCTGTTCCTTTGGAATTGTGGGAACAGCGACCACACCTGAGGAGAGAGGGCTGCTTTTGATTTCAGTGGCAGAGCATGTCAGCCAAGTGGAGGCAGAGAAGGACACTGTTGAGGAAACTCCACACCTGCCCTTTCTGGCTCCTGTGTTTGCCTAGGGTGGCAGGCTGTGTCTACACAGGCAGACAGGCTGTGTCTACACAGGCAGACAGACTGCAGTAAGGAGAACGAAGGCTTTTAGGGCTGTAAGATTCAGCACCCAAAGAGAAAATCCTGCAGCTAACCTGCAATGCTCAGGATAGATGGGATTCCACTCCCCTGGGAGATCCAAACAACTCTAAGTAACATAGCTTTGATGTTCTAGAGCAACCATCGAGAACCGAAGAGAGGACCCCCCCCCAAAAGCTAATAAGCTCTGGGGAGTTTTGTGGCCTGAATAAAAGCCCTCCTCCTTCAGTGACCAGGTCCTAAAATGTTCAGATGGGGAGCAGCTAATTCTGAAGCTCCCCTCCAGCTGGGGATTTCTAAGAACTAGGTTCCATGCATGCAGGTTTGGGGTAGACAAGGTGGGGGAATGAGGAGCTATTGGCACATTTCTCTAACCAAATGGAGGTGAGGGAGCTGAAGGAAAGGATTTTCCACTGCCTTGAACTTAGCCTGCTGCCTCATGTCCCATGACCAGGGAGCCAGAAAGAAGGCAGGCCCCAAGCAAGGGCAGGCAGAAATCAGGATAATAGAATTTTTAGAATCATCCATAGCAGAAACAGTAAAATGCGAAGTGCTTTTTCTCAAAAATATCTGTATAAAGTATCTGTATAAAGTAGCCATATATATGTGCGCAATTAGAAAATACCCCTTTAAATAAAGTTTAAAACACCCTCTATAGCTGATTCCATCAAAATTGGACACTAGTTTTGAAGCAGTAACAAACTCTAGATTGATGAAAAGTTTAATTTCAGCGAAAGCACATGAATCCATTCGATTTCCCTGGGGACCAGAAGCTAAATAACTTGAGTTCTGTAAGTACTAAGGTGGCTTCTCTTAAGCTGTGTTCTCAAGATTTCATTGAGGCACGTTGTTGTTCCTCTGCTTCTTCACTGGGACCTTGTGGCTGCCATTGGAAGAAGCGTCTCTTTCCTCCTTCTCTCCCCAGTGTCCAGTTTCTTCCCTGTCCCTCTCCAGCAGACCACCTGAGATTACACACTCAATGCAAGTCCTTACACCAAACACCCTGGCTGCTGACTTGAATAATTGTGTTTCTATTAGTACAATCACGGGGCTTTGGGATTTAGCAGTAGATTTAGAGACATAGAACTTGTATTTTATTCACTTTCTTCTTTGTCATTTAGGTTCATGCTGAACTCTGCTCAAAATGCCATTCTCCAGGGTCTTTGGCCCATGGGACTCATGCGGATGCAATGGCTCCATTGTGGCGGGAACGTGACCTTTCTAAAGGTGCTCGTCTGTTATCTGCAAGACAGAGAACACAAACTCTGTAAGCGTTAGACACTGGCTATCCCATAGGAGCAAGAGGTTTTCCAAACAATTCTGAGAAATCACTTCAAATGATCGTGTAAATAAGGAACGCGGCTCAGAAAGGTGCCGCAGCTGCAAGCAGGCTGAGTCCTACCGTGCAGCCATCAGCAAGAAAATGATTTTCTGGGTAAGAGAAGTCAGAGGGATAGAAGAAAGGGTAGTGACAGCAAATTCATTGGCAGAGATGTTTGAGGGATGGTCAGTACCTTTTGTTAGAGAGTCTTCTGGGGCAACCTATCCTCATTCTCTCTACTGACTGTCCTGGAGGGCACGCCAGTGAGGGCTGAGCTGGAAGTTGGGCCTTTTTGCTCTCAACCTCCACGTCACTTAGACTCGCTGGCTAGCGTTTGCCCAACTGTGTGACTGGAACAAATCCAGTAGGTTATCTAGTCATTATGGGGATGAATAATGAACATCCCTCTCCAAACACCACAAGAAAGCAAAAGTTTCAGAGCACTAAAAGCTGCTGAAAGTAGTTTTTGCTTCAACAGGAAACTGCATTTCGATGATGATTTTACTATGTCATTATCAACCCAACTTAAATGCAATTGATGTGGGTGAGAAGTCTTTTCTGACAAAAGCATAATATACTAAGAATGAGCCTGAGTCCCTAGAAATAATGCCGACTGCTAGCACTTCCAGAAATGCTAACATTTTGCACTCGCTAATTCGCTAATTCACACAACATCCCCGGGAGGTAAGCCCATCTCCTTCGATCCTATTATCTCTGCTTTAGTGATGAAGGTTACACAGCAAATCAATGAGATGGTCAGGGTTATGGTGCAGAGTGAATGCTCAAACATTAGGTCACGCTTCTTTGGGAGTTAGGCTTTTGAGACTGTTTCCCTCTAGAATGGGAGCCGGATAATGAAGTTCCCATGACATTGGCCATTACGTCTGTCTCCTAGTAAGGTTGGCTGGCGGGACCTCCCGATTTATTCTAGGGCCCTGATTTACAGAACAGGGCACAGCCAACTGGCTCTCCTGACCAAGGCCTCATCAGTGCTGTTTTGGAATTCGTTGAATTGACAGGCTTCTATAGGCCCAGGTTACTTTGTAACCTGGTGGTTGGGTGGACGAGTGAACTTTCTCTACAAAGAGACTTAGCCGAGTAATGGAGGCTCTGTCGATCCTTTTAAAGATGCCATTAACACATACATTATTTTGTGATATGTATCACAACTATAAGTGTAGAAATAACATTCATGGATACAATTATCTTTTACTTAGATATTTCTGGTTGGCAAAAAGCTTAGCTTGGGATGTTCTTTTCTATTCCTTTTGGCATTTTAGAGCAAATGAGATTATAATAGAAGAGTTACCACTTCTAGTCATTTCCTAAAGCTGTGGCAGATGGGCATCCTAGTGGCCACCTGAGTGGAGAGGATGCCAAAGTGGTGGTTCTTGGAGCTTTCTCCTATAGTGGGGCATTGGGAAGCCAAGTAAACACAGTATCACCATAAGAAATGCAGTACCTTCACTTTCCACCCTTTCTAAGAAAGGGATAAAGACTAAGCCTGGTACTTTACAATGCTACGTAGGGACAGGCAATGGAAGCGGCACGCAATAGGAAAATTGGCTGAGTAATGACTTTTCATCTACCTGTTTGAGTTAACAGTATAATTTGGGGAAGAGACAATTTGACAGTGGTTTCCCTTACCACATGCCCAACATCCACCATGGGGTAGGTTGGCATTCTCACCTGCTATGTTTATCACCTGTGTTTCTACAGTAGCACATGGAGAAAATTTCTGTGGACATTGTGGGTGGTCAGTAGATAGAGCTCTGGCCCTCAGGAAGACCTCAGTACAAATCCAGCCTCAGATAGTTGCTACGTGCCAGGATTAAGGACAGGCAGATGAAATGAGAGTTCAGAGGCCAGCAAGTCACCCAGTTTGACTGGATGTTGAATAAGTGAGGGAGGGTTTTAAATGCCAAGATGAGGAATTTCTATTTGGGAAGAGTTCTGGGCCAGTGAGGGCTCTAGAACAGGGGAACAACATAGATTCCTTTAGCATCTGTCTTTCTTAACCCTGCGACTTGCAAAGGAAAAGACGTTTTTGGAAAGAATGTTGCTTCAATTTGACCATTTTGCCTAGGTGTCACTGTAGTCAAGGTGGATTATGAAGTCTGGAAGCTACTACAAGGACTAGACTATATGTCCAAACATCACATATAGAGAGGATGGATGAGAAGCCAGGAGACCAAGTTTGAGATTTCCACCAATCCATGTAAGACATGGTGAAGGCCTTAACTAGAATGATGGCTGTGTGAGAGGACAGAAGGGAAGGGTGGAGGATGACTATGAAGCTGTGAATCTGGGTGACCACAGAGACAGTGGTAACTAACAAATAAAGAGGCAGGTAGGGGCACCACAGTGGAGATAGCGCTGATCCTGGAGTCAGGGAGACTTGAGTTCGAATCCATCCTCAGATACTTACTAGCAAGTCACTTAACATCTATCTGCCCTCAGTTTCTTCATCTACAAAATGAGCACTATAATAACGCCTACCACTTGAGGGTGTTGTGAGGATAAAATCAGATAATATTTGTAAAAAAAACAAAAAACAAAAACCTTTGCAAACCTTAAAGCACCATATAAATGCTAGAATGCTAGTGTTGTTAGTTGGAGGGATATAACAAGTTCTGTTTTGGACGGTTAAGTTGCCAACAGAATATCCAAGTGGAAGTGTATAATACACATTTGTTGTGTGACTGGAACCCAGGAGAGAGATGTGGACAGTCCAAGAGTCATATCTAATTGAACCTAGGGGAGGTGATGAGTTCTCTACTGAAAGCATGAAAAAAAAGGGCCCAAGACAGAGCATTGAGGGACATCTCTGGTTAGAGGATAGGACTTCAAAGCATAAATGGTGATGATCTAAAAAAGCAGACTGAGAAGGAACGGTATCCAGGGAAGGTCACAGGGTAAAACAGGACAGAGAACTCAAGAAGGATAAAAGCTGAGCCAAGTTTATCAAATTGTGCAATGAAGAGATCATGAGTAAACTTTGAGGGATGAGGTCAAAAACCAGATTATAAGGGATTGGGAGGTGAAGAAGCGGGGGTAACCGAAGTAGAAAGCCAGCTTTTAGCGGTGAAAGGACTAATTTGAGAGGCTGGGGAAAACTGGGACAAGCTTCCAGAGGAGAAGGACTTGACCATAAGAAGGGTCATCACTTTGGGAGAAATTGAAGCAAAGGAGGACACACTAGGAACTTAAGATAGATGGTCTCAATTTTCTCAGTAAAAGTAAGAACCCTTTGTTGGGTGGGATGGTGAGAAGAGAAGGTTTGGATAGCCCAAGAGGATCATCATGCAGTGGTGAGGGCCCAGTTAAGACAGAATAGCATAAACCAGTAGTGGACCCAATTAGTATGCTTGTGCACCTTCCTCCAGGAATGTTCAGTGAACAGGAGTAAAATCCAAGAAGATGAATGGTTGGTGGTCACAGAAAGGTCACAGAATTAAATTAAGTGGAGTGAGGCACAGGGGCCTATGGAAGGATTTAGGAGGTTCTGGTCAGACAGAGATCTCCTACATATAGGTAGGCGATAGTGAGATGATCCAGAGTACAACCATTTCTACATGCAGCTGAGGAAATGGGATGCCCAAGCACCTTCTATTTTGAAGTGTCCCCACATAAAAGGGCAGGAGGAGAAGTCATCTCAGAGACAATGAGGACGTGAGGTACGGAACGAATCAGTTTCAGAAGAATTGGGGAAATGTGCCTGAATAGGGAAGGAAGCTCTAATGATAAATTAAACCATTCCAGTACAATTCTCATCTCAATGACACAGTTACACTTTTAAAGTAGAAACAGGTCATGCTGGGTAATCGATATCCTTCATTATGTGCACAGAAATCCACCCAAGGAAAAATGAATACTTGCAATATGGCGGTGTCTTAGGTTGGCGGAAGAGATGGAAGTTATTTTAATAAGGATGGTAATAGAAAGCCATAGTATTAAAGGACTTCATACACTACTGTGACTACAGACCTACAACTCCCATTAACTGTAATAGGAGTTAAGCACATGTAATGGTAACAACATAGACCCCTAAATTTCTTTCCAATTGGAAACGTGGTCTAGATACTCGCATGCTTTCACATGGAAAATTGGGATAGCAAAATTGATTTCACATTGAAATTGCCCAGGGTCTGGTGTGGGCACTTTCCCCAGACTAGGGAGTGGAGGTAACATCAGTATGATGAACGCCTTTGCTCTTCTCATCTTTGTGTTCATTATCAGTTTGATTATTAAGAGAGTCTCCATCGTTGCAAGGATTTATTAATTCAGTAGCTTGTTATCAGCATGCAACTCTGCTGTGTTAGGGGAAAAAAGAAACGACATTTTCTAGAACTGCTGTAGTATAAGATTCCATCACTTGTCGCTGTTTCACTTCTTTCTTATCCCTCATGCCCTGGTAGTAACTCTGCTCTCTAGCTCTGTTAGGACCCTCAAAGTTTCTCACTTGCAAGCCTAATGATATCGAGGTACATTCACAAACAAACTCAATTACAGTAACTTTAGGGAGATTGAAATGCATGATCAAAGCAAAAGCACATGGCACAATAACATAGCTTTAAGGCACTAAAACGTAATCCAGATTAAGCTCCAAATGTGGCAAATCTCTCTGCTTACTTTTATCTGCTCTAAACAAGATAGTTCCCAACATGCAGAACTAACCTCTGGGGATTTTCAAAGACTATCATTTACATAATTGATAAGTGGACTTCAGAGAGACCGTGCCTTTGGAATTCAGTCAAAAATATGACTGAAAGCGGAAAACAATCTATCATTTAGTATTTCAGTCATATAAAAAGTCTGCTGTTGATTATCTTTAGACCCGATGCAAAGCATGTTTGGCCTCTTAAGAAAATGTCATTGGTTAATTTTTTTAATTCTGAATTTGACAAAGATCAAATAACATGAGCATTTTGACATACAAAGTAGAAAAGAAAAAGGACTGGACATGAAGTGATTAATCTGTTACACAAAGCTTTCTTTTCCTTTTTGGTACATACTAAATTCAACATATAATTATTCAAAACTGTCCTGTTTGGTTATGTATCTTTTCAGCCTTCTTTCTCTTCTGTGCATTAAAGAAAAATGTTTCGATGACCTTCTTTTCTTTAACAGCCGTACGGATAGAATGCTCTCTCCTCCCCAAATTAGAAAGAAAAGAAAAAGGCCAAACCCTTGTTAATGATTTTGCTTAGTCAAGCAAAGTGAAGTCCCACGTTGTCCGTGCCCCAAATGTCTGTCTCATTGTGACCCTTGAGCTCATCACCTTTCTGGCAATCGAGAGGTAACACACTTTCCCATGATCAGAGTTCTTAGATTGTTCTGAGTTAGGCTGGCTATGAACCTTCCCCCTTATCCACAGTTGCAAAACATTTTTCTTTGCTTGTACTGCTCATTTGTTTATGACGTGATCTTTTAGGTCTAAATCCAATTGGACTGTATCCAGTTGGAGCCTATCTGATTATATGATGCAAGATCTTGGTCTAAATCTAATTTCTGCTGGACCACTTTCCAGTTTCCCTCAAATAGTGGGCCCTTACTTCAGCAGTTGGGGACTTTAAGTTGACCAGAAACTTCACTGCTGGGTTTATTTGCTTAGTCTTGTGTACCTAATCTGTTCCATTGATCAGCTTCTCTATTCTTTTAAAACTAATATCACAGAGTTTTGCTGATCAGTGATGTGTAGTAGAGTTTGAGATCTGGTACTGCTAGGCCCCCTTCCTCATTTTATTCCCCCACTTTTTCCCTTGAGCTTTATGACCTTCTGATGCTTAGGTCATTTCATTATTATGGTCTAACTCTAACATAGTTTGGGGGTGGTTTGGAATGGCAATGAATAAGGAATTTGAATGAATGAAAAAACACTTATTAAACACTTGCTACGTACATAGGGAGAGTCTATGCTCTCAAGGAGCTCACATTTTAATGGGGGCGATACAGGTATGGAGGGTTTTCGCTCGACTCTTCTTTCATGCCGTTCATGCTGATGAAATCACATCCTTTTCTGATATTGAACCAGCTGATGATGCTAAGAACATTCTTTTCTGAGTCTTTAAGATCTGTGGCCAAAGCACCTACAGTTACATGAAGGCTGGAGACAAAGTCTCCGAGTTCCCCAGGCTTTCCACAGGAATCAGAAGGGAGATGGTGGTGATGGGAGTGGTAGAGGTTTGACTGGTCTGCCTCAGGTAGGCTGGGTTGCTCGTCCGCTTCCCTGAAGGAGTTGTTTCCCTGGATCCTAGATTAGGAGGGCCTAGCTTTGAGCAATGAAAAGTTTTCCAACTTTTGAAGTCTTGCTATTTTTGCAAAGAGTGTTTTATGTGTATTCACAGAGTTCCCGTTTGCCTTCCTAGGAATACTCCCAAATACTTGATGCATTATGTAGTTATTTTCTAGCTCTTGTGGTTAGTTTTTGTTGGTGATCTATAGAAACGGTGATGATTTATTTCTGTGGCTTTATTTTATATCCTGCAACTCTGAGTTATCATTTCAATTCATTGTTAGCTGACTCTTTAAAGATGTCACATCAACTGCAAAAAAAGGCTTTCCCTTTTGCTTTTGCTTATTCCCTCAATTTTTGTCTTCTCTTATTGTTGTAGTTCTATATGTTCCTAGTGCTATATCACGGAACAGTGGTGATAATGGACATCCTTGCTTTCTATCCTTCATCTTACCAGAAAGGCCTTTAATTTATCTCTTGACTCTTGATTTCAAATAGATATGGAGCTTACCATATTAAGGCCAGGTACTCGTGGTTTTTAGTGGGTTTTTTCCCCCAACAGAAATGGGTGCTGAACTTTTGTCAAAAGTCTGTTCATCACCATTTGATATAATCCTGTGATTATTATGTATATAATTTTCCTTATATTGAACCAACCCTGAATTCCTGGTATAACTCCAATTATCTGACAGTATATCATATTTTAAATGTTTTAACCTTTTGCCAACATATTCATTAAGGCTATTGGCTAACAGTTTTCTTTCTCTGTTTCATCCCTCTCTGGGTTAGGTATCAAGCTCGTATTTATATCTTAGAAGGAGTTTGGTAGAATTCCTTCTTTTCTTATTTTTGCAACCAGCAATTATATAATATTGCAATAACTGTTCTTTGAATGTTTGCAACAATTTGCTTGTCAATCTGTATTGTCTGGGGTTGAGTTTTTGCATATTAGGTGAAATTTGTATTTGCTTTCTTTAATGAAGACTACATTTGGATCCCAAGACAAACTAGCTTTTCACCAGATTTTGTCTTTGGATGGCTCTTAATGAAGAGAAATGATGAGACACTAAATCTCTAGACTTGGAAACATCTACTCAGAGAGTCCTAGATCTCTGTGTATCTCTCTCACACTTTTACCTTAATATCATCTCCTCTAATGTCCTTCTGTGACTAGCCTAGAGAACATTGACCTTTCAACCCTTAACTCTTGTTCTTTATACACACACAGGGTGTCCCAAAACTCTTACTGTAATTTAAAGCTCTAACAATATACACACTTACATATGTTTACATGTGTATATATATATTTGTGTGTGTATCTTTGCATATATACATCTATATCTCTTTATATCTATTTCATATATGCCAGATTGTGAAGCACAAATGTGGTCATAAGTGACAAGCAAAGGGCAATTTATCATCCTCCTCTCTCTTTGCCAGATTCACTAAGGCTTTCCTATCACTTATTTGGGAAGAATGTTCTGCATTCACTTCGTTTTAAAAGGAAAAAAAATCCTCAAACTTGCTATTTGCAGATGGCACGATTTCCTTAAAAACCCTAGCTAGTCTACTGAACCAATGACTATTGTCTGTCCTTCCTTTCAAAGAGGACCAATGATGTTACCTCACTGACCAGCATGGGCACTGGATTTAAGTGAGGCAGTGTACTGAAACAACTAAGAATTTTAGGAAAGTAGCAGGAGAAAAACGGAAATCCCATTCAAAATAACAACAAATTGTAAAAAAAAAAATACCAAAGTACAAGCAGGACTTATATGATTATGACCTAAATAACTGGAAACATATTAATTGCTCATGGTTGGGCTAGGCTCATGTAATAAAAATTTGGGGGAGGAATTTAATGCCACATCAATTAAACTAATACAGTGTTATTTTAGAGATTAGGAAAAATTCATCTGGAGGACCAAAAAAGGAATGAAGGGGCCTAGGGGCCCCAACTCTCTAACTGTATTCCAAAGCATCAGCCATCCAACCAAACTGGTACTCCGTAAAAATAGAACAGATTAGGTAAATAAGAGCCAGAACCATTTGAATACATAAGTATATCATTTGTTAAATTCAGGGAATTGAGTACTAGGATAAAGACTTCCTATTTGGCAAAAATCAGGCACAGACTAACAACACAATAAACTCAGGTAGGAGATATCACCTGGGCTCCTATTTTAAGGGGAAAAAAATGGAGGACAAGGTATCAAGATGATGATAAAAGATCAAATAAATAATTCTGATTACATAAAAATGAAAAGTTTCTACCTAAGAAAGGTAAATGCAGTTAGAAGCAGAAGGGAAATCATTAATTTGGGAGAAAAAGCTTCACAGCATTTTTTTCTTGAAAAATCTATATATCCAAGATACACCAATAGATAAGTCATTCTTCAAATGAAGAAATGCAAGTTATTAACACCCACATTTAAATGCTCCAAATCACTAAGAAGAGAAATTCAAATAACTCTGCCATTCCACTTCACAGCAGTCAGACTGGCAAAGATGACTAAAAACATGGAATTGTGGTTAGCAGTTTCGGGACGGCAAGCCTACTAGTGTGCCCCTGGTGGGGCTGGTTGTAAATTGTTTTAACCATTCTGGAAATCAATTCCGAACTGTCCACACAACACCACTAAAGCAGTACAGAGCCTTTGATCTGGTCAGTGATATTATTATTACACACGTACCCTAAGGAGGTCAAGGACTCAGAGGTCTAAGCATATTTATGGGAGCATTTTTCTTTGTATCAAAAGTGACTATCAGTTGGGAGATGGCTGAATAAGTTGTGGTAGATGAATGTAATGGAATTTTACTGCATTAGAAGAATTGAGGATTTACTGCATTATGAGAATTGAAGGGAAAGAACCAGGCAAACCACTTATCCAAATCATGCCACAGAAATAATATGAGGAGAAAACTCTGAGCAAAGCAGTGACCAAGCACAACTTCAAAAGAGGGGAATGAAATAGCGGTAGAGGGCCATGTAAGCATCCTCAGATGTGGCCAATGTGTTTGTTTTATTTGTTATAAGGGAGGGCTCCTACTTTGGAGGACAGTAATGGATATGAAAAACACAACTCCTCCATCCCAGAAATACTGGAACACACATGCAGTACACATAGCGAGAATGGAATTGGGCTACAAAAGCAAAATTGTTTTCCCCCCAAAAGCATACTCACTGTTTTCCTGTAAAAACTGTCAAGTCCTGTTGGACCATGATATTAAAACTGTTCCTTGAAATCTTTATTGTGAGTTTGTTCCATGAGACTATGTATACAGATGTATAACAATTATTAGATTTAATATCTGAATGAACTCAGGTTCCCATTAGAGCCCAAATGCTTCAATGACCCCATTATTTTGCTTCCACTGCTCCCAGACCTGATCAACTTAATTATTCTGACTAACAAAATATTTAGGACATGAATTTATGATTTGTTTCAAACCAAAAGGGACAATGAAAAGTACTTCTTAAAAAATCACAGTGCAGAAAGTAGGAGATAAGTCAAAGATGGACAGTACTTCATGTACTTAGCACATCTTGTTTATTTGCACTCTCCTTGCACCTAGCTCAGTGGATATAACAGCAGGCATTTACTAAATGTTGATTTTTTAATCTGTTCCAAGGATGCAATGACTGTCCTATTTTGATTACTCCTTAGTACGTATCTGGGCTTTCATTCTTCCAAGTAACACTGCAGACAGAAAGCATCCTTTACCAGTAGAAAGAGGACCAGAGATTCCACCGTGATCGTCCATGTGCAACGCTCATGCCCTTTTATACCTAGATAGTTAAGGTCTATTTCTTTGTCTGGATAAAAAGACAGCATGTTAGCTCAAACAACCTGCATTGCAGCATTATCTGGGAGCAAGGGCTACAATAGAGAGAGCATCTCAGAGACTCAGAGTTAGAAGGGATCTTGAAGGCTGTCTAGTAGTTGCCTGTATCTGAAATGGCAGCATTCCCGAACTGTCATGCAGCCCTCATGGGAAGACCTCCAGTGTAAACCATCAGTGCTGCTGGACAACTCCCACTCTTTTAGCCAAAGATGTTACTGGGTTGGTTGTTTTTTTTGAGGGGGGCGGGAATCAAACATAAGGCTAAGACTTCTTCTTACATGACAGCATTTCACCTTCTTCTTCTCCACTTCCCATGCTAAGCCTCCTTTTCCCCTCAGGCTTTTCAACCCTCCTTGAATGGTGGTCCCCTTGTCATCCTCACTGCCCTTGTCTGTGCATGTTTCAACCTGTCAGTGTATTTCTTAAAATGTGGTGCTGCCACCATGAATACAGAGTGGTCTGCTTCAGGTGGAGAACTTGGCTTTGAATGTTGACTATTAATTATTGTGTTGTGTAACCCTGAATAAGTCCCAGTTGGTCTGGGCCTCAGTTTCCTCACCTACAGAATGATCTCTAAGTGCCCTTCTAACTCTCAATCACATGATCCTGTTAATGCAGCCCAAGATCACTGTAACTTTTTTGGCTGGCATATCACACTACTGATTCTTCCCAAACTTGTGTTCTTTCCAAGATCTTTTTCAGGGACACCGTCATCTCGTCAAACTTCCCCTTCCCTCTTCTTGGGCAGATTTGGTGAACTCGTTTACCTTTCTGACATTTCCTTGTTTTAGATTCAGTTCACAGTTCTAGATATTTTTATATTCAGGATTCTCCTATCCAGTTGGTTAGTGACTCCTCCCTATATGTTATCCATAGGTTGGAAAAGTATGGTATCTATGCCTTCATCCAAGAAATCTATCAAAATGCTTAACAGAACAGGGTCAAGGGCAGTTGTAGCTAAAAAAAAAAAAAGCAAAGCAGCCACCCTTTTCCTCAGATCTTCTAAGCTCTGGTCTCATTATTGGTGGCTGTAAAAGTACCTTTTGTATTTCATTACTGCCAGTTTTGAATATATGTTAATAGCTCCAAAGAAGTTCTATTTCTTTTCTACAAAACAGAAGAAGGAATACATACAATAATGAATTTGAAACCTTGGTAGCACCGATTTATTTCTCATCAGTGAATGCATTTGTCCTCAAAAAGAATGAAACTGACATCAAAGTGGTCCCCTTGCCCCTTGCCTCCTTTCACTAATGATATGTAACGGCTGCTGAGCCTGCAGTAAACGTGTTTATGTCCAGTTGAATTCCCATCATTTTACAATCCAATCTGATTCCTTTTTTATTTTTTTTTTTAAAAAAGGCAGTCCCAGGAGACCAGCAGCAGCTCCTGCTTCAAGGCATTTCCTGACATCAGCCTTCACTTCGCAGTTCAACCTCAAGTCCCTGATTTGACAAAGCACACAGAGAGTCAGGAGAGAAGTCTCTTTCTCTGCCTCCTCTCCAAAGGTGCCTGACAGGAGTCAATAGTGATTCCTTCCCAAGGCTACCATCGAAAAATGCCAGATGCAAGTCCAAGGGGAAGCTTTCTAGTGATTCCTTCCAATATTTTACTAAAGAGCAGTGTAAGAATGCCTTTGACTCAGTGTGATCTTTCTTCTTCTTTTCTCGATGACTGCAATCTATTGTAGCAGTGGGCAGTTTGTTCAGGACTGCCAGGCAGAGATGCTTTTTTCCCCTTGGCATGCTCTATAAAAGTAATGGATTCAAAGATGGAAAAGAAAGAGGAAAAAGTCCTCTTTTTCCTAAAAGAACTTCTTTCATAATAGAGCCTGGTCAAACAGCGCGACGCTGCTATCACTCTTTGCTTTTCATATTGAGTGGCCAACCACATGTTCCTTGCTAGCCCCCAACGCTTCCTGCGTCCTGTGGCCTCTGCTGTTGTATTTTTAATGTACTAAAAACAAACTCGCTTATTATAAAAGAGCAGTGACAAGCCCTGCTTGTAATAAGTACAATGTAAAATAAAATATCTTCAATGTCATCATAGTAAAGGCAGCCTATCTCTAATTACTATTTTTAGATTACATAAAACATCCACATTTTTATTCATGCTTGGCCTAACAGCCGCAACTCAGCACTGCAATATTTCAATGGAACTGAATGTGCCATGAGAAAACTTTGGGGAAAAACCAGACTTGGAGCTGGCCCCGTCATTTGGCGACTGGCTCAGGTTTTGTCTCTGTGAATTTGATGGTTTCCTAGGCTCCTTATGGAGGCCCCGGGAAAGGCAATGAATGAGAGTTAAATTAGGAAAGGAATGAGAATAAAGCCACGCCCACATTTCTAAATTTACTCCTAGTAAAGTGAGTCTCCAAATCACAATTAAGAACAGACGGTCCGGTCCCATTCCCAGCATCTTAGCTGCTGGGGGAAGGGGAGGTCAAGAAAGGCTTCTCATAGAAAACGGTAGTGTTGAGCTTGGTCTCATAGGATACTAGCGATTCTGAAAGATGGAGGCGAGGGGGCCAGGCATTCCGGGCATAGGAGACAGAGTTTTGTGTAGGAGGAATGGTAAAAAATTTGGTTTGGTTGAATCAGAGGGCACACCAAAGAAGAAGAAGAATGTGTGGTGCGCCTTTGTAAAGGCAGGTGGGGGGCAAGTTGTAAAAGACTTTAAATGTCAAATAGAGAACTTGAGATTTAATCCCTGAAGTAATAGGGAGCCAGCAGAGTTTACCGAATAGGGAAGAAATAAGGTCAACCATGCACTTTAGGAAAATCATTTCCACAGCTGTGTGAAAGATGGACTGATAGGAGGGCCCTGTAACAGTCCAGGTTAGAGGTGAGCATGGAGAGGAGACACCCAAGACCGTCATTCCCAAATGTTGCCAGTTTCCACTTACAGTTCTTAGATGCTCCTATTTAAGGCTTTCTGCTGTCAGAAATATGCTATCTTGGCCTTTGGTATCCTGCCTTTCCTTTCCTTAAACAAAGGGGGCAGCTAGGTGGTGCCGCAGATGGAGCACTAGTGCAGGAGGCAGGAGGGCCTGAGTTAAAATCTCACCTCAGACACTTGACACTCACTAGCTGTGTGACCTTGGGCAGGTCACTTAACCCCAAGTGCCTCATCCTGGGTCATCTCCAGTCATCCTGATGAATATCTGGTCACTGGATCCAGAGGGCTCTGGAGGAGAAGTGAGGCTGGTGATGCACAGCCCTCCCTCACTCAAAACAAAGTCAAGTGCAAGTCATGTCATCATTTCTCTGATGGCGTGGTCTTCTTCGGCAACGAAGGACAAACACACACACACATCCTTAAACAAAACTCTCAAGTTCATATGGTTTACTCTAATGCCTTGATGGACAATTCATGATTTATGTGCACACGCCTGTTTGTGTTTCTCTCTCTGGGACAGGGAAAGGAGGTTTCTTCCATCTATGCCAGGTGTGGCCTTTCTATCCTTAAAGGAGATGTTTTTTTGTGAATTGCAACAACCAGAAAAAATACCATTCCTTTGTCATGCTAAGTGTCTCCAAACACGGTTAGGCTGGCCCTCAAATGAGAACATGTTTCCCAGAGCCCGAGTGCTTCCTGAGGCAGTGACTAGAAGGAGGCTAGGTTAGGCCAAATAAGTGACTAAAGCAAGAAAAAGAGACTGATGATAGAATCAAAATCTTAACACTGTCTCCAAGTTCACAGGTTATTTAATTAGTAACTGGTTAATAGATCAAAGATTAATGATTTACATATTTATGCTCCCATAAAAAGACCCAGGCCTATTTATGTCAATTTAAGGATAAGAATTTATTGCCTAAATCAGCTATGGGGGCACAGGGATGAGAACATTCAATGAGCTTACATTCTATCACAGAGGGAAACAACATATTTAAAGATATAGATACATATGCAAAAAGGAATTCTCGGGGGTAGAGGATTTGGGAAATACTTTGTGTTGGAGATAGTACTTGGGCTAATCCTTGAAGAAAGCTAGAGATTTCTAGGCATGAGGGACAGCTAGTACAAATGTATGGAGGTGGGAATGTTGCATTTGGATGACATCAAGGTGGTCTATTTGGCTGTAATGTGGAGAGTGTTATGGGGAGTAATGTGAAGTCACTCTCAAAACATAAGTCTGAGATATCTTGGACTGGGTTTTAAATGCCAAGAAGTTGTTTTTTGGTGTTCTCAAGCAAAGTCTTCTCCATGTATTCCTATTCATTCAACCTGATGATGTAAGCCTGTCAAGATCCTTTCGGACCCTGACTCTCATTGTTTACTGGCACTCTTCCTTACAGCTCTGAGTCATCTGTGATTTAATGAGCGCGATAAAAATGTTCAACAGTAGCGTCCAAGGACAGGCGCTTAGGGCCAGACAGCATCTGGCCATGTTGACCCTGAACCATCAACTGGGAAACTTGTCATCTACCTGTTCCTTAATCCATGTTAAAATAGGAGACACTTGATCAAAAGCTTTGTTAAAACCGAGATAAACTTTCCATAGCATTTTCATCCATTAATTTAGTGACACTATGACAAAAAAAAATGAATTGAGAAGTGGGAGGCGATGACGTAGAGGAACAGAGTCTAGAGAATGTTTGGGAGGATGGTTGGGGAAATTAGGAGAGACATGAAACGAGAGCTTCTGAAAACAGCAGGGCCAAGTGCAAGCTTTTTTAAACAGAGGAATATTTGTAGGCATCGTGTCTTCTACAGTTTTCACTTAACAATTATATTTTAGGTAAACACGTTCATACGTTGACATAACCTGAGCACTTGTGATGTTTTTAGCAGTATGTGGTACTGTGTGAACATGCCACCCTTCAATTAGCCATTTCTACACTGAAGTGATGAGCTAGGAAGATTTGTGTGGCACTACTGAGCCCACTCAGGAAGTGAGTGTATGGCCTCCCAGCTCTGGCAATATTGGGTTGGATCATTTTGATTTATTTTTGTTACTTTAATAAGTACATAAAGGGCCCCTTAAGGAAGTCTACATCAGCATTTCTTTAATTGCAACTGAGGCTAAGCATTTTTCCATGTGGCTGTTTACTGCCTGGTTTTAGTCATGTGTCACCTGTATCTGTTCATCTCCTTTGGTCACTTAGCATCACCTTTCATGCTACAGATTAACCTTAACTCCAAGAATCTGCCTGCCTTAGGTGCATGGAAACAGTTGCCAGAGGCAATGAGCCAAAAGCCCTGAAGTTTAAGATGCAGAAATGGGGGCTGAGAACTTCTGAGACTGAGTTGGCATTTCAGCATTAGGTAGTGTGGGGCAAAGAGCCACACCTGAGTCAAGTCATATTCCCTGGAAGCTGTTTTCTCCGGTGTTCACAGTTGAAGCTTGTGAATTCATATCCAGAAGTGAATATTTGCCCACAGTGTTACAAACCTAGCATCATAGCTACCACAAAAGAAGCATAACATGGCGCTTAGTAGTTGGGGAGGCTCCTAGTGGGCCAGGTTCCACAAAGGCCCTACTACGCTGCCTGTCCCTCATCAGTCCTTAATAAACGTGGGCTGAATTGAAGTCAGTAGTTGCCAAAGAGAAAAAGAGAGCTAAAAAGGGGAGAGAGCAATGTGCAGATGCTGGTGGGATGTGGCAGGGGCATTAGGCTTCACACCAAGAACTTCCATTTGGTCATGGTGGGAGGTGCCACAATGGGGTGCTTTACTGAAGGGAAAAATCCAAGCCTTTCTCCATTCATACTCAGATTCAGTTTTGCAGCACAATTGTTTATATGCATAACATAGATGTTATTTTTTCTAAGATTAATAACTCTTGAAAGGCAGGGATTGCATCTCGTTTGGGTCTAGAACCACAACCTGTATGCCACGTCATAATATTAGCATGTTTTTCTGTAGCATCTGAAGGTTTGCAAAGGTACATAGAGGATCTCATTCGATCCTCCTCGTGAAAGAGATCAAGGATGATCAGAATTAAGAAAAGGTTTGGCAACATTGGAGAGGCAGGTTTAGTTGAATGAGGCTGGAAGCCCAATATGCCATGGGTAGGGATGCTTTTCTCAAGTTTAGCCACAAAGGGGAAGAGAAATCCAGGAAAATAGCTAACAGGGATGGATGCATCAACTGCAGTATTTTTAAGAACCAGGGAGGCAGGAGAGAGGGTGGGGATGAAGAGTGAGGGCGATTGTCTGGAGACATCAGGAGGGGCTGAGTTTGAGGGAGCAGGTAGTGGGTTTGTTCTGGCAAGGCAAAGAGTCACTTCTTTGAAACGGCAGTGAAGAAGATAGTAGGGGGAGACTGATGGTTTGAGTTGAGGTTGCTGTGCAAGGCGTTTGTTCCAAGTATGGCCAGACGTACCAGAGGAGCAGAAAGTTTCTGGTTTGCCTCCACTCAATTCCCAGAGGATGGTTGTACCCCTCCACTAGGCATTAACTGGGACTTCTGAGAGTGCTCTTCTATGATGAACCCAACAGCCTATGAGTTTACCTTGGGTTATTCTGGCCCCCCCCCCCCAATGCATTACTTTTCTCCACAGGGAACGTCCAACTCCGCTTTTCAGCCCATTCATAAGCCTCAAGAGATCTTTCTGTAGTTAAGTCCTGACAAAATTGTATAACCTGGAACGTCATCTTTGAACTGGTCTTCATGTACCTTATGTTTTTAAAAGGGACAAACTACCTCTTAAAATGAGAAAGATATTGAGTCAATACATCCTCCAATTAAAAGAAATCCTACTTCCTTCCATCCAGCCTCTTGATCAGATCCTATCCCATGGCACCAATGAAGACGGAATGTTCCCACAGACCCAGGCTGGTCCTTCATGCTGAGAAGGCAGTAAAAAGGCGTTAACTTGGAGGGTTAATTTACCAAATGCCCCAAAGGCATTCACACCCGTTGTTATTTTTCCTATTCTCCCCCCTCCATGTCGATTCTCCTTTCTATATGCCTCTTACATATTTAAAGCGCCTAATATTTATCATTATTTCATTTAAAAATGTTTATTTCCTACTCCAGGAAGCCTTATTAATTTTTACAATACCCCCTTTTCAGCTTGTAAGAAAAATACGATGGATCTGCAGTCCTTTCTGAGATGTTTCAATTATATAGGGACTTTCCATGAATTTTAAAAATCTGCTTGATGTTTTTTTTTAATTTTTCCACTGACATTTCAATAGGAGTAAAAAGTCAGTGAAGAAAAAAAGTCTTTCAGTTCTACTTGTTAGAGACATTTGATTACATGAGGGAAACCCAATGTCTTGGTCTTAGGTTGTCTATGAACTTTTAGTGATGTTGGAGTGACTGCTATTTTCCTCTCATCTGCTACTCTGCTGGCCAGAGCAGCTGCTTGCCCCCGCTTAAGGTGCCCATTTTTCTACATAAATGCACATCTTCCTCTTGCCCCTGTGCCACTGCCTTTCTGCTAGCACCTCTCTCATTCCTAGTAGGTCTCAGCATTTGAGCCACATCCCCAAATACTCTCTCTCCTTAAACACTGTTCCTCTGAGCTCATCTCAGCACTCCCTCATGCAGATACAGAAAGTCAGCGTGTGGTTTGTTTCTATTTCTTTACAAGGGTGCAGCAGGAGCCCACCCTTTGTCTAGTGGATCATTCTGGTCCCTTTTGGTCCCAGGGCTACACAAGCAATGCTGGTGTGTTTCAAACCAAGCTAGCAAATGACAGTATTGTGATCTGGAAGGTCCAGAGGGAAGGCTTGGAGAAGGTCAGCAGAGCTCTAAGGCAAGGCAGACCTTTTAAGGCAGCTATGGATTACAGAGCTGGCAGCGGAGGCCTGGTGAAAGCCTCGTACCAGGCTCACAGGGGTCAAAGGTTAGTGATGAGAGAAGTCAAAGGTTGTTCAGCACTGTCTTTAGGGTTGTCCATGTAATGCCTCCCTTCTGGTCCCCTACTGATGTGCGTTCAGCATATGCTAGGATGGGCATTTGCAGCCAATCAAATAAACAGAGGAAAACAATAGGCCAGAAACCTGCTCAGACGAGTAAGTCTTTGGTGCTCAACCACAGCTGGCTACATCAGACACATCAGAGGTGGCAGCTATTTTAGACTTGTCCCTAGGCGGAACCCCTCCCCACTCGTGACCCCAGTCTTTCAAATGGATTGTGCCTCTGTCCCAATGTGAACAGAGCCAGGGAACCAGCACACACAAGGCAGGTGAGAGATGAATTTTTAAATGTGACTTATTGGAATGGCTTCCTTCTTGTGGTGCATTCATTCTCTTAAGGTGCTACGAATTAAGTAGCTGCCGTCCATGTCTGTGGCATAAATGAATTGAAGTTAGGCGCTGTCTAACACAGCGTGTAATGCTGGCAGGCTTGCCGCTAATGGCTGAGTTGAATCTGTGAACTCAATGAACAAAGACTTGCCTTTGCTTGAATATGGGCCCTACAGGCAGTTCGTTGGCCACTTCATTCCTGTGGAACTTAGGGTACATACAAATTAATAAATACAAGGAAGCCAAGTTCTTTTAACTCACTTTAAGAGAGCATTGGTTTTGCATTGATTGGCTCATGCTTTCATTCATGCACTGCGCCCTGGCTCTTGATCTTTGTGACAGAATGTTTTCCTGCCATCTCCTTCTTCATTGTCATCTTTCTCCCCATCCCCAGCAGACTCACCTCTCCAGCCAGGTTTCTCTCTTTATCTCTCCTACTTAAAAACTGTAAGTATGAAATAAAACCTAAGGGAAAAGGAAGACTGCAATTTTCCTCAAGTTTGTGGTGACAGCTTCCTTTCTGAGGACCTCATTTGCAGCCCACGGGCTTACATTTCTCTGTTGGCACTAAGCTGAGTGAACACCCAAGGAATCTACAGTGCTCAGCATGAACTCTCTCCTGTCTCTGTCACAGTGATACATTTAGGTCCAAAGAGCCACAAGTGAGTAATGGTGAGCCTAAGCTTCAATATGGCACATGCCAACCTCTGGCCACCTTTTACAGCCCTTCTCTTTCTGGTAAGAACTACCCAAAAATGTGCTGCAGCTTGCTCCTCTGAACAGTGGGCTAAGTGGAGAAGCCTGCAGTGTTCCTGAGGAGTGCAGTGCAAGGCCCTGGGTTCCCTTTTATCCCTGTTCCCCTTTTCTCAAAAAATAGCTTGGAGACCCTAGAACTGACGCCTTTCATCAGAATCCTTCCTGAGCAAATAGCATTTATGAATGTTAAATCCTATATAAGGTGCCAAGTAGAGTGTGCCATCCCCGGGTATCTGCCTAGTCAGCAAAGGGAACAGGCCTAGTTCTGGGCAGCAACAACTGGCATGCCATCAGTGTGTTTAGAGATGCCAATTGTGCTAAGGTAGGCAGTGCAGTGCGTAGAATGCTAGGCCTCAAGTCAGGGAGACTTCGGGGAAAATTTGGCCAGACATATTCGTTATTTGTGTGACCTGAGCCAAGTCACATAACCTCTGTCTGCCTCAGTTTCCTCCTTCTAGGGAGGTTGTGGGGATCAAGGAAGATAATATTTGCAAAGCACTTGGTACAGCACCTGGCCCATAGTAGGTACTTTACAAATGCTTGTCTTCTTTCGTCCCTCAAGCCGTACCTTAAACATAGGATAAAGATACCCAGGAGAACAAGAATTGCAAATCTCTAATTCTGTGGCTTAGTTCTTTCCCTAAAGGCTACTCTTTGACAGGAGCTCAAGTACAGTGTTTTCTCTAGGAAGTCCTGCCTCTGACAAAACGATCACTCTTCCTCACTCAGGAGCTCGCTCTACCAATCACAGGCACAGGCTCTAACCTAGATGGGGCAACATCAGGACATCCGGCCAAACACGGGTCCTGGCCCATGAACAACCAGAAACAATCCCCTAACAGTCCTCAGTCTGTGCAGAAACAAAAGGAAGGACCAGTGAGTACGGGATAGTGCGCACTGAGGGTGGAGCTCCTGCAGTGAATATTTCTGTTTCAACTTCCCCAGACAGGTTTCCTGTTTCAGGACCCAGAGAGGGGAGAAACCTCTACGTTCTCTGCCCTTTCTAAAGTCAGAAAGGATCCCTTACCTTCCAGATCCAAGACCTCTCGCTATTCCTGATCCCTGCACACAACTCACCGACTTTTCTCCTCAACATTCTCTCTTCTTGGGGTCTTTCTCATGCTGCTCCTTGGCTGTTCCTTCATCCACAATAGGCCCCCAAACTCGATCTTGGACCCTCTCCTTCTCTCTCTACACTATTTCTTGGTGACCTCATCTGCTCACATGGCTTTAATGGTCATCTCTGTGCTGATGGCGCCCAGAGTTCTATTTCCAGCCTTAATCTCTCCCCTGAGGGTGGCAAACCATCATCTTTTCTCGCAAACCTGCCACTCTTCTGAGCCTCCTTCTTTCTGTTGACTGCAGCCTGGTGCCAACATAGATTCTTCCCTCCACTTCCCTGCCATATACAATCAGTTACCAAATCTTGTCATACCTCTCACATCCAGCCCCTTCTCTCTACTAATAGGGCCACCACAGTAGTTCATGGTGGGGAATTCCTAACCTCAAGTCTCTCCACTGCAATCCATCTCTTGCTAAAGTACACATCTGACCTTACTGTTACTCAAGAACTCCAGTGGTTCTCTATTACCTTTAGGAATGAACAGAACCCGTGCTTTTCAGGCTCTGCTCAGGCTTCTGCATGAGGGCTTTCCTGGCCCCTTAAAGCAGCCAGCGCCCACTGCACCTGTGTATGAGAACTACCTTCCCCATGTAGATTTAAGCTTCTTGTCTTTGTATGTCCAGAGCCCAGTCCAGTGCATGGAACATAGGTTTGCTAGCAATAAAAGCTTGTTGAGGAATTTGAAAACAGATCTGTCACTATGTGCTTTATGCTTTTCTTCGAAAGTCTCGGATGTGAAACTCCACACTCCATTTTTCTTCCAGTTCCACATATTCATTGCTTTGTTATGGTTCTAGATCCTTAATGTAACATGACTGTGTTTGAAAGAAGCGTTTTGAGCACACCCTCTTGATCAGAGCTCGAGAGACCATAAGCCATGTACCCACAAGCCCAATTGGCTTTCATCTTTCCAAAGATGAATTCTTCTTTATAGATGTATCTATTGGCACAAAGAGTGTAAACAGAATTCCATAAGCACCCAGAGAGAATGAGTGGAATAGGTTATTTCACTCCATGGCACCATGATGTTTAATATTGAAATGTGGTGTATTCAATCAACAACACTCATATTAGTATTAAACAGACTAAATTAAAATAATTACAGGATGACTAAAATAAATAAAGAAGTTGCCCTCCTACCTGGTAGTGGCCCTTCGTCACACCAAAGCAAAGCCACGTGGCTTACAGCCTCTTGTCAGCTCTTGCCTGGACCACTGCAATAGCCTCCTGATTTGTTACTGTATAAATACTGAAATAGTCTAAACATGTCATTTCCATGCTCAGGAATCCTCGATGGCTCCCTATTGCCTCTAGGATTAAATACAATTTCTTCAACTTGGCATTCACAACCTGATGCCAGCCTGCCTTCCCAGTTTTATTCTACATCCCTTCCCTTTACACAGATTAGGAGTCCAAGTGGCTCACTTGGTTCTTTTGGACTTTGGCTGTTTCCCATGCCTGTGTCTGGAATGCTCTCACCTCTGCCTTCTTCAAGGCTCAGCTTCAGGATTATTTCTTCTGGGAAGCCTCCCCTCATCTCCTTAGTTATTTTATGCTCACTCCCCCTCCTGGAAGTACCCTGAGTGCAGGGACTGTTATTTGCTTGGTACCCCCTGGGTCTAGCACAGCACCTGAAACAGTATCAGTACTTCCTGACTACTTGGTGGATATGATAGGACACTGTTTACTCTGGCCTAGCCATAGCTGCACGGGGATTGAGCATTGTGTTAGCTAAGATATCATTCCCTAGCCTCGCGGAGGTCACAGTCCAATAAAGGGATGAGGTGGCAATACAGATATCCTAAAGTATGGTGTATTACAGCTCAGTGCATTTGAGATGAACAAGACCCAATTCAAAATCCTTCCCCCTAAGCTAAGGGAGCACCTTCTGAGAAAGCAACGTGTTTTGCTTAGGCTGTGATTCTGCATCTCCCCAGCTCTTTCAGATTGGGACTTCAAACAGAGGAATCAAGAATCACTGTTATAGTCTCAACAATCTGGAGTCAGTCAATAAACACTTATTAAGCACCTACTGTGTGCCAGGCACTGTACTAAGGGCTGAGGATGCAAAAAGAGGCAAAAGACAGTCCCTGCCCTCAAGGGGTTCACAATCTTATGGGGGAGACAAACACGCATGGTAAAGATAAAGATAAAATAAGGAAGACACTAGGGTTAAGATGGGTTGGGAAAGGCTTCCTGTAGATAGGATCTTAATAGAGACTTAAAGGAAGTCAGTGGGCAGAGATGAGGAGGGAGACTGTTCCAGGCATGGGAGATAGCCAGAGCAAATGCCTAGAGCCAGAGATAGAGGGTCTTGTTTGTGGAAAAACCAAGAGGCCAGTGTCACTGGATCAGAAGACGTGGTGGCAAGATTGTGAAGGACTCTGAATGTCAAACAGAACATTGTGCGTTTGATCCTGATAGTGATAGGGAGCCAATGGAGTTTATTGAGTAGGAGTGAGATAGTGGGACCTGCACTTTAGGAAACTCACTTTGGTGACTGAGTAGAGGGTGGACTGAAGTTTGGGGAGACT
This sequence comes from Notamacropus eugenii, assembly GCF_028372415.1. Lineage (NCBI taxonomy): Eukaryota > Metazoa > Chordata > Mammalia > Diprotodontia > Macropodidae > Notamacropus > Notamacropus eugenii. Next base: position 89,878,441 of record NC_092879.1, on the reverse strand, counting down.
TGAGGCAGCAGATCCACCAGCAGGTTACTATCAATAGTCCAGGGCTGAGGTGATGGGCGCCACACTGGAGTGAAGGTAGGGGAAGAGGACAGAACGGGGGGGTGTGTTTGAGAGATGTTACGAAAGTCAAATTAACATGTCTTGGCAACAGATTGGCTATAAAGGGTGAGAGATAATGAGGAGTTGAGGGCCTGGGAGGATGGGGGTGCCCACCCTCAACAGTACCAGGGAAGCTGAAGGGGAAAGGATGAGCTCCATCTTGGACATGTTGAGTTTAAGATGTCTAATAGGCAGTTGGAGATGTGGATAGACTTGAGAATTAGTAGTCTCGAGATGCTAATTAACTCCTTGGGAACTGAGGAACGCAATCATTAAGTGAAGCAGCATAGGGGGAGAAGAGAAAAAGGCCCAACCTTGTTGGATACCTGTGCTTAGAGGGTGTGGTCTGAATGAGGGTACAGCAAAGGGAGAACACAGAAGGAGGCATCAGAGAGGGAGAAGAGAGTAGCAAGGAGGAGAGGGTGATTACCTCCATCAGAGGCTGCAGAGGTGAAGAAGGAGGACTGAGAAAGGACATTGGATTTGGCTATTAAGAGGTCAGGGGTAACTTTGGAGAGAAGGAAGCCAGACTGTAAGGGGTTAAGAAGAGAGGAAGAGGAGAGAAAGGAGTCACCTATTGTAGATGGTCTTCAGCTACACAAGGCAGAAGAGCAATGGCATGGCAGTTAGTGGGAATCAAGTGAGAATTCTGTCAGGATCGGGGAGACAAGGAGAATAAGTAACAGTCGTCTAGCTGAAGCCCCTCATTCCACAGGAGGAAACCGAGGGCCCAGATCTAGTCAACAGCCCCCCAAGACCAGGTGGATCAGCCCCCACACACCCTTGCTCAGAAGAATGGTTTTAAGTGCATCAAATATCATCCATAGGTTTACAAAGGAAACCAATTATATTGAAATACAGTTATCAAAATTGTGTGTGTGTAGGACAAAGTGCCTAAGTGCATGCAGAAATACATTTGAACGTGAGGGCACAGAAGTGATCTTCCTAAGGTCCCCTACCCCCCCAACATCTTCAGGTCACACCTCAGGAGAGTGAGAAGGTAATGGCCCTACCTAGAAGGTGAACACTTTCTGAAAGCTTAAGGTATAGCTCTATCGTGCCTGATGTACCTCGGGGGAGAAAAAGGCATAGATTAAAAAAAAAGACACACACCTTTATGCCATTTTGCAAGTGTCTTTTCAACTCATTGTTGTTTTAATTGATTTTCTATCCAAAGACATAATGACAGAGATGTGACACTGAAAATAAAAAGTAATGACTACATTTTACTAGTTTGATTTAAGCAAACATTTGAGGGCAGTAGCAGGTTCTTCTGCCCTTAGCTGGGGGGCTTGAGAAATTATTGGCAAATCTTATGAGAATGGCATTAGACTTGGAAATTGCTTCAGGGGTGGGGGTAGGCATAGGAAGGATGCTTTACTTTTAGAATCAAAATTATTCAAATTTCATACAAATCAATTTCTGGTTTATTGTGCTGAATTTTTCTTTGATTTCTAGAGACTCCCCTTATACAATCAGCCATATGGATCTTCCATATATTAGGTCTCATTTGCATTTGAGAAACCTCTCTAAGTGGATGAAAATAGATCCACCCTCCTCACTACTGAGAGAGTACTGTGTACTTCCACTTTAACTCAGTTAAAAAAGAGAAGAAATATTTAAAAGGAAAGAACAGCCTCTGAATTCAATTTATTCCGTTTTCCCCATTAAGACTAAGTTGAAAATTGGATATCCAATTTACCACCGAGAGGGTATTCACATATTTCTGTTCAATCCCTCATTGCTTCTAAATTCACTCAAAAGGCAAGATTATTAATTCCTCCTGACAGAAAATCAAGTTTTAATGAGCAGCTGACAGCCCTTAGGAATTACAAGGCAAATTTAATACGATAGTTTTGACTAAATAATGTGCTTTTACATATATGAGGAACCCATTATGCAGAGTAATGAACACATAGTAAATGTTAGGTTAGGCATTAGATTTGGGACGAGTGAATATTCTGATCAAAGGAGGAAAAAGGAGCCCTATCCTTCCTGATTCCACCCTCTTCCTCTTCCTTCTTCTCTCTCCATTCACACACACAGATCATATAGTTTGGTATGTGAGCATAGAATATCTTCTCTGTTTCCTGTCTTCAATTTTGGGTCCAAACCAGGCCAGCTTCTGTATTTCCTGCAGCACCAAAGTCAAGTGTTGAGCTCACAGGAGACTGAAAAATTATTTTTAAATGGATTATTTTATTTTTCATCTTGAGCTTTCTCAAGCATCCTTTAAAAATAAGGTGACTCTAAATTGCTTTTCTAAGAAAGAAAACATGAAAAGAATTCTAACGCAATCAGTTAAGGCAACTATTAGAGTACAGGTAAAGAGAATGCCATTGCTGACACAAGGCATCTGTAAGGCAAGGTGCCCTTTGACCTTAAACTGTTTAAGTAATATCTTGCTGTTCATTTTACAGGAAAATTGACTTCTAGTCAGTAAAAAATGACATGGTCAAAGTGATTCTTCAATGTGTTTTTAGCTTTCAGAGGCTCCCATAGGGAAACAACATCAAAACAGTGACTGGTGTGGAAAAATGGAGATGCAGAAACTTTGATTCTTAAATGCATCGATTTCATTTCTGTCTTTCTGTTTCCCTCAAAGAATACTGTATTAGTAACAATTCGTTTAAAAATCTCAAACGATGATGGCATTACTTGGATTTAAGACATTCTCCATAACACTTATCGATGCACATATAAAGAAGGGGTTTGACTTTGTACATTATGTATTCAATATTCTGCTAGTCTGGAAGACAACAATGTCCCATGTGGACTTGAAAGGAGGATTAGATCAAGGCAACAAGCATTTAATTAACACCTACTATGTGTCAGGCACAACAAACAAAGACACAAAAAGATCTAAGCCTTCCTTCACTTGCTGTGCTACGGAGATATGGAGTAACTAGGTTGATGGAGAATGCCTGTAGAGAGTCAACAATTCACAAAGAAAGGAATCAGTGATTAAAATAACAACGATTGAAAGGTTGTTTGAAATACAATATCCCCGATTGACTGAAAGATCTTTATATTTCTTATTTCAACCAGTTTTCAGGGGAATCACACAAGCAACTCATGAACATTATTTCTCTCTCCCCCATTTGAAGACTTAAAGTATGATATAGTAACTTTTATAATGTTCACCAAGGAGGCAGAGCCTTAAACCTGGCTCCCTTCCTCAGTGGGGGCTACTGAATAGGCATTCCACTTTTACCTCAGCTTTGCAACACCTGAATTTAGATCCATGGCTTCTGGCTGGTCAGGTCTTGTGTTCATCAGCCTTTTCTGAGAAGTACAGTTTCAGAAACTTCCTCCTGATGCTATCTGACCTCTCAAGGCTGGACATGTTCATCTAAGGATGACTATTTGGATTTATGAATTTATTTTCAGAAAAGCATGGACATTTCACAGAAGCTTGTTAGTCTAAGCCATACCTCAATCACACTCAATAATAGTGCTCACTGTGCTCCTAAGGTGCATATACCCCAGTCTATCAATGACCTTTTTAAAACATAGCAGCTGTGGTCTGACCATACAATACAAATATCACTTGCCTCACTGTAGCACTGTATTACTCCTATTATGGAAAAAGGGTTACTTATAACATTAATAACTATTTCAATTAATCCTTCAAGAATTCAGTAAGTGCCTATTATGTGACAGAGTCTCAGCAATGCCCGGGGATAGAACCACAATGAAACACTTCCTTTCACAAGTAATTTATGCCCTTATTTCCCCTAAGTGGAAATGGAAAACACTTGCTCATCACTGTATGATGGAGGTGGGGAGAGAAGGGAATAAGCATTTCAGAAGCATTCTCATATATGCCAGGCACCATGCTGAGTGCTTTACAATGATCTCATTTGGTCCTCACAACAACCCTGGGAGGTCGGTGCTATTATTCTCCCCATTTTCCAAGTGAGGAAACTGAGGCAGAGAGGTTAAGTGACTTGCACAGGGTCACACAACTAAGCAGTGTCTAACGCTAAATTTCTGAACTCATGACATCCTGACTCTGGGCCCAGAGTTCTAGTTGCCTCACATCAGAAAAAAAAAATCTCTACTCTTCAGGATACTTTCCTCTCTGCTCATGGGCCAAATCTATCTATATTTGAGACTTTCCTTTCAGTAGTAATAACAGATGTATTGCTTTGGCCCTCTTTAACTGAGTCAACATATTTGTCTGGACAAGCAGTGTATCAATCATTTCAAAGTTGTTAATGACATTATGAGGAGAGAGTTGCAACCCTACAGTTACGATAAGGCAGGATTTGGTGACGTTTCCTGGAGAAACACACCTGCCCTTCATTGCTCCCTACTGGCTGTGCCCAGAAACTGCTCCCCTTTGCACAGTGTCTGTTACATGCAGCCACCCTCTTGACTTAATGGGCCATTTAGAGGATGATGCTGGCTTCCTCCACTTTGGCAGGAGAGCCTGCCCTGCTCAGTTCCCCCCAGCTTTCCTCTCACCCAGCTTCCCCCCTCTGCGTCCTCTTCACGATTTCTCTAGCATCTATAAAACTGATTTGATTGCTGTTTTCCAAGTGCTAAATGCAAATGCCACAGTGGAAAAAAATACTGAGAAGCCTACCGAGTATTCTATGTATGTGGCTTGGGCCCCTCACAATAAGTATTTCATCTCCCTCCTTTCCTCTTATCTTGACCTAATATTTTTCCTCCATTTCCCATGCTTTAGGTTCAGCATTCTAGTTTGAGATTTAATCCTGGTGAAAAAATATCACGGTTAATTGGGGAGTTTGGTTACCCATGAGGAGCAGATCATTTCTTTGCTACCTGTAAGTAAAGGTGTTTTATTTTTCTCATCTCTCCAGCTGTTAGTTTTAATTTCATTTATAACTTTTCTTGCCTAATAGCTTAAGACAGGTACATGGACATACATACTATAATAAGTTCCATGTAATCATATGCTCTTCTATAAGAAGAGTTACAGAATTGTAAGGGAAAAAAAATTTCCAGTGTACCTCTCCCTTGCAAGGCTATGTTCTCCATCTTCACCCTTTGGAGAATGGATTCAATTCGACATTATTCATTGCTCTCAAATCCTTTGCCTGTGTCCTATTGCCATAAACACTTTGCTAAACCCCAACATTCCATTACTTCTATCATCTGTTTCCTTCAGTCCTACTCCTGTGATGCTAAATGAAGCTGGAGGAAAGCATGAAATCGGGATTTCACTGCAAGTTTATGCTTTCTTATTTAGTGCTATTTTAATGATAGCTAAAACCTTCCACCCCTACCCCAATGGTACCACATCTCTTTAGGCCACTGTCTGCATTACAGTGAAGGTGAGCCCAGGAGAAGGCCTGGAGCCATTCAGTGAGCTGCTAAATGTTTTGGAACCTATCCACAAAGCTATTTAATCATTCCGATTGAATTAGAAAACCAGTTGTCTTAAAGTGGTGAACCAGGTAGTTTTTTCCTCTATTCTTTCTAATTATGTTGAGCATTTTCCAAATTAAAGTGGTTTTTAGGTTATAAAGGCAGTAACAAAATTAAAGACCTGCTGATTAAATATAGTTCTTATTAACAACTGGCAGATCTGAAAAGGTTACCTGAACAATATGAAAAGGAGTTTTCGGGGTAGCTTTTTAGCAGCAGATTGAATCAACACATAGTGGTCAACTTTTTTTACTAGATGAATCGAATAAGATAGAAATTAACCATAAAAAGAAACTCAATTCAGTTTATCTTCACTTTGACTCTGTGAGAGAATTTCTGGTTCACAGTGTCCTTTCCAATTTGTTTCAGTATAATGTACTACAGATACAATTGATTAATGGACTGATTAGCAACTACTTTAATTATTTTCCAGTAGTTTTGTTCATTATCAACAACAAAGCATATCTTGAAACTTCTTGGACTATGGGACAGCCAAAAACTAAAGGTCTTATTTTAAAAAACGAAACCAAACCCAACAAGGCCTTCCATGTTAGTGTGCAAGTCCAGATTACATAAGGATAGAGGGGAAAATGGGAAATGCTCAACTTCAAATTAGGTCCCTAAGACAAGCCTAACTTAGAAATGCAGTGTCTTTCATTTCTAAAGCACACTTAATCTTAAGAGCTCACAAAAGGTCAAGATTGAATGAAATAAAATGAAGAGGAATCCTGGATTTTAGGAACCATTCACTTATCTTAAGGTACATCACACGGAGACTAGTTAATCATGAATAGATGAGCTTTGATTTTGGCATTTACTCATTCCAAAAAGCTAAATCTGACTTGTTAAAATTCATCTAGCAAATCCTTTCTAATCCTCTGGTCTTTCCTGAGTGTAATAGGGCAGAAGTGGGTACAAGACAGGGCTATCCTTGACTCCACCCAAAGAGGCAGCTGGGTCAGAATGGAAACATTGGTATCTGCATCAGGACTCTACCAGCACTAGGAAATGAATTCAAGGTGACCTTAAGTCAGTCATTGACCTCATAAAGTCTCAATTTCCTCCTCTGTAAACTGAGGGGATTTAGATGACCTTTAATATTCCCTTGCACCTTTAAAACTATGATTATTTCTAACTCAAAATTCAACATTGTCATCTATCTTCTGAAGCATGCCAGATTTCATAGACAGTTGCAAACTGACTCATACCACAGAGTCGCCCTCACCCCCAAAGTACCATGGCTAGGCTTCTCTTGTTCTTATTCCATTAAACACAAAGTGCACTAGAGAGAAGGAGGTAATTGAAAGAGGAGTCTGGGGATTCGAACAACATATTTTTTTTGTCTTTTATCACTAAATTGAATATACCATTCCTGTGTTTGGTGAAAATAGTGCATTCTGTGCGGTGTTCTGGTCAAGACCGTTGCTCCATGGAGACAGGCAGATTAGCTAGCGGCCCCTATTCTTACTCCACCAAAGAGTTCCAAATAACCTCAGGCCAAATAATGATAGAGAAAGGCAATGAGGTGTAATAGTAAGTTCTTCTAATCCTGACTGGCACCAAATGTCATCTGGAAGCCCATGGGCAATAGAAAGGGAGTCACTCCTGTTGTTTGTAGACAGTAAGAATAGCGAGCCCTCTAAGAAAGTCCCTGGAGAAAGTATCATCCTAACACCTGCAAACAAACACTCAAGGAAAAAAAACCAAACTTTCCACCAGGGCTCTGAGAGAGCCAAAAACATTAGAACAGAATCAAAAGATTGACAAAATAGATGAAAATGTAAGGTACCTAAAACAACTGACCTAGAATGATGGTCAAGGAGAGATATTTTAGGAATCATAAATCTCTCTGAAAGCCGTGATGAAAAAAAAATAAACCAACCAAACTGAGACACTACATTTTAAGAAATCATAAATGAAAACTTCCCAGATCTAATGGAAAGGAAAGTGAAGATAGCGAGAATCCACCAGGCACTTCTTGGAAGAAACCCCAAAAAGACAAGTGTTGGGACAAATCCAGAGCTCCCAGGGTGGAGGGAAACATACTGCAGTCACACAGAAGGAAGGAGTTGGAGTACTAAGCAACCACATTCAGGATTACAAAAGACAGGAAGATTTTGCTATTAAATATATATATATATGTATATATATATATATATATATATATATAATGCATATATGGTTATATATATCTTGGAATATGGGGTTCCAAAAAGCATAGACTCATAACCAGGATAAGTTATTTTGCAAAGCTGACTATTGTTGTGTTGGCCTTTTGTTCTCAAAGAGGACCATGACATCAAGGAGATGATGATATGATCAGGTAAGGGGAGAGGAGAGGAGGGCAGGGAGGAGATGTACCAGGAGAGAGTTTGGGGACATACTTATGGTTAGCAGGTGTGAACTACTAGGGAGAGGAGAGGAGAGCAGAGGGAGATTGGAGGGGAGGGTCTGCTCTCTTAGGGGTTAGAGCTCTTCTGTCATCCTCCTCTCTTTTCCCCTCTCCTCCTTAAGAGAGGGGAAAGAGGAGAGAAAAGGGGAGGTGGAAGGTGGAGAGGGAGATGGAGGACCTCAGTAAGTCCTCCTGTCCTCTCTCATTTCCTCTCTCTCCTCTTCTTCTGTCTTCACAGAAGGGGGGAGATACTGGTTCTGGTCTGAGAGTTGGGGAGGGTAAAAGGAACACACCAAGTGTAGAAAAGAGGTGGAACTTGCAATTTCTTGTAATTGGGGCACAGAGGAGGAAAACCACACAAATATGGAAGGAATGTGGGTAGGATCTGGCATCAGATGAACTGTACTCTTATCTGAACCACAGAAAGGAGGGGGTAAGGAAGTGGTCAGAAATAAAATACACTTTCCAACATTAAAGGACAAATTAAAACAAACAAAAATCCTGGAGTATTTGGGGAGTATCAAACAATGGGAAAATGGTTGAACAAGTTCTGGTATATGAATGTAACAGAATATTGCTGTACCTTGAGAAAAGATGATTTCCAAGCAAGTTGGACAGTGAAAAGGGTGCAGATTTGGGAAAATAATTTTAACAATAACAATATGAAGAAAAACAACTCTGATCAATACAAAGAGCAACTGTAACTTCAGGGGACTTCCTGATTGGAGAGGTGATGGGCTCCTGGTGCAGACATGGAACATTTCTCAATATGGCCACTTGGTGGATTTACTTGGTTGTACAATTCTCGTTTGTTACAAGGATTTGTTTTCCACCTCTCATTTTTTCATTGGAGGGAGGGGAAGTTATAGGGAAAGAGGGGATCTTAGCATTCGCTGCCCCCTTCCATTGAAATGTTTGTCAAAATGCAAAGAAAGAACCTCAGACAAATAGCATAGTCTTAGAAGTGACGTGGAATGCACTAAATATACCTTTTAAAACGTAGTGTATGTTTTTTTAAAAAAAGCAAATGGTCTGCAATAGTTTTATATACAAACCTCTGAGTTGTTTTGGCTTCTACACACCTTGACAGGTTTGGGGAGTGTCACTGCACTTTCATTGAACAGAATGAATAACTGATGTTTATATAATGACAATTCTTAATCATTAAAAATCTGTTAATTAAGTGCAATGCCATCTTGTTTGGGAAGAAAGGGGAATGTGCACTACAGTTTGGAAAGATTGTCATCAGTGATATTTTAAGAAACATATATTACTGCTTAAAGGAGTTAAAGAAGAGTCACTGATGTGAAATGAAGTGTCATTGATGTATGGGCAGTAGAAAGAGCAGGCGGCCTGCAATCAGGAGACTTACCCTCCCAAGTTCAAATTTGACCTCAAACACTTCCTAGTTGCGTGACCGTGTTTACCTCAGTTTCCTCATCTGTCAAATCAGCTGGAGCAGGAAATGGCAAACCAGTACAGCTTACTTGCCGAGAAAAACCCCAAATGGGGGGTCACACTGAGTTGGAAACAACTGAAAAATGACTCCACAACAACCATTAGATGTGGGCTGATGAAAAAACAAAAGCAAAGACTGAGGGTAATTAAAACAAAACTCAACTGATCTCATCAGCAGTGGAAGTTTTTATATACATTTGTTGAACTGAGAATTAAATAGAGAGTGGTACTTGTGGATATTTCTGTCATATAATCAAAAGATTTCACTTTCCAAATTGCTAAGGATAACTTAGCTCCTGTAAATTATGATGTATTGAAGCCATATTGATACATATAATGAAACAAACACATGCCCTCCCACTCCCATGATAGGAACACCTTCATTCTAAAGAGCTCTTAGGGCTTCAGATGACCTAAAAGGCCCTAGCTCACACAATGAGTATTCAAGGTGAGAAGAGCATTCAGTTCTCTAATCTAATAGTCTCCAGAGAGACTGAGTTTCTCTTTCTCCATGAAATTCCTAGCTGGGGCTGCCATCAATGAGTTTTTCGGCCTTCGCAGACCCGGCCCACACGGGTCTTCATTTCTACCATTTCCACATTGAGTGAAATCAGAAGGATTTTTCTCTGGGTTCCAAGGGCTTTATCTGTGTGTTATCCCACTTCGCTCAATTAGCTTGTGCTTTCCCCGAGGACACACAAGAGATGGGAGTGCACACTGTCATTTGGACAAATTGCCTTCAACTATGTTATTATGTATTGGGATTTTATTATCACAATCAATCAGTTTTTATTCCTTTCATTATCCTTCTTCAACTACTGTACATTAGATGGTTAAAATGCTGATTAAAGTTATTATTTTTAATATCTTTCATTAGGATGAATTTAATTTCTCTCTTTTTTTTTTTTGCCTTAAAACATCTCTATTAGCCAGTGATCTCAGGTATCCTAAGTCCTCTGACAAATGCAGAGAATCCTCATTTTGGCTGTCATGTTAATTTTTTTACAATCGTATTTTCCTTTCACTTTCAATACAATGAGGTGTCCACCTCATCCCTACATATATGTAAAAAGAGTAGCAAAACCAGGGAAACTGATCAGCAGCTCAATTCTTGGAAACACTTCACTTTACATATATTAAGTCATCAAGACCCAGAAGAATGTGGAAAAGAATTTTTTTTAAACTGAAACCCTTAAATTGTTGGTTATTTGTGAAAGATGCTGAATACAAAGGATACAGAAGCAGTTGTTACTATGAATGCTGCCTTTCAGAGAGTGTTTTCAGAATAATCTAAAATACTTATTTCCTCAACTGCTCTCCACAAACAATTCGAGACTTCGGGACTCAGCATTCCTTCCACCTCCCAGGCTCTTGGAATTCCTGGCTTTCTTCCTAATTGGCTTTTCCTGCAGGGTGCCTCCACCCCTCCAAGTCTCCCTCCCATTCCTTCTCTAAGTACCTCCCCCCTTCTTGGTTAGGACCAAAGCTCCTGGCTTTTTCTTCCCGTCCCCAGACTTTAGTACACTTCCCAGCACAGAGTAAGCACTTACTAAATGCTTCCTTACTGCCTCAATGACGGATTTTGTAAAAACAATAAGTACTTCTATCATTGGGTTTTTTGTATCAGTTTAATGCCTAGAAATTCACTTCCTTTCTGGGAACAAGCCAAAATATTTTCTTATGAGCCTCAATGAAAGACTACATGTATTTGAAAAAGAAGAATGCAGGAGAATGAAAATCATGTTGACACACTCAAGCACCTCCAAAGGAATTAATAGGGAAGACAGAAGCAGGAAATGGAGATGGGAAGCAGCAAATGGATTTTTCTAAAAGGGAAAAAGGAGAAAAAGAAAATGCCAGCCAAAAACAGAAGATGAAAACAAGACAAAATGAAGTGGTTGGAAACTCAAGAAATGTGAACATCTTGAAATGAAGAAAGGGCATTTTCCTGGGCTAATGATAGAAAAACAGCCTGAGCCCCAACAGTTTGCATTTGGAAATGTATTCAGTTTTGCTTAATCAGTATATGTGAATTTGAACATCAGAACAATACTTAAATCCTCTTTCTTGGGCTTTCATTTTAAACTGATTTTTAACTCAATCACACTGAAGAGACCACTGGGATGGATGCATGCCTTTACAAATACCACAGACTGGGTTCCTTCATGATAAAGGCCATCCAAATGCCGCCATCACTTGCCACAATGCCTAGAACATTTGTTCTTGTTCAGTCCCATCTGACGCTTTGCAACTCCATGGACTGGTCCGTGGTGTTTTCTCAACAGATATATATATATTTTGCCACTTCCTTCTCCAACGTATCCCCATTTTGCAGATAAAAGAACTGAGGCAAATATGGGTGAAGTGACTTGCCCAAGGGTTAAATAGCTACTGAGTGTCTGAGACTAGATTTGAACTCAGATCTTACCAACTCCAGGCCAGTTCTCTATCTACTGTGACACTTAGCTGCTATCTAGCACAGAGTAGCAACTTAATAAAAGTTTATTGATCGACTAACTGGATTCCTCAGAGAAAGAGCTACTTTTCTCCACCCACAAGCCATCTTTGTGAAAATTAAAGAACAACAAATACATTTGTGGGAGCTACCACCCTGGAGGGCTTCTTAGGTGATAGAACAAAATGGTCAACTTATTTCCCAAATGTCAAGGAAGTCCAGAATGAACCTTTCAGTATCATTGTTGAGACAGTGTTTTTTGTGAGGGGAGGGGAGGATTTGTGTCCAGTGAAAGAAAGAGGAAAATTTTTTTTCAGTTCAACACTTGTTATGCCTGGTACCTAAGTTATTTTTTTTTCCACCAGAAACCTTCAAACTGAAATACAAAAGAAAACAACTCCAGAGTATGAATGCTTTGGTTGAGTACAGCCTGTCAGAATCTATCAGAAAGGTCCTATTTTGGACCATCCTCACCTTCCTCCCGCTTTTGCGCTGTTCTGTGCCCAGGCCTATCCTGCCCAAATGGTCCCTAGCATCACATGCCCAAAACCTCTTTTTCTGGTGGTAGGGAGAAACCCCCTTCTGAGACAATCACTGAACTCAAGATGGAGACAGATTGGGTGCTACTTAAGTTCTTGGCTAGTCTAAATTCAAATACAAAACTGGGAAGATCAACAGTTTACCAGGTGGCCTCTCTCTTCTCTCTTCCGTATGTGTGCATACACAAACACAATCCTAAGTGTTCAAATTAGCTCTTTGGAAATATTATGGTTATAAAATTCATGACACTTATAATACTCGGGACAAGTTTTGGTCTTATTTTAGCAAGTCGTTTCCCGATGCCAACACTTAAGTATATTCCTTGCAAAAAAGATGTGAATAGTACTCTTTATAGAAAAATCAATGTACCCAAATAGTCATAAAACAGAATAGTGTATCCACATGTGCATGAGTTACGCAAGTACAAATAAATCGACATAGTGCCAGGTGATCCAATCATCTAGGAAATCCCTTTTTGGTTAGGACGATATTCAGGAATGCTGAACGGGCTTTTTTCCCTCAGAGCAAAGCCAAAAAGCTTTACCCTTTCCACTAGCAAATTATACTTGACATTTAATTTCAAAATGAAGTTACTCTAAACTAAAGCTGAAGCATGACAGTGGGGATGAAGCAATGAGATTGTCCATAGGACAGCATTTGAAAAATCAGTTTATTTTCAGGTAACTGGAAACACAATTTAGAATGCTTACAACGAATTTTTTGGAATGGATAATTACATTAGAACAACTATTCCAAATTGTGATAGGCTAATACATTTGAATAATTATCCCTCTAAAAACTGAATTGGAGTGTTTAATAGGAAAGAATTCAGAAGTGTAATGCCCCTAACAAAGTGGACTAAAAAGATCTGAGAATTTACTTCAAGCATGAGGTGATTTTATATTCTGATAGTACAAAGTGCCCATAGCTACTGAGGCAAACACCCACTGAAGTATGCCAGTGCAAGAGGCAGATGGATGTGTCTGCACATACGAGTATGCATCCATACACAGATGCTCATGTTTCTCTAGCTTCTTACATAGAGGGGCATTAGTATCCCGATTTCACAAGATGTCAATGAGGCTCAAAGGAGGTCTTCTGACCCCAAACCTAGGCCGGCCTCTTTTCATTCCTCCAACATTTTCTGGATCCTGCATTTGGGAAGCAAGCCCTTTTGCATTCCTCCTTTTGTTCAAGCCACAGATGGAGGTACAGCAGGTACTATTACCTTCCTTTTACAGAGAAGTAAACAGTGCAACTTAGGACACATGCCCTAAATCACAAAGCTACTTAATGATAGGGCAGAGACCTAGGCAGCTGGGCAGAGGAGGGCACCTCAGCACCTTAGACCTGGAGTCAGGAAGACCTGAGTTCGTATTTAGCCTCTGGCACTTACTAACTAGCTGTGTGATCTTGGGTCAGTCATCTTACAGTCATCTGTATGCCTCAGTTTTCTTGACTATAAAATGGGGATCCTAATAGAACCTACCTTCCAGGGTTGTTGTGAGGACCAAATGAGATATCTGTAAAGCACTTAGCACAGTACCCGTCCCATAGTAGGCACTGTAAAAATACCTCTTCCTCCTAGGTCTATCTTCAATGGCAGTTGAGCCATACTTTTTACCACACTACGCTACATATTTTGGTGCACGGATATGTTATATTTTTGTTAACATTCATTACATTAAGTTGAAATAGGATTCATGATTCAGAGACTGGCTAGGCTGAATGACCTCTGAATTTCCAGTACTCAAGCATTATCTTTTATCTGGAAAATAGGACTGGCATAGTGAAACAAACAGTTGACTTAAAGTATCCTCTCCGATAGTCAGCAGCAGGTGGGACTCTGGGCAAGTCACTTAACTGTGAGAGCATCAGTTTCTTCTTTTGTAAAATGGGGATAAGACTATTTGTACTAAAAGCCTTAAAAATCCTATCAAAATGTGAGCGACTGCTATGACTCCTCTTTGCCATGCCTCAAAGCCTTTTCAATACAATTGGAGTCTAATAAACATCATTCAGGAGCTCTCACTGGAATGCAGAGCAATCCTCCCAGGGCTGCTATTGAGTCTATACAGGAGGTCTCTTTTTGGTAGGAAATGTTTAATGTTTAAATTAAGCATTTCATACAGGCTTTTGGAGAACTCTGCTCTTAAATTCCAATGGATCTGTGATGTCTGTACTAAGAACGTACAATAGAAGAATGTAAATGGATCCATTCAGCATGTTCATACTGCTTTCAATTGCACTCAATTTCACCTTTACCATACAATTCAACAGTCTATACAGACATCAAGCACATTATATAGATACAAGGTGGAGAGATTAAATTCCAATATTTCAGAAAAACTTGCACTTAATTGCAAGTTTCTTTATCAGGTACTTCTGACCTAATACTGAAGGGTATTTCCATAACACCTAAAGAATAATCATCTGAAAACATAGGAAGACACGGACCTTTCCCCAATATATTGTCACATTTACCTAAAACCAACAACCAGTAATATATGTAATGGGAATAAATTAGAAGTCTTTCCAATAAGACAAGAAATTTGAGGGAATAATCATGGGCAAAGAGGAAATACAATTATCACTTTTTGCAGAGAATATGATGGCTTACTTAAAGAACCCTAGAAAATCAACTCAAAATTAATATGAACAATTAACAATTTCACACAAGTTGTAGAAGCAGGGGTATTTCTGTGAATTACCAAAAGGTCGCCAAAGTTCAGTTGACACTAAATTGTGTACACTCTGACCCAGCAATACCCTAAAAAGATCAAAGAAAGAAGAAAATGACCCATAAGTATGGAAATATTTAAATCAGCTCTTTTGATAGTGGCAAAGAAGTTGAAACTAAGAGGGAATCCATCAAATGGCAAAGTCAGGGACATCAGCAGACTAGACAGAATACTACTGTGGCACAAGAAATGATGAAAGGGACTTTTCAGTGAAACCTGAGAAGACTGTGTGAACTGATGCAGAGTGAAGTTAGCAGAACTAAAAGAATGATTCATAGATTAACAGTAAAACAAGTGAAGAACTTTGATCAATACAACAGCTAGACATTAATCTAGACATGAATTTGTGCCTAGTTCTGAGTTGGCAAACTCCGGATGCAGAGTAAGGCATATATTTTTGGATGTGACTAATACAGAAATTAATTGCGCATGACTACAAATATTTGTTTTAAGAGTTTTGGTTGTTTTTTTTAATGGGGGGGGAAGATGGGAGAGAGAAAAATAGATTTTTGTTCTCTGAAATCTATAAAATTTGACTTAAGAAATGGCCAAAGGGATTATTTCAAAAGAACATGAGAAGACTTATATGAATTTATGCAGAGTGAAATTACAGAACCAGGAAAGCAACATTTTAAAGACAAACTCGCTTGAAAGACTTAACTCTGATCAGCACAAAGACCAAGTACAACTTCAGAGGCTCAGCAGTGAAGAGTACTGTCTACTTCTAGGCAGAGAGAAGGTGGACTCAAAATGCAAAGCAAGACATATTTTTGCATATGGCCAGTGCTGGAATTGGTTTGCCTTGATTGTGCATGTTAAATAAATGACCTGATCTTTCTCAGTGGGGGAAAATATGGAAAAAGACAAAATAAATGCTTATCGGTTAAAAAACCAAAACTTTAAAGAATAGTCATCTAAACAGGGTTTCCTTATTGCATGATTAACATTAATAATAGTTGACCCACTGGTGTTATCCAAGTACTCTTGTTTTTAAAAACAAGTTTCACATGATCTATATGAGCTATAATGATAATTCTAGCACATGCTCTTCTTTCTCTAAAGAAGGGGGGTTCAAACGTGGCCCACCATATTCTAGAGTGCAGGCCAATCAGATTAGAATGTAATTGGGAAATATTTAACAAAATAAATAAAAATACAAGAAAACATAGATACATTTAAAAACTAAGTCAATATGCAGCCTGCAGTGTAGCTGAGTGGCCCATCTCTATTTCATCTAGAGCACTTGCTTTTGGCTTGTATCTATACAACCACATTTAGATCAAATGCTAATGAACGATTAGAACACTGATTAATTTCCACCCTAACATCTCTTCCCTGTCACCTCCTTTCTTCTCCTCAGAGGCATCATACAGGCACCATATTTTTCATCTCTACTTTACTTCTCATAACTCAATTTTTCTACTTCAGACTTCTTGTTATTTACAGGTACATACTGCCTCCCTTTTTAAATCTTTTTTTCTTTTTCTTCTTCTCACTTTGCTAGTTAAAAAGAAAATCTCTCCCTATTTCTTCTTCCTGTACATGAGCCAAAAACATTACCCTCATTATGTCTTATATGTAAATGGAATGCCAGTGATAACGTATCAAGAAAAAGGAAATCTATAAGTTCTGAAGTGAAATTAAATATAATAAAACCATCTCAGGTTCTTAAAAGTATCTTCAAGTTCCCTTCAGAATCACTATAAATGTTACCTACCACTTCATCTTCTTATAATTTAACCTACTTTTTTTCCTGTCATCATCAGCCTATTTGCAAACCTCAAGGATCTATAATTTTGTCACTGTAGACAGGTTTGAGCTACAGATAGACACTGGAACCCTCCTATAATGCAGTTCTTGAAAGCTGCTGTAGCTGAAAAACTGCATCATGCTACAGACCACCTGGGAACAGGCTTTCAAATTGGGTACCCCTCTACCAGAAATCTTTCCTCCTTGGTGGGATGAATCAGAACTTGCCCTTCTCTGGCCTGGCCTTTCTGAACCCAGCACTATCTATCTGTGCCTCACGATAAGCCAATGGAGTAGGACTTTGGGCTTCTCAGTAACATTTAAGATGCAAAATGGTTATTCTTCCATTTTACTGCTTCACATCTTTTATCTCTTCTTTTAATTCCTTACTCCTCTTATATACAACATGATGAGGGCTGGGTAGAGTGAATACATAAGTGAAAAGTTACATAGTTCTTGTTCTAATCTGACTCACAAAGTGTGACTGGAATATGACAAGAAGAAGAGTATGAAATAAATAATCTGGGAGGATAAAGTTATAGAGCCTCTTCTGTAAACCCTGCTGCAACGAAAAAGTAGCTATCAACATTAGAATAAAAATATAGATGGAAAAGATCTCCAACATGTTACACAGATCCTCTATCACTGATTTCTGAGAAGACACAGGATCAAAAATCATGCAGGGAGGCAAAAAAATAGGCAAAAATTACCTCCAATGGGAATAGTCAATATTAGAGGGAAGGTGGAAAGACAGGTGCACCATTATGCTGTTGGTAGAATTATGAATTAGTCCAATCATTCTGGAAGGCAATTTGGAATTAGGAAAGTGAATAAAATGTCATTAACCCTTTCATCTAGCAATCTCACTGCTAGGCATCTGTACCAAAGAAGGTCAAAGACAGAAAAGGGAAAATAGACCCAATAAACACCAAAAGATTTTTAACAGCACTTTTTACCATAGCAAAGAACTAGAAACAAAGTAGAACGTTATCAGCTGAATACTGGCTAAGCAAATTGTGGTCCATGAATATAATGGAATATTGCTGTATTACAGGAATGATGAAAAGGAAGAATTCAGAGAAGCATGGGAAGACTGAACTGATGCAAGCCGAACTTAATAAAGCCAGAGAACCAACCTTCACAACGACTACAATGTAAAGGGAAATTCCAACATTAACAGCAAAAACAACCGAACACTGTGCAATTTTAGAGACCAAATATGGTCCTAAAGAAGAGGTAAGAAAATGTCCCTCTTTCTTTTCTTTGCAGTGCTGGGGAACTTTGGTTGTGGAACATGACACATTGTGTGTGTCTGCCTTAGCTGACATATTTGGTGGACTTCTTCCCCCTCTTCATTATTTATTCTTTGCTATAGGGTAGGGGTCTAAAGAAAGGTAGGGGAAAGATTATATCTGGAATTGAAAGTAACATTAAGAAAATAGTATTGACAAACATTGCCAAAAAGTAAAGAATCTTGTCATTGTTCAGTTGTGTCTGACTCTCCATGACCTCATTTAGAGTTTTGTTGGCTGGAGTGGTTTGCCATTTCCTTCTCCAGCTCAATTTATAGATGAACTGAGGCAAACAGGGCAAAGTGACTTACCCTGGTTCACCCAGTTTGTAAGTATCTGAGGCCAGATTTGAACTCAGGAAAATGGGTCTTTGTGACTCCAAGTCTGACACTCTATCCACTGTGCCACCTAGTTACCCCAAAGAACCTACAGAAACATTCTAATTTACAGAAGTGGAAAGGGTTTCACACTGATGAGATAATACATCCACCAAAGTGTCAAAAGCACAGTGCATGTACTTTTGTTTTGAGAGCAGAGACTGTCATGTTCCTCTTTAATTGCATTCTCATTGCTTAACTATTAGTACTATGAATATGCCTTAAAACAATGACCAACAACAACAGCGTGGACTGTTGGATGTTTGTGATATTTCAGAAAAATTATGGGTTGAGTTTTTGTAGGATCTCCTGGGAGTCTGATCATTTATAACACTGTTTCGAGGGGAAAACATGTTCTGAGTTCAAATGCCTATCATCCAAGCATGTGGAAACTGAGTAGCACCTATGCTTGAATATCCCAAGACAGTATTTGTTTT
The DNA here is from genome assembly GCF_028372415.1 of Notamacropus eugenii. Classification (NCBI taxonomy): domain Eukaryota; kingdom Metazoa; phylum Chordata; class Mammalia; order Diprotodontia; family Macropodidae; genus Notamacropus; species Notamacropus eugenii. The sequence goes on along the minus strand of NC_092879.1, from coordinate 89,859,501 downwards.
TGAAATAAGGGCAGATGAGCGACTGTTGGTGGCCCGTGCTTGGATCTTTCCTTTGAGTTGCTACTTACACTCTTACAATACTTTCTAGTGACTGAATCCTGGCAGATGTTCGATCTCCTTCTGTAACTGACTTTAGAAGTGACTGAAGCATATAAGAAACCCACAATAATCACACTTCAAAAAAGAATCAACTTTGCTCATCTCAGGACAGATTTTCTGTGCCTTTCCCTAATGCCACGCATTCAAGAAAAGAAAAAGAGTGCCTCAAATGTTGAAAAATACATAGAAGAGAGCAGAAAGGAGTTCAGAAAGGGATGCACAAAGGCAGGGCAGTTCTGCTGCTATGGTGTTAAGTGGGATACATATTTTTTTTAAAAAGTGTAAACTCATAATATAGAAGGCCATGGTTTCACATACAATTCTCTCTGTTCTTCTTTGTGTATTAACATGTGCCTTTGTGTTGATATCTGGTAAGTTTGTAAAAAAAGAATTGCTTTTAAAAAGCATCTAATCAATTCCAAATTTTCCTAAACCATCATGCTTATATTCTTTTGCCTTCCACATACGAAACAGGAATCAAAATGATAATAAATATTTAGTATTTGGATCTCTGACTATTAAAATGAACTGTCAAAACATCTCAATCAATCAACAAGTATTTATTGAATACCCATCGATCAAAAGCAACGAACATTTCTATGGCTATTATGTTCCAAGCACTTCACTAGCCCCTGCGGGGGTGGGGTGGGGTCATATAAAAGGAAGCTTTGCCACGGTCCCTCTTGGAGTAGTTTATGATCTAGGTGAAGAGACAAATGGAACTTAGAAAAACAACTTGAGAATGATATGAGATAGCACACTCCATTAAATCCTCCTGGGATGCTCCATCCACACAGGGAGGTGATCATGGCTTCTTAATGGCTAGGCCAGTAGAGCACAAGCTCAGATAGCTCTAAATAAGCTTAAAAAGCCTTGAGGGCCAAATTTACTAGGTGGAAAGAATGAGTCTTTAGAAGGTGGACCCTCAAAGGATGAAGAATTCAGGTACAGCAAGTCATGAAACATGGAGGGGTTTCCATGTTCGGTGATGGTGGTGGTCTTCATAACTAGTATGAGGCAGTATATCTAATTAAGGGCTAAATTAGGTGACAGAGAAATTCCAGATTCCAAGGCAATAAACATACAAATTAACTTTTGAAACTAATACATATGAAGGGTGAGAACTGCCTATATCTGAAGAGAACATTTGAAAGCATGGAAGAAAAGAAATATAACTTAGTTTTATAATAAGAGCATCCAGCTTTACCAAAGAGATAGGCCTCGAAGGACAAATGGTTACAAAGAAAGGCAAGACCAATAACCAAAATCCCTACTCTTAAGCGCATCAATTCTAACAGAGAAGGCAATGCATAAATAACTAGGTCCATACAAGATAGATAGAGAGGAAGCAGAAGGCACTAGTAGGGGGGTGGGGGGGGGCAGGAAAGATCTCCTGTATAAGGTGAAATTTAAGCTGAGTCTTGAGGGTTTGGAACAAATCAACTAAGGAGAAATAGGATGTTTGCCTTGCTGGAGTGAGGGCACAGCATAATTTCACCATTTTCTCCTGCTCTGTTTGGCCACATATAAATTCAGGTGAAGGCAGTGAGTGGATGGTGGGAGTAATCCAAGGTTGGGGCTTGGCAAGGAATAATTGGTGACAGGATAAGGGGTCAAGGGATTTAAGTGTGGAAGACACTGGAAAGTTGAACTGGGTTCACCAATGGCTTGGGTTATAGAAGGGGAACAATGTCTATTTAGTGCTGAGGTGATGACCTAGGAAAGCACTGAAGGATAGAGGGAATGTAGGTTAGAAGATCAAGGTTAAGCACGATAAGACAGAAGGAAAGAATGATTAGGATGGGAAAGGCATGATTTCTGTTTTCACCTATCTCAAGGAGGAATACATATTCATGTGGAATAATGTGGAAAAAATATTTATGTAGAATAAAAGATTAGATTAATTCAGTCTGATTCCAGAGGGAAGAACTAGGAACAAACAGTAAAAGTTACAGGGAGACAAATTTCAGCTCCAAATACTGAAGGCTGTCCTCCCAATCAAAAGCCGCAACCTTGCAAGGGGGTTAATCTCATAGCCCCAAAGACATTCGGTAACAGGAGTAGGGCTGGGGTGGAGGGAGAGGAGACCACTTGCTGGGGAATTAAGCATCAGAAAGGGAGGGCATGTGATGACCCCAAAATAAATAAAACAGAAAAAAAATACACTGTACTTCAAATGCATGTCAAATGAATGACCTCTAAGAGTTCCTTCCAAATGTATAATTCTATCATGCCATGGGTCCTCTGAGAAAATTACGCCACTTGTTTGGGAGGAAGTACCAAGAACATGCCAGACACAAAAAAACATAAAGGATTTATCCTTTCAGTGACAAGGAATTAATGGGCATTACTGAGCTTGGGATGGCTTTCTTTTTCTCATTCATTCCCCTCCATCTTGCCTGGCAAAACCTGCCTTTCTATTCTTGTGGCATATGTGAAACTTAACTATGTTGAGGGGGTGGGGGATGAGGAGAAAGAAGAGGAAAGTCTGTTCTTTTTGACAGGTCACTCTAAGATTCTAATGCAAACTCTGCTTCATGTCCAGGAGCACAGGCTGCTGTATCAGCCAACTTCTGCATGACTGTTCCTAAGACATGTGGAGGCCACAACTTGCTCAGGGGGGGAAAACTTTCCTGGAGATGTCCACATTGCTGTTGGAGGTCATATTTCTGGGGAAACAGGTCTGACAAGACTACTGAGCCTAACTGAACCCACCATTCCATGTCAACTGTACCATTTCTGGGAGTTGTTCCAGGATGCTGATGAACTTCTCTGGACAGGCAAGACTGGGAAGTGATTGCCAAAGGCCTAGTTTGCTGACAGTGATCAAGGTCAAAATTATGGATTATGAAGTGATACTTCTTCCACAAAATGAATCTGGCAGCTTCTAAATCTAGAGGAAAAATTTCCCTTCAGCGTGATCACGAAGCTCTAGCGTGCTGTATGCCCAAACCCTAACCACAAAAGTGACCTCTCCCTTTCTAAGTTTCTACCAGTGTTTTGCCTTGCTGTCTCCTTACCACGTTCTCATTCTCCCAAGTAATGCAGTCATTTGTGTACTCATCTTTCTTCTAATTAGGCTGTAAGCTTCTTGAGAGCAGGGTTTTGGTACTATCTACCTTTGTATCCACAGGGCCTGGGAGAGCACCTTGTACATAGTGGGTTGGCCTTCATAAATACTTGTTGAGCCAAACTGAATGGCCAACTAATCGGAATTTAAAAAAACAGCAACAACTATTTTAGAAAATAATAGTATCATGCCTGGAAGTGATATGTGTTAGCTGGTCAGGCCTTGGGCTCCTTAGTCACTTCCCATAACACAATTGCATTTCTGAAGAGCTCACTTTCCAACATTACAATTCCATTCCTGAAAAAGGGGCGGAGGATAGACAACTTCTCCAAGGCATCAGCAAGGACACTAAGAAATCCCCTGTATACCAGTCTCAAAAACAACAGTAATGGACATACTCCAGATGTATCATCACCAGAAATCCCAACCTCATCAAGAAAGCTGAGAAGCTGGCAGACTCCTTTATGTGGATACTTTTAGGAAATATGTTGCTGTGGTTCCTAGCATCCCAATGAAGGAGAGCTATGAGTTCAAAAACTCCCAAATAGCAACTCCATTAAAAATACAGTAGTTAAATGATAAGCAAAACAAACCCCGAGATTTCACCCCCTACCCAGCAAATGAGCAAAGATGTCAAAAGATGGGAATAGTCAACATGAGAGGAACTGTGGAAAGATAGCCATACTAAAGCACTGTTGGTGGAGTGGTAAACTGGTACAACAATAAAGTTCCTAAAATGCCCATTCCCTTTGCTTCAGAGATCCCTCTGCTAGGTCAAGACCCAAGGAGGTCAAAGACTGAAAGAAAATCCCTACCATACACCAAAATGTTTCAAGCAGTACTTTTTTGAAGCAAAGAACTAAAAACAGAATAGACACCAATAAGTTGGGGAATGGCTAAACAAATTATGGTACGTGATGGAATACAGTATCGTTATGCTAAAAGAAATAGCAAACATGATAAATACAGAGAAACATGCAAAGGCTTAGAGGAACTGATACAGAATGAAGCAAGCAGAGCAAGGAAAACAATATCTAGAATGACATAAACACCACAAAACAATAAAAACAAAATTAGAAACCACAGAAGACACTTCTCTAAGCTCCTTCGCAAAAAATGGGGCAGTGGGGGGGGGGGGCGAGGGGGTGGGTGTATACAGGTGTACAACACAGTATATAATATCACCCTTTTGAAAAAGGATATGTTGATTGGTTTGGTTAAGTTTCTTTCTCTTCTTTTTAGAAAAATTCTTGTTTTAAGGAATGTCTCTCTGGGAAGGGCTAAAGGTACATAAGGTGATATAAAAACAATCCCCCATGACCTCCATCAATAAAGGTCTATTAAAACAATTACCTGAGTGTTATGATCTTCACCCCAAGCACTCTTTTCAAGGTTTAGGGCTACTATTATAGAGAGGGAGAAAAATCTGCCTTCTGTCCCCTAAATTGGGCAAAAGCTAAATTACAGACAGCGAAGTAGCTATCCAGGGAAATATGATATAGTGACTGCTTATTAAGATTTCTGGATATGTGATCAGAGTGTTTTCCCAGCCAGGAGAAAAAAGACAAAAGCAAAGATGGATTAACCCTCAAAGCAGAAGGCGAAGGTCTGAACTCTAAGGAAAGTCATTTCCTCAGCAGATCCTAGCTCAATTCTCAGTATCAATGAGTTCCTGGACTTGCCTCTCAGAAAAATTCAATTCAGTTAATTAAAGTGCTAATTACAGCAGTCACCTTCTATATTGTTTTACCAAATGGGCCTCATGGTATCAGGTATATGTCAAAGAGTCTACTTAACATATTAAGAGCTAGGCAGTTTCATTATGAAACTTAGAAACCAAATAGTCTACATATTAGCCAGAACAAAAATTCTTGAGCACCTGTAATATTCCTGCATAGCATTTGGGTCTGTCATCTTTGGGAGGGCAGCAACCAGAAAGTAGAGTTTTATTCCATACCTTTGATACATGAGAATATGTGTAAATACTCACTTCTGACAGTGGTCTAAATACCAGTTTGTGTAGCTAAGAAAATCCTGCTTGTTCAAGTTGTTCAGGTCTTAGAGACTTTAATGTACTTTATTTTTAATTAATTAATTTTTAGTTTTCAGTATTCATTTTTATAAGATTTTGAATTCTAAGTTTTTCTGTGTTCCTTCCCCTCTCCCTAACAGAGCATGCAATCTGATTTAGGCTATACACGTATGATCATGTTTTACACGTTTCCACATTAGCCATGTTATGAAAGAAGAATCAGAACAAAAGGAAAAAGCCATGAGAAAGAAAAAAAAAACAAAAAAAGAAAACAGTCTGCTTCCATCTGCATGCCGACTCCATAGTTCTTTCTCTGGATGTGGATGGCATTTTCCATCATGAGACTTTTGGAATTGTCTTAGATCATAGCATTGCTTGGAAGAGCTAAGTCTAACTGAATTGGTCATCTCACAATATTGCTCTTACTATATACACTGTTCTCCTGGCTCTGCTCATTTCACTCAGCATCAGTTCAAGCAAGTCTTTGCCTGCTCATCATTTCTTATAGAGCAATAGTATTTATTGCATTACATTCACATATCACAACTTGTTCAGCCATTCCCCAATTGATGGGGATCCCCTCAATTTTCAATTCTTGGCCACCACAAGAAGAGCTGCTATAGATATTTTTGTACATGAAGGTCATTCTCTTTGGGATACAGACCTAGTAGTGGTATAGCTGGATCAAAGGATATGAAGAGTTTTATAGCCCTTTGGGCATAACTCCAAATTGCTCTCCAGAATGGATGGATCAGTTCACTTCACCAACAATGCATCACTGCTCCAATTTTCCCACATCTTCTCCAACATTTATCATTTTCCTGTTTTGTCATGTTAGCCAGTCTGATAGATGTGATGTGGTACCTTAGAGTTTTTTTAATTTGCATTTCTCTAATCAATGGTGATTTAGAGCATTTTTCCATATGACTATAGATAGCTTTAATTTCTTCCTCTGAAAACTGCCTGTTCATATCCTTTGACCATCTGTCATTTGGGGAATGACTTGTATTCTTACAGATTTGCCTTAGTTCTCTATATATTTTACAAAAGAGGTCTTTATCAGAGACACTGGCTGTAAAAATTGTTCCCCAACTTTCTGCTTCCCTTCTGATCTTGGTTGCATTGGCTTTGTTTGTGCAAAAGCTTTTCAATTTAGTGTGATCAAAATGATCTATTTTGCATTTCATAATGTTCTCTATCTCTTGTTTGGTCATAAATTCTTCTCTTCTCCATAGATTTGACAGGTAAACTATTCCCTGTTCTTCTAATATGCTTATAGTTTCACCCTTCATGTCTAAATCATTGTACCTGTTTTCACTTTATCTTGGTATACAGTGTAAGATGTTAGTCTATGCCTAGTTTCTGCCATACTGTTTTCCAATTTTCCAAGCAGTTTTTGTCAAATAGTGAGTTCTTATTCTAGAAGTTGGAGTCTTTGGGTTTATCAAACAGTAGCTCACTACAGTCACTGAATACTGTGCCTTCTGTAACTAAGCTATTGCACTGATCCACCATGTATTTCTTAGCCAGTACCAAGTAGCTTTGATGACTGCTACTTTATAATACATTTTCCCATGTGGTACGGCTAGGCCACCTTCCCTAGCATTTCTTTTCATTAATTCCCCTGATATTCTGGACCTTTTGTTCTTTCAGATGAATTGTTATTTTTTCCAGCTCTATGGAATAATTTTTTTTTGGTAATTTGGTATGGCACAGAATAAGTAAATTAATTTAGGTAGAATTGTCATTTTTATTATATTAACTCGGACTATCCATGAGCAACTGATATTTTTCCTGTTATTTAGACCTGCCTTTTTTGTGTAAAAAGTGTTTTGGTAATTGTGTTCATATAGTTTCTGGGTTTGTCTTGACAGGCAGACTCCCAAATATTTCACATTGTCTAGTTACTTTAAATAGAATTTCTCTTTCTATTTCTTGGGGCTAGACTTTGTTAGTAACATATAGAAATGTTGATGATTTTGTATACTTTAAATTTAAGTTAAAGCCTAGCAGCAGCACCTCAGGGAGGCAGGTTACATTTTACACATTACAGAACTATGGATCAGAGACGTGGAGACACTTACCCACGGTCATACAGCTAGTAAATGGCCCCTTACCCAAACACACAGGAAGTCCTTACCTTTTTCTTCTTGTGTTAAATATAGATAGTGGCTGCATATTTTGAGAGCAGCAGGTGTCTTTCACTTTGTATAGAATGTATCAAAAAGTGTTGCATGTATACCAAGTGTTTGTAGATTAACTCTATTTTAAATGCCATCTGGGGTTAGGCTTAGGTGACTTAAAGAAATCCTAGGATTTTTTTAAGGAAAGAATGCTTTAGAAAGGACTCCCCTCCTGATTACTGGCTTTAGAAGTCTGCATTTTCCTGTGTAAGGTTCTCTAAAAGTGAAGTATATGCATATATTTAGGGAATGGATAGGGATAGAGACAAGATTTCTCACTGCAACAGATGAAGTCAGTTAATTAGCATTTATTAAGTGTATACTATGAACCGGGCCCTGGATTGAGTCCTAGAGATAACAAAAGACAGTTCCTCCCCTAGCAGAGCTCACAGCCTAATGGGGGAGAGGACATGCCAACAGTCATGTAGAAAGAGGTTACAGTAAATACAGAATAACTTGAAGTTAGTCTTGGAGGGAGGCCATGAGATGGAACATCAACTGGAACACCTTCAGGTGGCTACCTTTCACTGCCCTAGGGCTGAGGAAACTCTTCCCAATGGAGGTTGGCACATTCTTTTCAATTTCAAAGTTGCACTCAAAATGAGTATTCTGGCTTAGATTGTCTGACAATGCAGCCATGAAAAAGAACGATTCCTGGTCTTCCATTGCCCTTCCTGTTGTGGTGGAAAGCAGGCAGGCTGTGGGCCAGAAATAAACAGGTTCAATTCTTTTTAGATTTCACATGGAATAGAGTTAACTTTCAATGATCTACACTAATGGAAGGGAACAGTGGCATGGTTATTTCAAAATGGCAAATAATCTCCAAATCATTTATTTAGATTTGGAAAGCAATGGAAAATCTTCTGGGGCCTGAGAAGTGTGAGTCATTCAAGAAGATTAGAAAGTGACATGGCGTCAGAGCCACCTCCGTACAGCTGCATCAGACTTGACTTGATTGACTTCCATGGGAGGGGGGCCAGAGGAAGAAGCCCCTGAAATGTCTATTTTCAGGGTGAAAAACTAAGGTGCAGGGATCCAGGAAGCAATGAAGGTAGCAGCTGAAAAAATTTTCCATTTTCTCTGAAAGGTACAAGGCTTTTTAAATTCTGACTACTCCCCCTCTCCCCCCAATGACCTTTAAAAACCATATAAAGTCTCTAGAATGCAATTAGCCACTGCTAAAATAGACTGGTAAGTCTAAAATACATTCCAACTGGGCAGCCTGTATGCCTGATTTTTTTTTGGGGGGGGGGGGGGTGACGTGGCAGGGGAGAGGAAGTAGAGACCTGGCTACCACAGGTGGATAAGAGGCAGCCTGGGGCCTGCACTTGGAGTAAATCAACACCAGAAACTGGCCTCGGGTGGAAATTTACAAAGAGCAAACCCCACAGATAACAGAGTCATTTGTTAAGAAATCAGAGCATCTACTGAATTCACTGCTCCCGACCCCAGTCTAGTCTTTTGTTATTCTTTACCATAAACCAAAACCTAAGTCTTGAAGTTGGGAGATTAGGGGTAGGGGATGGGGACAGCTCTAAGAGGTGGAGACTTAGCCAAGACCTCTCAAGGGAATTCCTCACAAAGCTAGATATGTGTTCCCAGGTCTGCCCATCTGGCAAAGCCACACTGCTCTAAATGGGCACAGTTTGTGAGTACAGTGATGGCGTCCAAAGAAAGATGCTGAGCCATCCGAGAAGCCTTTTTAGCTTCTTCCTGCCCACCCTGATCATAAGAGCCAAGATTTAGAAGTGGAAGGAGGCTTACAGGTCACCCAGTCCCACTTGCTCATTTTACAGATAAAGAAACAGAGACTCAGGGAGGGGAAATGACTTGCTCAGGGTCCCACAGCTGGCAAGTGGAAGAATGAAGATTTGAATTGCAGCTTGTTGACTCCCAATTCCAGCACTCAGGAAGCTGCCTCCTGATACTGCTCTTTTTTGAATTCCTCTAGACACATACAATCACATGTTTTAGAGAAGCAGACCCCAGATGTGGGTAGTAACCTCTACTCTGCTGTTCTGTAATTGTTTCATTTGTGTAAATCCTGTCTGTCCACCAAGATTTGAAGCTCCCTAAAGAACAGGGTGGTGCTGCCATCTTCTTTTTGATACTTACTTAGAGAGACTTAATAAATGCCTGTGGATTGGCCTCAGATGATTTCACACACTTGAGTTCAACCCTTAGGGGGCAGAGTTCATCTGACTGGAGTGGGTCTTTCTCATTTGGATGCCCTAAATGACTAATTGGTTTCAATATGCACAATGGAAAGCTGCACAGAAAAGAAACAGGCCCTTGGCCCCAATTAGCTTTCAAAGGTTATGCTTTTCCCTAATTACCCAGCAAGCTGGACCCTTCTAAAACTGAGTTTAAGCCCTGGCAGTGCAGCATGGTTAGATAAGAAATGATTGCATTCCAAGGACAAAACCAGAGTTAATAGTGCTTTGTTTCTGTCACTCTGAGGTCTAAAAATGACTTTATGTTTTATTAAAACTCTAAACAGGAGTGGGGTGGAAGCGAAAAAATGCAATGAAAGAGACAAGGCATCTAGGTTTGCGGGCATCATTATCTTTTTTTTATAGAACTCCTAACCATGTAAGTCAGGCAAGTCTATTATAACTTCTATCTGTTCTCTATGCCAGATATGTAATCTCATTAGTTCTGACAAAGGTCAGGAAACTCAAAGTAATCAGTACATACAATAATATGTTTTAATTTGGCTGCATTTCAAGCCCTCACTGGATCAAGCATCAGTCTTCATAAGGAAGAAAGGAAGGGCAATCCCTAACTAAGGAAATAGGTTTGTGTTAAGACTATATACCTAGGAATGAAGTCAGTTCAGGGGAAAGGGGCAGAGAGAACAAAGAGTTTAAATAGACGGTCTCTTTTCTTCCTACCAGTATTTCATTCACTCACTTTAAATTAAGAAGGACAAAAACAATGCCACCACTTTGGACTACTAACTCACAATAAATCAGGAAGGCAGCATGCCATAGTAAAATAAAGCAAGGCACTGCCCCTTACTGACTGTGGGACCTTGGACAAGTCACTTGACCACTAGCCTCAGTTTCATCGCATATCTAATGAGTTTGATAATATGTGCTTCATCTACTTTATGGGATTGAGAAGGAACAAATAAAAGGGTGGACATTAAACTGTGAAGTGTCAAACAAATGTAATGAGTTATGATAATCAAACTAGGAGAAAGGAACTGTTACAATAGGATTCAAGTCTCTAAAGTGAAACAATAATTTTTCAAAACATGACAAAGTGATCCCATCTAAAGTCTAACTCCCTCCAACCCCAAACTGAGGGACCCAAAGTCTGAAAAATTAGACCCCTAACTTATCCCTAATTGCCAACTCCCAGATACTGTTTGTTCTCTCCCTTCTGTCTTTCTAGAATCTACTCCTCTTGTGTCCCACTCCATCTCTGCCTGCCCTCTGGAATTCCCATACTGTAATTAACAAGCTTGCCTTCATTGTGTAGCTCTTTTCCTGGTTTTCCTTTCTTCTAACATTCAAAGGGACTTGGGTTCTCCCAGATGATAACTGCCTCTCTGACCATCTTCTGTAGCTGTGGGGGCTCCTACTCCTCCTAGATATTCTTTTTGTCTCTCTGTCTTTGTAACACTGCTCTCTTGGTTCTCCTTCCTACCTGTCTGACCACTCTTTGCTTAAATCTCTTTTTCTGGCTCTTCATTTATATTGTGTCCCTTAACTGTGGGTTAGGAGAACCTCTGCCTCTGCCCTCAGCTTTTCTCTCTCACTTCATTAACTCCTATAGTTTTAATTATATCTATATAAACACACACACACACATACATACACATAGCCCCATACATCTATATTATATACAGATACATGCAATCTTGCTTTCTCTCCTAGTCTTGTACTACCAGCTGTCTACTGGACATTTCCTATTAGATGATCCATACGCATCTCAAGCTCAATAGGTCCAAAACAGAATCTTCACCACACCCCCTGTCCCCACCAACCCTCTCTTCTGTATTTCTCTAAAGGACATCTTTCTCCCCCATCCAGGTGTGCAATCTTGGTTTGATTCCATCTAATCAGAGGATGAACCTTTACAATTCTCTCTCCACAACATCTGACCCTTGTCACTACTTTCACAGCCACCACTTTAGTTGAGAGCTCCATTTCCTCTTGCTTGGACTACCACAAAGGGCTCTTCAATTTGCATCCCTGGACTCTGGTTCATCAGACTCACAGCTGCTAAAGCCATTTTCTTTATGAGCAGGTCTATTTGTACCATTTCCCAACTCGATCAACCTCAGGGATTCTTTTTCTGCAGTGATTCTCTAGGATCCAATGGAAGTTCCTCGCACTGAGTTTTCCAATAATCTTCACAACCTGTACGCCAACAACCATATTATCCATTACTTCTAGTCATGCATTCTCTGGACCAGCACCCTGGCCTTTTGCTTTTCCGCCCACAAGGCACTCCACCGTCTTTGCCCTGGCTGTCCCCATGTCTGCCATGTACTCTTTCCTCTGGTAGAAGACTTGGGGAAGTCCTTACTTCTTTCAAGGCTCAACTTGAGCACTGCCTTTCACATAGAGCTTTTTTCACTCTCATGTACCTTGGATGCATTTGGTGTTTATTCACCATATATTTACACAATATGTGCTGTCTCTGCTGACAAAATGGAAACTCCTTGAAGGCAGGGACAGTTTTATTTTTGCCTTTGTATCTATATGACCTAGAATGGTGCCTGACATGTAGCAGGCACTTCATAAATGCTTATTGATTGATTTACTGGAGTTGTCATCTGTCCTCTTGCTAAAATGCCAGAAAACCAAATAATTCATAATTCTTTTTGATAGTAAATTAGCTTGTCATCATGAATATAAGTTACACTAAGACCAAGTACTGTTAGGAAATTCCTTTTTATTGCAATGGAACCAGACTTTTTTTAAAACAAATTTAAATTAAAAACCCTTTTAATTGTGCAGAAGATTTGATGATCTACATTACATGAAGATGGCAGGGAAGACTATACCTAAGCCTTTCTTATTTTATGGGTGCTAGATAATATAAACAGTGATATTTATGTGAGTCCTGCCTTTCAGGAACTTACAACTGACTTGGAGAGATACAATGAGCACATAAATACAACAATGTTAAAAGTATCAGAAAGACCTTAGGGGAGCCTTTGGAAAAGACTTTCAGAGGGCGGGGCCTTCAACAATGGACAGGATTTTGATCTTTGTAAGCCAAGTTTAGGAGTACAGACTTAATATGGTAGGTAATGGAGAACCACTGAAGGTTTGTGAGTAGAGAAAGGACAGGCCTCTTTCAGTATTCCACACGGAAATTAGACCAAACGATTTGGATTATTCGGTAATGCTCCGAATACAGAAATCATTAGATGATTGATTTATGTGAAACAGGCAAGGGAAATCCAAAGAAAAGCATTAACCTCCTTGAAACTCTGAACAGGTAAACCAATAAGCACCTGCTCATGTTTCAGCCTCATTCCCATCTTACCCACTAGCTACACAAATGAAGCTTCACATACAGAACTTGGCATGCTGTAAACTTTCTAACATACCTTCTGCGAGAGACACATACTGTACTTTCAATTGATCAGTTTTAAAGAAAACCAAAAACCAAAGCACAAAAACTGAGACTGTCAAGTACTGTGAAGGAAACAAAGCCTTTTAGGCCAAATCTCACAATTTAGGAAAGCTAAAGCCCTAACTGGAACACTACAATCCCTCAGATAATAATGAACTTCAGAGAAATGGAGATATATCAGTTTTCAAGTGTAACAACCAGCTTAGATCATAATAATTAGGAAGGGCACTGACAAGCGAGATCTGCTGCCAGCTAAAACTGCCCATTACCATTTTTTATACAAAGTGTTTGGCATTTTCAGTAAGTTGGCATAGGTATAAAGTCAGCTTTAGCCTGCAATTCACTCAGTCAGGATATAACAGACATAAAATCCTGCAACTTTGTGAAAAGGTAAGTTTGAATGTTCCCAGATGGATGAGTTTCATTTGCCACATTCCGCTTCAGTGGTCACCATGGCAGAAGTGACCTTTCTGTATTAAGTACTGCATATGCTTATTCTTTACCTGCCATCCAAATGACTGCCAGAGGCTTTGAAGGTATTGGCATCTTGGTTGCAAACTCAGAGATGGTTGCTTCCACAAAGAAGATGATTGTTAAACACCACTTGTTTTTTGAAAGGATAAGGTCTAGGGAGGGTAACAACATGAAATGTCCCCTGTCTAGAATACATGCTTGGGATTCCAGCCAAGTGGCGCCTTTGATAATGTGGCTGCTGTGACGCGAGTTGTTCTTTCGTGTTCCCTGATGATGGATGCCCTTTCACTGGTTACTGCTCCCTGTTGAAAGTCACTGTTGTCAGCATCATGGCACAACATGACTAGTGTCACCCCCCATAATGATGCTGCTGCTGAAATAGATGTGGCATAGAAGGAAAAGGGCAGCATCAGTCATCAGAGAAAAGGAGCAAATACAGAGTCATTCATTTCGAAGGAAGACTGAAGGGCCTCTGGTGGGCACAAGGTATCTATCTCAGTGGCTTAGGGACAAGCAGAAACTGACCAGGGTTCTAATCTCACATCCAGGAAACAGACCACATGGTTTGATGCAGTCACAAGGACGTGGTGGAATTTGGCCAAGTATCTATTAGCTATTCATCCTTAAAAAAGCCCTATCTTTGGAATCTGTTGTTTTAGGCCATGAGAAAGAATGGGGTGGTCTCACAGAATACCACAAAGACAACAATCCTTAAAAAACCCAATCTCAGTGATTCATTCAAAGTCATGTGTGTCAATCAAATAGCAGAAATGCAGGGCATTTAGATTTTTTTTCTTCCTTAAAAAGAAAATGCACTTGGTATCATATCTAAAACACCACTTGACCAGTCTCTAATACAAACTCTGGGATTTCCTACATAAAGGATTCACATGGGTGTAGGAAAACCAAATAAACATCCTAGAGGACTCACAATTCTGATCTCAAAGCACTTGCATTCCACAGGGGGATGATACAGAAAAGGAAAGACAAAGTATTTGGGGGAGGTGAAGGAGAAGGAAGCCATCCAGACTTAGAGGGGACTCCCTTGAATTTCTACGTGTAACCCTACTTTCTCATCTGAACTCCACTAGTTCAGTTCCGGATATCCTGTTGGCATAAGACAGTCCAATCCCAAGTCCTCCAAACAGAATTCTTCATTTTCTCTCTAAATCTTCTCCTCTTCCGAGTTTCTCTACTTCTTTCAAGTGCACCGCTATCCTTCTCATTCCCCAGGTTTACAGTCTTAGTATCATCTGACTTTTTATTTCAATTCACCCCACACATCCAAGTGGTTGCCAAATCTTGTCTTTTCTACCTCTACAACATCTTGCGAATCTACCCCCTCCTCTTCACCCATGGTTACCACCTTAGTCCAGGTCTTTGTCACCTCTTGAGCTATGACATTAATCTCCTCATTGGTCTTCTTGCCTCTAGTGTCTCTCATCTCGGATCCACCTGACACAAGGCTACCAAAATGATTTTCCTATCACTATTCTCAGTAAGCTCCAGTGGCTCTGAAATTCCTCTCAGAACAAATGCCAACTCCTCTGTTTAACACTTCATGCCCTTCCTTCACAGCTGGCTGCACGCTACCTTGCCAGCCATAATACACATTCCATCCCTCCCCATACTCAACAGTCTGCCCAAACAGACTCCCTAACAGACATTCCATCTCTTATCTCCAGGTCATTGTCCATGTCATCTTCCCATGCTTGGAATTCGCTCCCTCCTCACCTTTGCCTCTAGAAATTCCTGATCTCCTTCACACTTGACTTCAGCACTACCTTCTTCAGGATGTGAATCTTGCCATCCACCTGTTGCTGAACCTTTTGCAGCAAAGGCCATGCCCTGTAGGGCTTAACTCTTTTACCTCTTATGTTACTAGTCTGGGACCTTCACTGTCTTGATTGGTGAAAATATCACATGGCCAACTATGCCCAGCTGTGCTTCATATTCTAGGTCAGAAGTGTTAGACTTCCTGCAGCAAAACTCCTGAATGGAGTCCAAGCCAGATTAAAATGTAACTGGGAAATGTTTGACAAAATAAACAAAAATGCAATACAACATAGATAATGTTAACTTGAGCTTTTCTAAGTCACTCTATGGCCTGCAGGAATCCATTCCTATTTGAATTTGCCATCATTGTTCTCCCTCCCTCCTTCACCACTCATCCAAAAATCTCACTCTCTATACAGTCCTGGAACCATAATCATGAGCTATCCTAAGGATTCTAAGAGGAGGAGGGAAAGGAATATTAAGTTAAAAACATAGGAAACCTCCTATGCAAAGGCATGTAGGTGGGAGATGGAATTCTGTGCACAGGAAACTTTGAATGAGTTAAGCCTGAATGGGCACAAGAGTGTGGGTAAAGTGGAGTCAAATGGATATGACAGAAAAGTGGGTCAGAAGATGAAAAGTGTGACATGTCCAGCTGAGGGTTTTGTTATGGATCAGGCAACATTGTTTAGAAATATGTTGGCAGTATCATGTCTGTGCTTCAGGAATAAGTGTGGCAGCTAAATGAAGGATGGATTGGAGGAGGGAGAAGTTGAAAGTAGAGAGAACAATGAGAAGGCTACTGAGATAATCTAGCCAATAGATAATCAAGAGTCAGAATGAGAGTAGGAGTTTTGTGAATAAACAGAGGACAGGCATAAGGATTCCTGTGGAGGTAAAGTCAATAAGATTTGAGACTTAGATTTGGGGGGAGAGAAGAGTTTGGAGGGGAGGATGGGCTGGGAGAGAAATATGGGTTCCATTTTCAACATGCTGAAATTTCAAATAGGCATTTGAAATGTCAAGGGGCTATATAGGTAGAAGGAAGTGATGGTGGAAGGGTGTGGCAATATGACCGCTGAAGCAAGAGCCATAATCTATTCCAGGAGTGGGGAACCTGTGACCTGCAGGCCACATGTGGCCCTCTAGGTCCGAGTGCAGCCCTTTGACCGAATTCAGTTACTACTGCAAAGGGTTGCACTTGAGGACCTAGAGGGCCACATGTGGCCTTGAGACTACAGGTTCCTCCCCCTTGATTCTATTGTTTTACCCTCAACCCTAAAAAAATCTGTAAAAGAGTAGAAAGGAACCTATTTAAATAGGAAAAACCAGCGGAATGAGGTAAAGTTTTTCCAAGTCACTCATCAAACATTGTTCCCACATTTACTATGCTAAGGTGGCTTAGAGAAGGTACAAAACCAAATGCTATCTGAGGTCCAGGGATGGTCTTTAGTGCCAGGGGGATCTAGCAAGACTTCCAAGCATAGGTGAGAATGTGACCCAAGACCTAGAGGCAGGAAAGGACAGGGTATGCTTGGGAACCAGAGAGATAGGTACAGTGGCTGGGGGGTGAAGTCAAGTGGGAGAGGTAAGGTCACATCTTCCCTGTCCCTGGGTCCTCCTCTCTTGCAGACTGGAGAGGGTAGAGGGGCTCCCCCTTTAAGGAGGGTCCGAGGGTAGCAATCTCATCATTTCTCAGTCATCTGCAGGGTTTTGTCATGGCTCTGAGCTCAGTGATCTGACACCTCCATAGGGTGTTTTGGTCCCTACTATGGTAACAAAAGCCAGGACACATGCTTTTAAATAAAATGAGCACAGAAACAAGGAAACCCAGGAGCTCGAACAGAGTAACAGATAACATCTGAAGATAGTCTAGCCAGTCAATCAATCAAGACACAGTAATTTCTCTATTATGTGACAGGTTCAGGAGAATGACAGGGTGGAGCTAAGTCAAATATGTGGATGGTGGAGAATTAGCAGAGATGCTTACTGCAGTTTGCCAGGTCAGAGTTCAATCTCTCCATGGATCCATCCCAGGGAACTTGGAGTGTCCCGGGGCCCAGCACTGGGAATGCCACTCATGGCTGGGCTGCTGCTGTGCAGGGGCAGCGATCCACAGAGCATGCTGGTGCCACACGATGCCAGAAAAACAAAGCAACTGACTACAGCAGGGGATAATTTGAAGGAACCTGCTTCCTTTTCCTTGCTTCCATTATGTTCATGGGTGTTCTTCTCCACGGTGTTTTGATTCTTGCTCAGCCCTTTTCTCTTCCCATGATGGAGCTCATCTCCATTACTCAAACCAGGGAAATTCATGTCTTGAGGACAGGTAGGAAAAGCCCTGCCTGGGCTTGGAGCCAAGAGACACTCAAGTCTGCCTCCCGACTCTGCCCCTCAGCAGTTTTGTGGCCATGGGCAAGTCACTGAACCTTGCTGTGCCTTAGTTTCCTCATCTATAAAAAGGGACAATAAAACTCAGGCTACTTGCCTCCAACAGAGCTGTAATAAACTTTTAAGAGCTCTATCAACAAAGGCAGTTGTTATCAACATCAGTACAAAGGGAGAGGAGAAGAGAGTGTTAGGGAAGGCTGTGCTTTTCCCTACAGTGTCCTGGATTAGGAGATCTGTACTCTAGCTCCAATGTGCCACCAGCTAGACCCAGAGGCCACCAGCTGGCCTAGGTGAATGGTCAATCTGCTTAGTACTTCTAAGCCTTATTATCTGCCACTAGGGAGCCTAGGGCATTGGGGCTCGGATTTCGAGTTGGACAGGACCATCAAAATCATCTAGTCCAAAACTCCTCATTTTATAAATGATGAAAATGAGAGGATGAAAAGAGCAATGACTTATTCAGGACACAGAGGGGCTCAGCTGGATGAGCTGGGATTGAACCCAGGCCCTGGCACTGCCCAGCACAGATTTTCTTTACTACTGTTCATCAGCTGATCTCTGAGACCCCTGCTGGCTCTAAAACCCTAAGATTCTAGGATTCATACAGCTGCATGTAAAGTGAATGAATTTAGCTAAACTATTATAATTCTTTTTTTAGATCATTTATTATTTTTATTATTTGTTAACGTATATCTTTATTAATATATTTATTGTTATAAATTTATTATTTCTTTTTTCCTGATTCTTTTTTAAAATTTATTTATTTTTAGTTCCAAAAGATTTTAAGTTCCAAATTTTCTCCCCATCTCTCCCCTCCCCCCCACCCCAAGATATCATGCATTCTGATTACCTCTTACTCCAATCTGCCCTCCCTTCTATCACACCACTCCCTTCCCTCATCCCCATCTCCTCTATTTTCTTGTAGGGCAAGGCAGATTTCTATACCCCATTACCTATATTTCTTATTTCTCAGTTGCATGTAAAAACAATTTTAAACATTCGTTTTTAAAACTGAGTTCCAATTTCTCTCCCTTTCTCCCTTCCCACCCATCCCCACTGAGAAGGCAAGCAATTCAATATAGGCTATACGTGTGCAGTTATGCAAAAGAAAACTTCCATAAAAGTCATGTTGTCAAAGACTAACTATATTTCCCTCCATCCTATCCTGCCCCCCATTTACTCTATTCTCTCTTTTGACCTTGTCCCTCCCCAAAAGTGTTTACTTCTAATTATCCCCTCCTCCTATTTGCTCTCCCTTCTATCACCACCACCCCCCCCCCGTACACCTCACTTATCCCATTCTCCCCCACAACTATTATAATTCTTAAAGCAAAGTGAGACACTGAAGGACATCTATAGCTCTGGGATTCCTCATATACTTAAGGAGATCTTGTCTTGAAAGCATCTTTTATTGAATCCCTTGTCCATTAGGGCACACATGTGTGGGGGTGTGTCCTGAAAAGGCAGAACTGCCTTAGCAAAGCCAGGATGTCTGACCCCTGCATGTGCCCTTTGCTTCTATTCATTTCTTTCTTCCCTGAAGAGTGAGCATTGAGTTAGGAGAAAAAGCATCAGTTCACAGCTCCTTCGATTCCCAAGACCCCACTCCTCAAATGCTCTTTTACTGCTTGGTACCTGGGTCCCATCCTTATTATAAAAGACATGAGCTGGAACATACAGGAGAGAAGGAGATGAGCCAATCATACAGTAAGAATGAGAGGCAAGAGATGAGTTGCCAAGGTCACTGTACATGCCTCTGAGATAGCTGAGAACCAGACAAAGGATTCATTAGGTGGAGCATCTCTGGAGAACCCATGGGATAAGTGTCTCAGAGCATGGGGAAACCATGGAGGGGCTGTGATTGAGAGCAGTGCATGGAATCCAGATCACAGAAACCATCAGCCCATCAGAATAAATAATAAAGAATGAATTACAGACCAAGTCTGGTCTGGTTAGGTGGAAGGAAATACTGCATTCAACAAAGTTGTGCTTCCTTTCCATGCATTTGAACTGCCCTGGAAGCAATTTGGGGACTACTCAATAGGATATTTTGCCTACAGTACAGGATGCCTGAAGGAAATTAACAGGAGAGAGCGCAGGTCCATCCTGTAGGGATCAGAAGGCAGAAGGCTTTATGTGCCAGATGACAGAGTTTAGGCTTTATTCTGAAGATTTTGGAGCAGGGAAATGACAATCAAGGATGATTACCCTGTTAGCAGTATGTATGGGAGAAAGAAAGAAGAATACAGACCAGTGAAGAGGTGACCAGAAAGTAAGAGATGGTAAGGGCCCCAATGGGAACAGAAAGGAGGAGAATGATGCAAGAGGCATTTGAAGGAAAAATTAGCATGATTTAATGATTTTGGAGATTAGAGGCTGGCACGTGAGAGTGATGAGTCAAAGATGAATTATCTAGGATTGGAGTCTGGAGAAGTAAAAAGATGGTGATGCCAATAACAGAAAAAGAAAATACAAAAGGAAAAACTGGTCAGAAGAAAAGATGAGGAGTCTGCTTTCAAATGTAATGAGTTTCAGGTATTACTATCAATTAACTTCTTTCTGTGAAGGTTCTAAATGGCAAAATGCACCAAGTTAATATCTAAAACTGCTGCTTTCAATTCAACATTTATGATGGTTGTTCTAATGTATCTAGAACTGTGTGACGTGCAAGGGGCAGAATCATGAAAAGGACAGTCTGTGCCCTCATTACTCAGATTAATTATAATAACGCCCATTTTATAGCACCCTGAGGTTTACACAGAAAAGGCTGGATAAAATACATGCGCTCCTACTGTCAGTCAGACTGGACTGCCTCCTGAGAGCCTGCTTGAAACCTGCCCACTGCTCACTCTGCACAGACTCATGTGCATTCTTATTGGAACTGTGACCTGGGGGACCAAAGAATTAGAGCAATCCTCAGCATATATTATATGTAGGCATTATATATATATATATATATATATATATATATATATATATATATGTATATATATATATAATTTATATATCTAAAAAATATTATTTATATATATTAAATATCATATTATTTTGGGGCAGCTAGAGGGTACAGTGAATAGAGTACTGGGCCTGGAGTCAGGAAGACCCAAATTCAAATCCAGCCTCAAAAACCAAGTTCAAATCCCTTAACCAGCTGTGCGACGCCGGCCAAGTCACTTCCTTCATTTGCCTCAGTTTGTCATCTGCAAAATGAGCTGGATAATGAAATAGCCACCCACTTCAGTATCCCTGCCAAGAAAACCCTAAATGAGGTCACAAAGAGTCGGACATGACTGAACAACAAGAACACGTTATATAATTTACGTATAATAAATATTAATCATGCTGTTAAACCTCAACAGATCGCCTCAACAATCATTCATGATGACATTTGGAAAGAAGAGCAAATGTGGCTCTCAAGTCAATTTCCACTTCTGAAATCCACAGGACAAGCAAAGAACAGCAGAGACAACTGGACAGCCCTGAACTCACTATCGGGGAGGTAGTTTTCTTGAGGATACTTTGGTGGGGAGGGGAACAATATTTTTTACACTTACACATTATGCTACAGTAGTGGGGAAGAATCCCTGGAAGTCAGCTGTAAAACTGGAGTAAAAATCCTGGCCTTTACTTGAGTCATTTATTTTAAAAGTAGGCATTTTTGTGTCTCAAATTTCCTAATTCCAACATTTGATGATGATTAATTGTAAAGGACACGTGTAAGACAATAACGCAGCTAAATGACGCATTTGTAATTCATGTGAAACAACATAATTAGTTCTCCACGGGTTCATCGATATATTATTCTACTAAACAGAATACTTGAATGTCCCACTTGAGTTTTAAATGCAATATGAAGCCTTTATTTTAAGCATGGCTTCCTCTGTGTAATATTCTCATAATTATTTTCCAGCAACAAGAAATATTAGGTTGATAATTTTTATTCTAGCTGTTATCCTATCATGCTGTGAAGAAAGCAAATGCATGAATTCATTTATTTCAATACAAAAGTGAAGTACAATATACACTAATTTAAAATAAGTAGAATAAACAGGCAGAATGCAGAGAAGGGTTCTAAGGTGACAAGTTTTATCAGGAAAGGCTGAATCACAAATATTAAATCAGAAAAACTCTATCAGAATGGAGCAAACATTTGGTTTGCAGCAAAAAGTAAGACCCACACGGAAACAGCAGAACTGCCAAAGTTCTGAGCAACATGGTAAAGAGAAGTTCAGAATTTGCTTTTTACTGAAGAGAAATGATTGTTTCCTAAGCTGTAGCCTCATCCTAGTATGTAGAAAAAACAACAACTCCTCCTCCTCCTCTTCCTCCTCTACTGGACAGCAATAAGCAGGAAACAAACTCCCTAGCACATATCCACCTTTGAAAAAACAACCCTGTTCTAGGCATGTCCTGCTACCCTTGAAGCAGTGCTTCAGTACCAGCTTTTGGCCCTTTGGCCCGGCCCCACCGTAATTACTCTTTCTGGCAAATCTCCATCTTGCAAAATACACAATGCTTTGGGAAAAACAAGGCTCAGGCCATGAACCTAACTTCCTACAGAAACATCTCAAACAAGTACCTTGCAGTCAGCGCCAACAGCTTACTGAGGAATTCTGTGGCCACAAAGAAGAGCCACGCAGGGACTGAGTTTGTATCAACCCTGCCCAAAGGATAGAACATCAGAAGCACCAAAGTTTCCCAGGGCAGGGCTGCAGGGGCAAGGCCAGGTGAAAGGGGGAATCCAGGGGAGTCCGCAGGTGTGCAAAGGTGGCAGAGTGATGAAGTTAGAGCTATCCAAAAAAGAGCCCAAGCCCCAGGAATGCCCAGCCCCCAAGTTCAATTGGGATGAGAAGTACTAACTGGCTGCTGGGCGAGTGGGAGCCCACCAAGGCTTCATCCACATGGTGTGCATGTAAATGACCACACTTGGCTCAGCTTGCAGAAGGTGCCTCCCTGCTTAAGACTAGTTCTGTTTCCTTGCTGTGAGTTTCACGCTCAGTGAGCTCCAGTCTGTAGCACTAAAGTACAAGAATCCAAACAAGGGGAAAGCCTCTGCGCTGATGGCGTTTCTTCTTCCTCCATCTGCACAGAGCTTACGGAAGCAGCCCCTGCATTGAAGGGGGGCTGATGATGCAATTATTCTCTACTGAACTGATAATAAAGGATCCCCCCCCCCCTTCAGAAAGTTTTGCTTGGGAAACACAAAGTCCTAGTGTTCCTGCTGGTGGAGAGCAAGGTGAATTTGCTCCATGGGTCCTGCTACAAAAACAATAAGCTCGGCCTTTTTACAACCTATGACTCACAGGCCCGTGACTCATGAAATACTGCCATCTAAGAAGAAGCCCAGTTCTACGTGTTCCCAAAGGCAACATCAACACCTATGGTTGCACTGGTACCCCTAACACCTGACCCACAGTAGGTGCTGGATACTTGATTGATTGGCTGGCTGACTGATGGTAGAATTTAAGGAGGCTGCAACATGGTAGAATTTAAGGAGGCTGCAACATGCTATATACCACATGACTTGAATGTAAAAGGGAGAATGGAAGATGTCATTTTCCAGACCTGTTGGACATTACTACCCCTCCCACAGTCCACAATCCAGCCAAACTGGCCTTCTCTCTGTTCTTCACTCATAGCACTTCATCTCCCACCTCTGTGCCTTTGTACTGGCTGTCCTCCATACTGGAAGCATACTCCCTCAGCATCTCGGACTCACAGAATCAGTTTCTTCTTTAAAGATGCAGTTCAAGGACCACTTTCTACATGAAGGCTTTCCTGATCCCATCAGTTGCTAATGCCCCTCCTTCCCTATCCACTTTGTGTGTGTGTGTGTGTGTGTGTGTGTGTGTATGCATGTGTGCACATGTGCATACTTACCTTGTACATTTCCTTTACATTCAGGATGTATATAAGTATACAATTTGACAAAGTCTTTGTGGAAAATTTAGGTAAAAAAATGATACCACATGAAGAGCTATGGATTAGTTATTATATTCATGGCCTAAGACAGTACCCATACCAATAAGCTCAAGAACTTTGTTCCCAAATTATCTCAATTTTCATCCTCAATCTTTTAGATACTGGCTCTCTCCTCTCAGGCATTGCTCTCTCTCTCTCTGAAACTGGGGCTAGATATATAAAGAAAAGGGG
The DNA here is from genome assembly GCF_028372415.1 of Notamacropus eugenii. NCBI lineage: Eukaryota > Metazoa > Chordata > Mammalia > Diprotodontia > Macropodidae > Notamacropus > Notamacropus eugenii. The sequence goes on along the minus strand of NC_092879.1, from coordinate 89,835,725 downwards.
TCATTTTCATAAAAATAATCATCAAACTTATAAGAATTGATGATTTCCTCCAGTGAGAAAGTATAGTAAGAGAGATCCTTGGGTTCTAACTGTAGTTAGAGGGTGTGAGATACATGGTGATCCAGGAGAATCAGAGTCATAATATTTTAAAGAAAACAAAAAATATATAAATATGTATCACACATAAAATAAAGTTAGTTACGTGTCAACATGGGGCAACTAGGTGGTACAGTGGCTACAGCACCGGGCCTGGAGTCAGAAGCCTCATCTTCCTAAATTCGAATTTGATCTCAGAAACACACTAGTTGTATGACTCTGGGCAAGTCACTTAAACCCGTTTGCCTCAGTTTCCTCATCTGTAAAATAAGTTGGAAAAGGAGACGGCAAATCACTCCAGTATCTTTGCCAAAAAATCCCAAGTTGTGTCATGAAGTCGGATATAACTGAACCAAATGAACAAAAAAGGTGTCAATATAAAGATGAATGTTAATGTCAAAGACCGTGTGTGTGTGTGCATGTGTGTGTGTGCATGTGTGTGTGTGCGTGTGTGTGTATGTGTGTGTGTGTGCGTGTGTGTGTATGTGTGTGTGTGTGCGTGTGTGTGTGCGCCTTCAGTTTCCTTTCCTGAATCTCTAATCGCCATCCATATCATACTAACTGTGGTTATACCCTAAGGTTCTCTCTCTGTATCAGGAGCTCATGTGAATTTAACTATCATTTCTAGGAAGATGATTCCTCTCTTTGGATATCCTGCCCATTTCCTGCTGGAATCATGTCACTACCACCTCCCTACTGGATTTTAACAGGAATCTCAAACTCATCATATACAAGACAGAACTTACACTCCTCCCTCCTCAATGCTCCTCTTACCACCAAGGGCACCACCATCCTTCCAACTCCCAGACTGACAACCTCAAAGTTATCCTTGCTCCCTTCCTCTTACTCACATCCCCTAGCCAATTACTTGCCACATCTTACAGTTTCTATCTTTAGATCTCTCCCATATATTCCCTTCTCTGTACCCACTCTAGTTCAGGCCCTCATACATCTCATCTGGAATATTTTTACAGCCTCCTAACTGGCCTTCTTGACTCAAGCCTCTCCCCTATTCCACTTCATTCTCCATAGAGCTACTAAAATGATTTGCAGGTTTGCCCCTATTACCACCCCCTCTTCAATAAACCTACCCTGGGCAAGACACTGAGCCTTTGTCTGCTCAGTTTCCTCATGTGTAAAATGAGAATGATGCTAACTTCTACTTCCCAGGGTTGTTATGTGGAAATAAGGAGATAAAATGTCCATCAAGTTCTTTGCAAAAGTACTATGCAGTTTTATCATTATTAGTATCACCACCTCTGTGATCAAAGAGAAATTCCTCCATGTGGCTTTTTGGAAACATATCACAATCCGGCTTGAATGTTCCGTGCTAACCTTGTGATCCACACACAACTCCTCTCGGAATTCTGCAATATGGCTACACTCACACTTACATGTGCTTTACCAATTGTTTTCCTCATAATAAGCATTGGTTAGGCATTTGACAGATAGGAAACTGAGACTTGTAAAGGTTGTTACTTGCTGAGTCAATGAGTCACTAAGTAGAAGGCTCATCTTCTTTTTCCCTTTTGGAAAATAGGACCGCTAACCTAGTAGATGAGGAGACAGCTTGCAGGTAATTCACCAAGATATTAGCAAAATAAGTTTTGTTTTTCAAAATAATTTTATTTTGGTGGATGCATTCTATCAAAAGCTGAGAACAGTCAGAGAAAGATTAGGCCTCAGGATGTTTGTAATTCCATTTTAAAGACCAGCTTTGTTGTAGAGGCTTCCTCTTTCTGTACTATGCAGTGCAGCAAGACTCACATTAACTCAGGCTATCCACCAACAGCCTTCTTCCCAATAATTCTGAGTTTGACACTGGAATATTTTCCCCACCTGATGGAGAAGAACCAGACTTTTAGAGGCTGTCACTTGCCCAAAGTCATTCAGTAAGCAGAAGGCTTACACTTCATACCAATCACATTTGCAGCCCTGCCCCCATTACTTAGCAAGATTTTACCAAAGCTTTTTTGCTCAGAACACAGCCTTTTTGTTTAGGGAATTCTATTTCACTCTTTCTAAAGATGAAAACACTCTCAGGGGTGACAAGTTCAAAGATCAGAAACTCAGGAAACTTATTTAAACTTTGCAGTTTTAGAGTCCAGCTTTGTTACACATGACTCTTCTTTCTGTATTCTGTGGTAGAGAGGATTCACATTTCTATAAGGTCTCTCAATAGCCTTCCTACAACAATTCTGAGTCTGACACCCTAATATTCTCCCCATTTGACAGATAAGATCTAGACTTTTACAGGCTATTTGCCCATTGTGAGTCAGTAAGTAGAAGGCTTACAATATTCCAGATGACCCATATTTCCTGCCCTCTTTTTTTTTGACAGGATTACTAATCCAGCAGCTGAGGAGGATACTGCAGAGAATTTACCAAGATTTTAGCTAAGTTTTTGTTTCTGAAAAAAAGATTCTTTTGATACTGAAATTATATTTCACTCTTCCAAAAACTGAAAAGGAAGAAATGATTAGCTCAAAAATGAGACTTCTAAGAAACATCTAAGTTAACTTTAGAACCCAGTTTTGTTATACATCACTCCTCATTCTATGTAGAACAGTAAGGCTCACATTTATATACACTTTCCTCATAGTTGTCTCACAATCATGAGTTCACGATTGTAATTTTATCCACATCCAACAGATAAAAAACAGAATTTTGGAGACTGTTACTTGTCCATAGTCATAGTAAGTAGAAGGTTTACATTTTCAATTAAACCCTTCCCCTTTTATCACGATTATTAAACTAGTGGATGAGGACAGCATTACAGGTAGATTATTAAGATTTCAGCAAAACTTTTATTTTGTGCTTTTGGTTTCAAAACAACAACAAAGAAGGAAAGAATACTATTTTATTCTATCCAAAGCTGAAAACAATTACAGAGATGACTAGCTCCAAGATTTGTAAATCAATGTTCGAGTCCCTCACTTCTTGTCAGCTTTGCCAGCCTTTTCCAGGCCATGGATGTATTTTTCAGGGATGCGATACTCTTCAAAAAGGAGCTGGTTCAGTTGACTCATGTGATTGCCCTGGATCTGGACCTGAACAGCATTCCTGGTTCCAGGGACAGGGCTGACAGTGGCACTGGCCTGGACACGCTGCTGAAGGATAGTAGCCACAGAATATGGATCAAGCCCATAGAACTCCAGGTTCCGGATCAGAGTTACTTTTCTATTGAATGATCTGTGTGCTAGGATGATGTCAATGGGATAGATTTTTCCTTTCTTCACAATTGGCTCTTGTCCATGAAAAGTCACTTCATAGGCAGGCTGCAGTTTCCCCAGACATCTTGCAAAGAGATCATCCCATGAAAGGTTCACTAGCACATACTGCTCAGTTTTCTCCAGGAGGCAGTCAGACAAGGTGGGATCCAACTTAACAGAGTCTTTGTTGTCTGCATCAAGCAGCTTGTTTTTCTGTGCATAGTCCATGATGATTTTACGGACCTCACTGACAGAGAGGGTGCTCCCTTTCTTGTGGCCAGCTTCCCTGAAGAGAGCAGTCATGTTGGCTGGGATACGGTACAGATGTTTGATCTCTGGAGCACGATAGCATTGTGTCTTTGTAATCTTCTGAATTGGAATGGTTGAGGATGACTCAGGCACAATGAAAGAGGTGATACTGGGGTGTTTCCAGTCCACTGCCACAATGCTCTCCACACCTTTGCTCAGCTCCTTCACCTGCAGGATCTCCTGCTTCATCATGCAGTTCAGGAACTTGGAGAGCTTTTTGTAGCTTGACTTCTTAACATCCAGCTGTTGCCCTTTGGGGCAGCAAGAAAACATGTATCTACCCAGAAAAGTGCTAGTAAGCAAGGGGAGGTCAGCCTTGGTGACCCGGCTCTTCAGGGCATGGAAGAAACATTCCTCCAATAGCTCATCCATCTGCTCTGCAAGGGTCTTGTTATAAGCAATGTGCTGACCCAATTCTGCCACAATAAAGTTCTCTTGGTCTTCTGCGAGGGGGCTTTCTGGAGCTTCCCTGATCTCTTTATCCCCTTGCATGTCTCCCCAAACAACAGGACCACCTTGTACATCTTTGGGACTGCCCGAATGCTCTGAAGGAGGCTGGTCTAATGGGGCAATGTAGGGTAGGGGTGACTTGTCCCCAGACCGCCACAAATAGTCAAGGTAAGTGTGGAGCACGGTGAAGCCTTTCCCCTTCAGGTCACAAGCCAGCATCTCGTCTGTGGACATACTGGCTATTCCAATTGCAACGGGGACCCTGCTCCCAACCAAGGTGATGGCACAGAGGTCCCCCGGCTTTACCAAAGGCAGACCAGCAGGGGGCACCAGGAGCCCAGGCAACATCAAATCTGCTCCTCCCACTAACTTTTTCAGTACCGGCAGCCATGTTGTAAAGACGGGTAAAAGATCTGGGTAGGCCCACAAAGTGTAAATGGTAGGGTACAGATTTTTCTCTACTTCAAACAGAATAGGGTTTCTCCCACTCACGTACACGGTCACAGTATCTCCTCTGTAGGTGCAGAGCCGCAGGATGTTGAGCTCTCTCCTCCCAGGAATCTGACCAAGACCAGGAAAAGCAGCAGTCACACTGACCCGAAGCTTGCGCTTGTCGGAACCCTTGATGGTTGTGTTTGACTTGATGCGAAAGGCTCTGGTGAACATGGCTGCATCTGGTGCCTCCGACCAGGTGGCCACAAGAAAGCAGGTAAGCAATGGGCAGCAGCCGGAGGTGATCTCTGGGCTCAGTCCACTGGCTGGGACTGGTCTGGAGGCACCAGCTAGAATGGCTGCTGTGGAAGTGCTGCCTAGGGCGGCGTCTAGGGCTGCGCCTGCGCCCCGAGCTTCCTATGAGGGGCTAAGGGAGGGGCTAAGGGAGGGCTCTGGAGGTACCTCCAGGTCCTCCTCCAAAACTGGCCGCCTCAGAAACAAAGTTATCTCGCCATTCTCGATCAATACTTGTGCCAAGGCTGTGGCAAAGCAGAAGATGCTGTTCTTGGAGCCCTAGCAGATCTTTGGAGAAAACATATTGTTCTTGTAGATAAAATGGAAATATTTGGTCTAGCTTAGATGGTAATGCAATTACATTCAAAACCGGATGGATTACAGGACTCGAAGGATTTTAATCATACAATGTTAACTCAGCTGGATGTCTACGGAGGAGTACTACAGGGATCTATGCTCAGCCTGGGCTATGTAACATTTTTCTCAACGCCATGGCAGAGCTGGAATAGCCAACAAACTGAACAAGAGGATCTAAAAAGTTCTCCACTAGCTACAATTTTGGGTAGAGACTAATAGGAAAATTTTTAATATGGATAAATGTAAATTCTTACACTTGAATATAGAGCCCTTCAAATTCACACGTATTATATGATGGGTATACAGTTGGATAATAGTTATGAAAAAAAACCTGGATAGCAAGTCAGCAGGGGTGCCAATCTTGGACTCACTTCAATTGGCTGGAAGGTGTCCAGAGAAGGTCATTGAGGATGGTGAAGGGCCTTGAGGTCATGTCATGTATGTGACTGGCTGAAGGGGATGGGCATGATGAGTTGAGAGAATAGAGGCCTCAGAAGAACATGACAGTTGTCTTTGGATATCTGATATCTGAAGAAGAATGAGATTCATTCTGCTTGATCCCAGAGGGCAGAACTATGAATGATGGGCATATGTTGAAAAGAGTCAAATTTATAAAAATTCAATTAGTGGAGATCCCTTCCTGGCTACTGGTTGGACTACATGTCCACTGAAGCCCTTCCAACTCTTAAGTTCTGTGACTCATTCATTATATGACTCAGGATATGAATCCAGGTTTCCTGACTCCACTATATTAATTATATTGGCCCCCTCCCTTTTTGATTGCTGGCCCTCAATAATCCTTTCAGCTCACTAGATCCTAAAAAGTCAAAGACCTCTGAATATCATCCATTAATTCAACCACTGCCCAACACACCCTTCCATTCCGCTTCCCCCAAAAGCTATGCAGGAGAGAGCTGGGCTTCCAGATGCTACAGTCTGTACCAATACCAGAATCAGAACTCCCTTGAGGTTCAAGGAATTGTTCATTCTTGTCTTTGTATCCCCACAACCTATCCTAGTCTTTGGCACACAGCAGATGCTTAATAAATGACTGGTTAATCTCAGAGTTGAAATGAACCTTTGAGACTTTCTGATCTGTCCCATGAACAAAAATCTTCACTAGGACGTATCCCAGCTGGGCTTGGTCAGACACTGTGGGAAGATTTTCAGGGAGGGCGAGACAACCATTCTGCTTCCAGACAGAACAAGCTCAAGCCACCTCTCAGCATCTTAGACCCAAGAGCTCTTGATTCCATGGCTCTTCCCTCTAACACCCCTCCCAGTACATGAAGCCAACTATCATATGTCCCAAAGTCTGCTCTTCTCCAGGCCAAACATTGTGACTTCCCCAAAGCATATTACAAGGGAGGAGTGAAACTCCTTCCACACTGGATAGTAAGTAAGATAAGCTGATACATTTAGAGGGATAATTTCTAAGCTTCCAAGCTCTTTGAGCCCCCAGGCTGTACTATAGAGAGGCCTGAATAGTCAGCTGATCCAATTCCTTTTAACAAGGAGGCAGGGCTTCACACATGGGGAAGACTGCACAGAGAAGAAAGTGAGGAGCAGCACTTTGCTCTGGCCTGAGCAGGGAAAGGAAGACTTCTCTGCCTTCCTAATTGCCAGTGTCTCACTGTCACTCAGAATATCCTTACGAAACTGGAAAATGGCAGCTGAGCAGCTTTCTCTTTAAGCAATGGCCTTGGCCCTCTCCATCAGCCTCCTTTTTGAAAAGAAGTCTCTGCTGTCAAATGCCAAAGGGAAGAAGGGGGAGCAGAGACTGAAGGCCATCAGTTCAGAGGTTCAAGGCCTGGCCTGCTTCTGCACTACCTTTCTCTCCAAAGACAAACTGAGCCTGATTAAAATTTGTGTTTTGACAGCTCATGTTTCTTATCTGGTTTTGTTTGGTTCTTTAAATTGATGACAGGGGCACACAGTTGAGCTGGCAGTCGTGATTAAGAGGTCAGGCACTGAATTCAGTACCTTTTTCTCTTTCCTTTGCCCCAAATGGTCCTTTGAGCTCCGAAGTTATTCATATCGGCAGGAGGTAGGGCCCGACCGGCCCCTTCCACTCACAGATATGAGGACAAGCTGCCACACTGGCACTTATTGCTCAAAGTCAAGAAATTCAATGAATTCCGATAATCCAGGCAGAGAGAGAGAGGGAGGGAGGGAGCTAGCTAGCTAGCTCCACAGAGCTTTTCAGACTCAATCACTGTTTTCTTTTTCTCCTTCTGAACTATTAATTCCAGTATGAAAACCTTTAAAAATTAAAAGCCTTTTTCCGAAAGGGAATCTTGTTTTGTCCCAGTACAAAAGAGCAGTAGAAAAGGTACTCCCCTCGACAGGGTCCGGGAAAAATCTGATTATTTCCACCACGCTCTCCTATTATTCACCTGTCAGTAAAATATGTCCTCTCATTGTCTCTGTTTGAATGCTTATTTTTATTGCACTGGGGCTATATGGTCATTTTTGTATTTATTACCAAGTTCTTGAGGTCTCCCCTGCCTTTTTTTTTTTTTAAAAAGCATGTTTTTCTCTTTTTTAAACACACACACACACACACACAAAACTGGGCCACATGCCTCTGAGGAGAAAGCAGTACATTATTTCATTCCCACCTTTTCTTCTTTTTTGGCATCTCTGAGGCCTGCTATGCCCAGAAGTGCTTCCACTCAAGCTGGACCATCAAATCAATTATCACAGCAGTCTGCTTTCTGAATATGAATGGCAATGAATGACAACAGGCCAGGCAAACTTTCAGCTTTGATTTGTCATTGGTAATGTAAATCCTACCCCCCCCCCCCCCATCTGTTTTGTTTTACAGACATCTCTGAAGAGGGAGCTGTTTGGCCTTGGTCAAACTCTCCCCCTGCTGTCGACAGCTGCATTGTATCAAATCCGCGAATAAAAGCTTCATCTTTTTCTAGGCAAAGTCTTAGGGAATGATTCTTGCCAGAAAAAGTCTCCCTGCTGCCCCCTTGACCTGCTTATTACTGCAGCTGAAGAATGGCCTAACTCATTTGTACTGATTTAAACGTTTGGCCCTAATCGTTTTGTGTAGCATGGTGCTCATTTTCCTATTAAGTGCCCAGTGTGGAGAGCTGCTTGAATTTTCAAAATGGGGTTAGAGCCAGGCTGCTTGTTCAGAAAGGCCAAGCCTGGTTCATGGCTTAGGTGAAGGCTGACCAGCTTTCGTAATTACTGCAAGTGTGAATAGCTGTCACCTCCAGTGGCAACCAGGTTGGTATTATCCATTGGGACAGCAGCAACGAACAGCTCTCTCCACACTTTGAACACACACTATTAAGGCCAGTGGGTAAAAAGAAGATGAGCACAACAGTCAGGCAGAGGTTACAGTCCAATCAATCAACAAGCATTTATTAAGCACCTACTATGTGCCAGGCAACTTGCTGGGCTCAGAGGATAGAAAGACAAAGGTAAAAAACATTTGTTGTCCTTAAGGAGCTTATATTCTAGCCAGGAGAAATAATATGCACATATATACACATATGTGCAAAATGGATGCCATGGGGATGGAGGGGGAGGCACTACCAGCTGGAGAATCATGAAAATCCTCAGAGGAAACAGGAGTTCAACTTTTCTTGGGTCATGGACCCCCTTTGGCAGTGTACTCAAAGCCATCCAACCCTTCTCAGAATAATGTCTTTAAGCACATAGAAATAGTAAGCTTCCAAAGGAAATCACTTAACTGGAAATACAGCTAGCAAGATTAAGAACAAAAAGCAGATACAAAAATGAGTTGATAAACCCCGGGTTAAAAAGCCCTGAGGTAGAAGGTGGTACTTGAGCTGTGGGTCTGGAAGGAAACTCGTGATTCAGAGATGCTGGGATTCCCTCTTTTTCAAGTTTTGCTTTCACTAGCCCTCCCTGTTCTCACCTCGCTGGCCTTCCAGCTCCGTCTTGAGCCTAGAACTGAAGCTTAACCGGCTTGTGTCATGCACTGTTCTCTGCCCTGGGATCCCTCATCCTACTTGGGCTTTGCCAAACCCAAATGTTATCTGCCTTTGTCAGAGAATGCCTCTGAAAAAGTCATCCAACGATACTCAGTGCTTGAGTCTCCAGCTGGCCTTCCCTGCTTGCTTTCTTCCTCTCCTTTTTTCTCTTCTCCACATTCACTGGCTTCTTCCTCGCTGCCCACAAACCTGTCCATATCTCCCCTATCTTTAAAAAATCTTCCCTAGACTCTACCATCCCTTTCACAGTCTATACTTGTCCTTGCCACATCTTCCCCTATTGCTGACTTCTCAATTCTCTGCAATATGAGTTTTGACCCCATAACTACAATGAAAATGTTGTGTTCTAGGTTACCAAGAATCTCCTAACTACCAAGCCCTGTAGAAGTTTCTGAGTCCTTGGGATCAATTACTCTCCTCCTTTGGCTTTAGTGCCATGGGTTCTCTTTCTACCTGTCTGGCCACTCCTCTTCAGGGTCTCCTTGGCTACAACCTTAGCTATCCACCAGCCACTAAGTATGGACATCCTCTAAGACTGTCCTTGCCTTTCTTCTCTTTCTCTCTCTTTCTCTCTCTCTCTCTCTCTCTCTCTCTCTCTCTCTCTCTCTCTCTCTCTCATCAGCTCCCATGGACTCTCCTATTCAACTCTGCAACTCGAATCCTTCTTCTAAGCTCTATTTAGTCCTGTTAACAACTGCTGGCTACACATCTCCACCTGGATGTCTGAAAGCACTAGTAGGTGCTTTATAAATGCTTGTTGATTGATGTCCAAGGAGAACTTATTACCCACCCCCCAAAACAAATCAATCCCTTCTATAAATTTTTCTTTCTATTGAGACTTTCACCATCCTTCCAATCACTCATCCACAACTTAGTCAACCTTGTCTTGCCCCTTTTTCTTACCTCCTCCACCCCAATTGCATGTCTCAATTCTATCTCCACAACATCTCTCAAGTATTCTCTTCTCACCGCTGCACTTATATAGCCACCTACCTAAGGTAAATCCTCATCACCTCATCTGGACTATTAGAACAGCCTCCAAGTTGATTTCCTTGGCTCAAGTCTCTTCTATATTCAAATCATCCCCCACAAATGTGCCAAAATAATTTCTCTAAAGCAAAGGTTTGATGATGTCATCCCCTCGCTCAAAAATCATCAGTAGCTCCCTATTTCCTCTAGGATAAAAAAAGAGAATCCTCAATCTAGCATTTAAAATCCTTCTCGGTCTAGTTCTAACCTACAATGGTGTGCAAATAGCGTGGGATGTTTGCTATGGTTTCATTTTGCAACCACAATGATAATATGTATTCAATTCTACTGATACTAATTGATTCAGAATGTCTGATCTTGACCAGTCAAAACTAAATTGAGCTGGCTTCCCCATTTTTACTTAGGTTTCTTTCAGTTGATTGCTAGATTTCATACCACATACATGTTCCAGTGTTCTCTTTGGCTGTGTTTTACTTTTTCCCCCTATGGTTTTTTAAGAATAGATATCACTACAAAGAAACATGCCAAAGTTGTAGCTCTTCTAGGACCTACTTCAATGACTTTAGAGATCCAACAGTAGCTGCTGGTATGGAACAGTCAGGTGTGCCAAGGGGTTCATTCAAGTCCACGATGAAAAAAGATAGGCAACACTGAAGCACAAAACTATGGTCAAAAATGAAAATTAAGAACTGATCCAACTACAGCTGCAGAAAAGAAACAAAGCCCTTTGGATGGACCCAGTGGCTGGAGAGGCCAGCACTGAGCTCTTTTCAGCATGGCGTAGGTGAAAGAAAAGAGAAAACCAGTTTTTTAAAAAAAGACTGCTCACCAGGCCTATGAAGAACAAATTAACTAATGACAACATTTAATATAAATGCTGGACTTCAATAAGGGCCAAAGCTTGAATTAAGAAGAGTCTGTACCTAATAGTCTCTTTTGTTATCTCAAGTAAACTCAGAGAATGCCTTTTGGTATGTCAGCGAAGCAAATGGGACTGACTTAGTAATTTCCTTAGGAGACCCTTTTTATGGAAATGTTAGTGATAAGGGAAAACACAGATGTCCTGGATTGTAATTTCAACTTTCTCAACTCTGTTAAAGATACCCTTTCTTGTGTCAGCAACTTCAACGACCTGTTTATGACAGTATGTCTGCCACTCAAGTAGTGGTATTTTCTCCTTATCGTATGTCACAGAAACATATGTTACAGAGAAGAAATTTACACAAATTGCAACTGACACTACTTTGTTAATTGTAATTTACAGTTTGTTCAACTAAGAGAGTTCCTTTCTCACGGTAAAATGTATTTAAGTCAGACGATTTCTGTGCTGGGTCAGTCAGGTTCTGATCCTGGCTCCATGGAATCCATGTACTGTTACTTTAGAGAGAATTTATAATGAATTTATAAAGAGATAACGAAAATGTATGCATTTAGCCTGTTGCCTCTACTTAACCAACTTTCAGGCTGACACTAACTAAAACAAAACTTGGCGAGGGCAATCAAGACAAAGAAAATAGTAGTAGAGACTGCAGAAAGAGACTGGTGGCAGTGCCCACTCTGCTGCTCATTCATATGCCAAACCACTGTCAGAGACAAGATTAGTTACTAGTTTGTAAGATCTGAGCATTTTCATCAGATTGTAGTTTGGGGGCTTTTTGACTTTCAGTGGGTCAGAAAGTCTTGTCCCTCTTGGGCCACTGGTGAATTCTGCTGAATTTGTTGATATACTGAGGAGCAAAATGGGTCTGGCATTATAAACATTTTAAAATGGAGATGGAATATCACATGTCAATTTGGGACCAGGCCACCCATCACAAAAGGTTAAGAAACTTATCCAAAAGAAGGTAATAAACACTGCAGTGGCCTGGAAATTCCCTTGCTTTTAACAGTGTTCAAAACCTAGAAGCCATGCTCACTGATGGACTTGGCAAAAACTGACTGTTGGTTAAGGGTCTACTTCATATCCAATGTAATACGAATGTAGTTTCATGAAGAATGAAAGAATATGTTACAAAAGCTTGGGCCCTCATGTCACATGATGAAAAACAAATGATTACAGTTAAGAAAGATGTAGTGCAAACAGAAAGTGTTTGTTTTTTTTAAACAGGGTCTCAAACTATAAGGTCTATTGTATAAATCCATAAAAATCACAATATGCCCTGTCCCAGTAAACTGCACACCAATTTCGCATCCCACACACTCTATGCTATAACCAAGCTGCCTGTCTGCTGTTCTCTGAAATCTGGCCGGTCTTTCCTCTCACGCCGCTTTTGGGCAGTCTCTCCCCAAGTGTGAAATGCTCTCTGGCCTTACTTCAGTTTCTCAGAAACCCTTGAAGCTTTCACATTCAAGGTTTAGCTCACTTGCTACCTCCTCAGTAAAAAAGCCCCCAAGTTGGTAACCCTCTTCTCTCCCTTCAAATTCTCTTTTCTGTATTTACTTATCTTTTTATATATTGTTTCCTCCAGTAGAATGTAGTGAGGGCTAAGACTTGTTGTTTTTCCATCCTTAGCCTAAGAGTGCATTATACATAGTAGGAGCTTAATAAATGTTTATTCTAAAATAGTATTAATTGTTTTTGCCCCCTAAAGCACATGCAACTTAACTAAAATTAAGACAGAAAATTACCACTTTTATACTACTCTGAGGTACATTTAGAAATTAACTGTGTTTCTACTAATTTACTCAATATTTCATTCAAAATATTCTTTACATAATTACATTTCTTAGAATTTAGTTTAAGAACTGCAATTTCAAATTAGGTGATTTCAAGTATACCTATATACCTAGATCTGAATCAAAACAAATTTTAGCATCATCAGGCTGAAAAAAAAGGCAGAAAAGCCAAATAATATGTTGTAGATTAACATAAATTTACATAATCACCAATTCAAAAACAGAGCAGAATCTCATTTTATTTGTCACTTTTGTAAAAAACTCAAGTTTTGCAAATAGTGCTTTAAGGATCATCTCAGTGAGCATATAATAGTGGGATCAAATTTCTGGTATTATTAGGCAGTAGCATTGTGAGCTGAATATGTTAAATGTGCATGCAATTCATGGTTACCTGGGGATTAACATACAATTGTGACTACCCCAAGATTAATTATTACATCACAAATATTCCCTGTAGAGGAAAAAAAAATGCAAAGGAACCTGGCAAATTCCACTTATGAGGAACACTAAACTAGACTAAATCTTGATCTCGTCATCTTTAAGGGCCAAGTTTTGCTAGTTTATTAAGTCACTGAGAAGGGATACTTTTTAATGTTCTTTCATTAGAAATCTCACAAAGGACTCTGATTGGAAAAGTGCCCATTAGGTAGGCATTAAATCTAAATTCTGTAATAACCTCTGCATTACTGTACTTTGGTTGTCACATGCTCATGCAGACACATATAAGCTGTTCCTTCCTAAGATTATTTAAATCACTTCAAACACATTCATTAAGCACCGAGGACATATGGGGACACACCAGGTACTGGGAAGACAGGTAAAAATTTCTGTCACTCATTCCTCCAGAAGCTGACATTCTCACAAGGGTGAAAGCCTCAATTTCACCAGAACTAAACCATTTGATCTCCTTTTTCTGGGAGGGTCTTCAGGAAGTCATATTGGATAACTGATGTGGAATGAAATTTGATGGGAATTTCTGGTGTCTTCTCACAGACACTGATATGATTTATTCAAGGTTAAGTATAATGCTGGTGGGACAGGAAGCATCAAAGCTTGCACAGCCTAGAGGCCCATCGTGCTGGGCATGGAGTCAGGAAGACCCTGTTCAGATTAGGTCTCAGGCACTTCCCAGCTGCATGACCTTCAGTAAGTTCAGGGTTACTGCCTCAGTTACTTCAACTGTAAGAGGATAAATAATAGCACCTGCCTCAGGTTGTTGTGAAGATCAAATGAGATAAGTGTAAAGCTATTAGCACAATGCCTCGCACATAGTAGGCACTATATAAATGTTATTGTTACTTTTACTGTCATCTACATCACTCTCCGTATAGTTACAGAGGAGCTGAATTTTACACATAGACGACAGACTCACATGGATTTTCAAAGGTTTTTCAAATGCAGTATTTATACTGTTTCACCCCTCTCCCCAAAAGCACTACCACTGGGTTCTCTTCCCCTCCTACAGGCTGATTAATAATAGGATTGAGAACACCAGTTATTTTTTGCCAGTTCAGGAAGGCTTCTCCTCACATACAGAGATGCAGCTTGGCATGTGTATTTACTCAGTCGGCATGGGATTGAAAAAGTAAAACTCACAGTCTCAAGACTGAATATCAATGAGTAGCCCCAGCAGAAAGGCTTTTTCTCTTTAAATAACTGATTGATCTAAATTTTTTCTAAATATCTAGCGCCACCCCTCCCTTCCTCAATCCTAACCCATATTTCTTTCTGATTTTCCCATTTTGGTTCTCCCAGTGCCTGGGTTCATCACCAGCTCCTCACTCCCCCTTCCTCATAATTCTTGCTTAATTGGAAAAATCTAGTATAAGACAACTCAGGCTTTTACTCCATTTGAACTCTAGCTCCAGATGAGCAAAGGCTGTAGACATTAGTCCAAAGAGTTAAAGGAAAAGAAGTATAAACAAGGAACACCTTGCTTGCTCCTAGCTCCTAGAAAACACTGGAGTGGAGATAGCAGGCCTTGTTTGCATCAGACGATCCTAACTGGGAGTTGCTTTTTACTGCACAGTTAAACTGACATATCTCCTAAATCTTCCGTGAGTAAGGGTATAAGTGACATTAATTACACTGGCTATGTTTGAGATTCCCATATACTGTCCCAGCCCCCTAGAAGTAACACATGTGGATATTATACATAGCTCTAGTTGAAATTCTCAGGCAAACTGTATTGTGGATGAATGAAGTGTGCAGAAAAGAAGAGGATGGTGCTGCAGCCCATTTCTATAGGGCAGTTGTAAATGAAGCCTCCCAAGATTAAAGAAAGTCATGCATGAAAAGACTAGGTGCCCCAGATCCTATCTACAGGCCTGCTGGGCTGGCTACCTGTCAGATAAGGGGGAAGCCAGGATGAGGCCTTGCGAAACTGACAAACCACACACATGGATCACTAAATCAAACTTGCTCTGCTTAGTTAATCCCTCAGAACTTTAATTATCTCATATTTGATTAATAGGACCAAAGCTTCCATGGAGGGAGAGTGTTTTCACAATCCAATTTCCCTTTTCTAATTCTGCACCCCAGGGATCCAGGAGATCATCCAGTTCCTCCCAGAAAGACAGTGATCCACCATTCTTAAAAATGTCCAAAGGAAAGACTTTGTATACCTTGAAAAAGGTATGAATTATTAAGGGCATATTAAAATTCGATGATCAGAAATGGAAAAAATGAAAATTTTGCTCTTACCCAGTAAAAGAAAACATTATGCTCTTCTGGTTTTTAAGAGAAAGAGATAAAGTATAAGAACTGCCAACATCATCATAGGGTTAGGATCATCAAGGGATCATCACTAACCAGTCACTCCTGATTGGTGAGAGGTCACCTCTCAAGTGGGTCCCAAATGAATACCATGCTGTACTCCAGCCACCTCCCTGCCACGACCTATAGTAGAACAGGTGAATTCAAATGCAGAAAATCATCTTTGTGACCACAGACTCAACTACTAAAAAAATGTTTTTGATTGCATGCAATTAAAAACTTAACACTGAAAACATTTAAGTGTCACTAATAAGCATTTACTAAGCATCTACTATGTTCCAAGCACTGTGCTAAGCTCTAGGGACACAAAAGAAAAAAGCAAAATGGCCCCCAACTACAAGCAGCTTATATTCTGCTGGGGGAGGCAACATGAACGCAAATTAGAATATATAAGATAAATATAAAAATATGCTTGGAGGCAGGAGGGAACAGGGGTTACAAGAGGAAGGAGGGGAAATGGGGAGGGCTCTAGTATCTGGGGAAATTAGAACAGGCTTCACATAGGTGAGGCTTGAGGAGAGTTTGGAAGGAAGTCAGGGATTCTAAGAGCCAGAGGTGAGGCAGGGGGCATAGCCAGGGCAAAGGCACAGAAGCAGGAGATGGAGTGTCCTGTATGAGGAACAGTATAAAGACAGCTTGATGGGAACAGAGAGTACATGAAGTAGAATGATGGACAAGGAAGCTTGAAGGCCAGGTTAGGGCCAGTTGGAAAAGGACTTTAAAAGTCAAGAAGAGAGGCGTAGCTTTGATTCCAGAGGCACTAGGGAGAAGCAATTTCATTAATGCTTGAATTGACAGCAGCATCCTACTTGGCTACTAGTTCCAACAAGGGCCTTTCAGTATTTGAGCAAATTCCTGAGGGGGTCGTATCTGGAAGGACAGACTATATGCCATGGCTCCAGGTGGTTTGGGGGAATTTTTGGCAGAAATCATCACGCTCTTTTAGTCCCTCCATTCTTAAACAGTTTTTGGAGGCCTTGAAACAAAGGCTGAATGACTATTTTAAGGGAATGCTGTACTGGAGAGTTGGGCTTCAGGCCCAAAGAGTGAAGGAGGCAAACAAACTCCTAGATCCCGTCAAACCCTGGAGATTCCCTAAGTTGAAAATTGCCAAAAATAGTCAGCATCCTGTCCTTTAAGGGATTTTGTTTAATAGTGTTGGGGGGTAAAAGCTAGATTTCTAAATTCCGATGTTCCCAATAATATGCACATGGCAACAGTTATAGCCTCATAACTTTCCCCTGAAAAGGCCTCAACCAGATAGTATAAAAGTAGAAGGTGCCATATGGAGTTGGCTGAGGCGTGGGGAGGAATGAGGAGTTACAATGGACCTCTATACTTCTCTGTAGCTCATGAGCAAGAACAGAGGCAGCAGTAACACACAGAGCAGCAAGTATTTACATAAAAACATGTGAAGTATGGATAATAAAATGAGTGAGAAATCCCAAAGCCAAGAGGCAAATCTGATTACACAGATTCTGCTGGGATGGGGTAGAATGGGAATGGCCATATAAGAGTATACCTCATTCAAAAGATGGTGTAGTGGAGAGAGAGAGAGCTGGGTTTGGAGGCAGGAATATCTGAGTTCAAATCTAGCCTCAGAGACTGGCCAAGTCATTTAACTCCTGTGTGCCTCAGTTTCACCATCTGTAAAAAGGAGAGACTGACAGCACCTACCTTCCAAGACTGTTGTGGGGATCACACAGGAGAAAATATACTGAGTTCTTGCTATTATTCAAAAGGAACAGAAGTAGCATCCGAAGGAAAACATGGTCATGTAATATGGTCCAGGAAGCAGGGCTGGAAACATCGTGTGAACAGGAAACAATAAGGGAAGCATGACAGAACAGTGACTTGTCCAGGATCACAAGCTACTAAGTAGCAGGACTGGAATTTGAACTCAGATCCTATGACTCTAAGCTTCACACTATTTTCATGGCATCATGCTGCCTCCCTCCATCCCTGTTTAATTATTATTACTAATTGTTATTAGTAATAATTACATTCTTTGAAAGACAGAGGGTAAACAAAGACAAAGGCTTCTCTGGGCATGATTCTGACCCACAAGGAGGAATGGGTCATTGAAGTAGAGATGAGGGAAACCTTTGGCAACAATTAACATCCCCATCTTAGAAATCAAGACAGGGAAGGAGAAAAATTATAAAAATAAGTTTTTAAATTTTGAGGAAATAGATTTCAAAGAATTCAGAGAAAACCCAGGTATAATCTAATGGCCTAAAATTCCACAGGGTACAAATCAAACAAAGTGAAATGGGAATCTGTCCAGCATGAAATTCTAATAACATAAACAAAAATGATTCCAATGAGAAAAAAAGAGACTGTTACGGAAACATGAGCAACTCAACGTACAGTTTAGACTGGTCAAAAGAGGAAGCAAGGGTGGGTAATGGAGGACGAATACAGAAGAATAACATGGTCTCCTAAGAGAAGTATCAGCAGTGCTAATGCTCAGAACGAAGTCAGGCTGGTAATGAATGTTCAAGACAACAAAAAGAATTTCTTTAGTCATTTAGTGAGGAGCTCAAAGTCTAATGGGGGAGAAAACATGCAAGATATGGAGATACAAGATCTACACTTGGGGTAAAGGGGAGGTGATCTCAGAGAGAACACACTGGTTCTGAGGGAGAGGGGTAGGGAACAAGGACAAGTCTTCTTATACAACGTGAGATTGGAGATGAGCCTTAAAGGAAGCCAGAGAAGCCAAGAAGCAGAAGTGAAGAAGGAGAGTGTTTGCTATGTTGAGGCAAGAAAAACATTCAAAAAGGAATGAGACCAACATGTATGGTAAATAAGACAACAATGGAACAGGGAGAAGGCAGAACTCCTTAACTATAATTTTATTTGTTTTCTCATCAAAGAAATATTATTCCTTACTGGTAAGGATAGATTTTAAAATCCCAGATAAGTGAGGAGATGGTAAGAGAGAAGGGACACTGATTAAATATGCCTCTTATAGATATGGCTAGGAGATGATTCGTGACCAAACAAAAATAGAGGCAATTACAAACTATAAAATAGATAACTGATTTCTTGAAAGGAAAGGTTTCTGCACAGACAACATTAATGCATCTAGTATAGGAAGGGAAGTTGGTCAAATGGTTAAAAAAACCCCAAAAGTTTTGTATCAAATTTCTCTGATAAGGGTTTACTATCCAGGATATATACACAATATTACACACACACACACACACACACACACACACACACACTCGAGTATAATGGAATATTACTGTGGTGTAAGAAAATGCAGTGTGATGAATACAGAGAAGCATGCAAAAATGAACTGATGCAAAGTGAAGTTAGCAAAGCCCAAAAACCCAGACAGTGATCATCACCAACGTAAATGGAAAGAATGACAAAAAAATCAAAAGGGAATGTAACAAAATGATAAATACCAAGCACGACTTGAATGAAAAGAAATGAGAAGACCCCTCCAATCCAACCCTTCGGAGAGGTGGGAGGTCAGTTATTACTCATTGCTCAGGTTTCCAGATTTTTTTCATCGTGTCAGTTGTGTGAATTTTTTTCCTTTCTGAAAAATAATATTCATCATATGGAATGGCTCTCTGAGAAGGGAAAAGGAAGGCAACATGGGGTACTACAGTGATGTAAGAAACAGTAAATATCAATAAAGACTTTAACAACAGCTAGAGAGAGCACATAGTTGCTCTCGTTTGCCAAGTGCACAAGATTGTGGGATGAACGGATATAATTGCTGAGTTGCAATTATCACTGAAAAATCATGGATAATGAGAGCAGTGCCGGAAGACTGAAGCACATGTTGCTCTCAAAAAAAAGAAAGGAAAAGGAGAGAGTTGCGAAATATAGGCCACTAAGCTTCACTGGATTCCTGACAAAATTCTATTATGCATCATTAAAGAGATGGTTGATGAATAATTAGAAAGGGAAACAATGATCACTAAAAGTCAATGTGGTTTTATCAAGAATCAGTCATGTCCAACCAATCTCATTTCTTTTTTTTTTAACAAGGTCACTAGACTGGCAGATCAAGAAAATGACTGACACAGTTTATTCAGATGAGAAAGTCTGTCAGTGTATCTTTGTAGATAAGATGGATACAAAGTATCTTTGTAGATAAGATGAAGAAACGAGGAATGGACTGATAGTAGATAGATTAGGAGCTGGCTGAATGACAAAACACAAAAGCCCAGTCCTCAATAGGTCTCTAGTGCTCTGGCCTAGGGCTCTGTGGTATACAGCATGGCCATGTCAGATGACAGAGTGAACATACAGAAATATCCTGACAGATTCAAGCAATGCATCCAATCAAGTAGAATTCAATTTGACAGCAGTACACATAAAGCCATGAGAATGGAAATCCAAATGTCCAGGATGAAGGAAGCATGGCTGGGCAACAACTTATGGGAGAAGCATGGAGCCTTCAGGGTGGACCTCAACCCTTCTGGATGCCATGCTCAGTGGTTAACAAGATCTCAGGCTTCATTCAGAAAGTAAAGTGGAGTCCCTCAGTACTGACCAGCTTCCGAAGTGCAGCGTTCAGTTAGAGAAGCTGCATTTTAGGAACAAATCCAGGAATGCAATCAGTCTGGGGAAGGGCTTCAAGGATATGCCTTGTAAGGAGCAGCTGCAGGAAATGGTGATGCCAATTCTGGAGAATAGAATTCTCCTCTCTGTGGGGGATGGGGGGAGAAGTGCAGTAAGAATGGACATGATATGAAGGGAGCCCATGCCTTTGGAAGACTGGCATATGCAAGTGGGATTGGCTCCAAAGGGCAGAATGAGAAGGAATGGGTGAAAGTGGCAAAAAGACAGACTGGGGCTTGATGCCAAACTGGGGGATTGCATCTTTACCATCGGGAGTGTCCAACATTGGGTGCCTCTAGAGGTAACTTAATCTTCCTCGCTCGAAGGGTCAGTGAGCTATGAGACCATTTGTTCTGCTTCTCAAGTGTGGCTTAGATTGGGAGAGCTCTTCCAGTTCTCTGCTTTCGCAGAAACCTGGACTAATCTTCCCCTCCTGCCCAAGCACACAGCCCCATTCCACATTTCTGGGTTTGTCTTTTTGTCTTTCCATCAGTGACTCCAGAACAGACTATTAGCCTTGTAACTAGGCCATGAGTGGCCTCTCATTTTTGAGACCATGAAGTGAAGCTGAGAGGGATAATGGGCTTTTACACAGTATATATAGGCAGAGGCAGTGGGGCTGAGGCTGGAGAAAATGGGCCTAGAGGAGGGCTTCTTAAAGAAGCATCAAATAAAGGCCGCCACATAACCAAAGGAAATGGGATACGTTAGCCAACTCTCCTATCAGTCAAATTGTCAGATATTCCACTAAATACTTCCTTATCCTTTGCTTTCATTTTTAAATTCATTCCCATATCTTCAAACACCAGTGTCAATCCTGCCACTTGTTAAAAAGAATTTCATTATCCATCTCTACTCTGTCTTAAAATGATGCTCCTGCAACGAAAAGTGTATTTGGAAACTTTTCTCAGTGAAACCAACCCTAACACCTCTTTGGTAAATTGCCAGCTCCCAACTCCTTTCCTGCTTCTTGTAGTCAGATTCTTAATGTAGCTGTTTCCCACAATTTGGAGATAGCAGAAAAGTACAATTTCACCATTCTTCCTTGCTGGGTGAGATTTTTTCATTGTCCTGAAAAATCCCTGAAGAGAACTCCTGACATCTCCATGACATGACGTTCCCTCCAAATGTTTAAATCTCCTCTGCTTGTGATATAAAGCGCCCAACAAAGGAGTTTTGGACTGTGGAGGAAAAAGTCAATTGCATATTGCCAAACACAATCAAAGAGAATCCAAATTAAGAGACTGCCAAATGAAGCATAAATCATATGACATTCAGAAATAACTGAAGCTTCAATCACCATGTTTGCTAATATAAGCTTTAAAAGCTTAAAACCTCACCGTGACATAACACACACCCCTATGTGTGTGACACACCAAAAGACAAGACAAGGTGCTAGAGTACTGATGTCTAAAAATTCCTCATTCATTACATTCTAAGCTGACTCCATTTTTAAATATTAGATCCATGCAAAGAGCCTTGTGACTCTATATGTTTCACCCCTTGGCTTTAACTTGGCTACATGTCTTCAAACAAAGGCTAAATGACCTCTTGCTGTGGATATTAGTAGACCAGATTTTTGTTCAAGCATGGGTTGTACCACCTCACCTTCAAGGTTTTTTCTAACCCTGAGATTCTGTGACTTTTGGACCTAATTCCTCTCTCTTTTCACCTTTGAACTGTCTGGTACAGTACCGATTTAAGTAATTGTTGCTTAGCCTTTTCTACTTGACAGTTAACCCTTCTCCAATCCTGTGATACCTCTCCTGTTCTACACAGTCTTTCAAATATCACTGGCAATGATGCCTGCAGTTCCTTTTCATATGCCAAGATGTAGTTCATCTCCCTTGAAATCCTTTAGGTACTGAATCACTCTCTCGCTATCTTTCATCTTGTGTCAACTACCAGCTCCCCACTGCCTATTCCAGTTCAGTCTTTTCCAGGCCAGAGACCATTTTCAACAGAAACAAAATAAGAGTTGAGCATTTTGGTTTTTTCTCCATTATCCATTATTACTGTCTGATTCCCTTCCAACTGTGGTCATGGCTCTTCTCTGAGCCTCTTTTCTCCCCCAACATAGTGTTCAAACTCAAAACCAAAGCATCTTTCTGTGTTCTTAGCTTTCCTTTCCAGCTTCAGCACCCTTTACATTAGTCTCCCTGCACTGTCCCACGCCTTTGTATTCGTGTGTTATTAGCTGTCCTTAGTTCCATGTTCTGTATGTTAAGTTGGCTGGTGCGTGAGCCCTGCATCAACATTGGCCTCTTTAGGACAGCCCTTCCCCTTTCTTCCTCAATGCAATTTTCTCCTTTGTACGGCTGGAACTTCCCATCTGACCCAAGCAAAAATCTTCTTTAGAAATGCTTTTGGTTGTTTACTAGAATATGTTGCTGATTTGACCTTTTGACAAAGAGCTACCTTTAGTTATTTTTTTTCCCACCATCCCAGCAAGGATTAGGACACAAAGGTCTGACCTTACTTTGGGGTTCTCTTGGAGGTAAATAATCCACCAGGGCCCAAACGAGAAACAATCTAGAAGATAGCTGGAAAATATGTAACTAAACCCAAAGCCATTATTCTTTTGTGCCCAGAATGCTGAACGAAGCACATCTCTTCCCCCCATCCTTCTGCCCCCACCCAGTGGTCCTTTTCTAATAGTGGCTCAACCCCGGGTTGTGGTAACAAGATGAAATTTTTACCAAATTAGACTTGAGAAAGTGCACAAATCACATTTGTACTTCATCACTTGTCATGCAGGTCATGATGAATGTGTCACGTCAGAAATGGAGTCCACTCCAAGTCCGCATTCTTGCTTCTTTCTTTAGAAAGTAATAAGGTAATGAATAGATGCTACTTTCAATGATCTGGATGTCCTTCACTATTAGAATCCATTGAATTCAGGCAATGGATAAATATTCATGAATGTACACTCTTCTCAAAACAGGGATTTAGACAGTCTATTCCATTAAACATAAGTTGATTTTTCTTCCAGGTGTCAGCTAGGGAATCAACATTTCGGTCAGTGGCCTTTTCATGATGTTTGTCCTAATAGATGCCACCTGGAAGTAAAAGCACCTTATGTTTAATGGAATAGGGCGGCTGTCTAAATCTGCTTTCTGAAAGGGGATGGTTTTATGAAGAAATGATTCTGATATGAAAAGAAAGCAAAGATTTATAAGTACTACTCGGACTTAAATGATATTAATAAAAATATCAATAGACAACATGACGTCCATTTTCCCTTACGTAGCTATTTAAAGAGGTCTATTTTTGGTGATTTTATCCAAATAGGAATTTGCAATGTAGAAAATCCCACCACTGATGCCGACCTGCAACTCAGCTGCAACCCTGTGCCTTAGAGGATTGCTTGGGAGATTGAGAGGTTAAATTATTTGCCCAAGCTCACCCAGCTAGTATGTGCCAGAAGTAGCCTTTCTGACTCCAATGTCAGACAGTTAGCAACTATACCAGGGGTGGGGAATCTGCGGCCTTCTAAATCCTTAAGTGAGGTCTTTTGACTGAAATTTGGATTCTGGATCCCTAAGGATTTAGAAGGCCACAGGTTTCCCCACCCCTGAACTAAGCTATAGTGAGCTTCAATTATGTTATGTGCTAACAGAATTTTATCAACCTGTTTCTAGTCAATGGCTTCACTGTTTCTCAGGCAAATGATACCTTTGGTCTATCTTAGGGTTGATTCCTACAGAACTGATTTGTTTAGCTACACAGCAAGTCTGATTGGGTTGATATTTGTTATTTTTATTTGACTTTTTTCTTAGGGTCACATGAATATAGCCAGAATGTTAATATCCAAAATGCTTTGCAGATATGAACTGATTTTTCTAATGCTAAATATAATGTTATTTATTTAATAAGAAGTGGAGCTAATATTTATGGAATGTTTTAAGGTTTGCAAAGTGATTTACATATATTAACCTTGTTTGATGCTCACAACAAACCCAAGATGGAAAGATGGGGTTTCAGAGAAGTTAACTGCCCAGGATCCCACGAAGAGTAAGTATCTGAGAGGAGAATAAATCCAGGGCTCCCTAGCTTCACATTCATTTGATATACAACTCTGTCTTTCTAAGCATAAGATTTGATAAAGCCAAGCCTTCTCAATTTCTTTCACATACTACAAAATATGCAACTTACTCCAACGAGCCATTGCGCTCATTTAATACTTTTGATATTTCTATGCACCTCTGTCTGTGATCCTCGTTAAGAGCCTCATTATTACAAAATTTCTACATATGATGAGGCTTAGTGATAAGTTAAAACAAACTGTAGACATCTCATCGTCCTCAAATAATCAATAACAACTTCCCAGGCCTGCTTGCCACAATGACTTTAAAAATGTAAACTTCTGTCACTTTGCTAGTAGAAAAGAGGCCTCTTTGTATTGACTGTTCACTGTTCCAGGCTTAGCGGGGAGAAGGGCATGGGTAGAATGCTACATGCATGCTAGCTCGGCTCCTACGGAGTCTTGGGGATCCCAGAACCCTCTCTAGCCCTGTTGCTGCTACGTGATTGGAAGCTAGTGCTAGCAGAGCACCATCAAAAAGCTTGTAAGGTCCCAGAGGGCACCAGAACGAGCCACACACACAGGTAATGATGCTGATGAAGAGGAGGCCAGCAGCAGCCACTTCTAAGTGGCAGTAGGCACAGGCTCCCCCTCAGGGCATGGTGACCTTGCATTGCACCCTCTGGCAGCTGCAACTCTCCGACAGAGCAGCTGGGAGTGTGGGAGGGCCCAGAATGCAGCAGGATCCTAAGTGGTACAATCTCACTTCAATTCCCTCCAGGGGGAAAAAATGGATTCCCCTGGCAGCTTGCTCTGATTGACAGCCTTACTGACTGACCTAATGACCCTTCAGCTTGAGAGCCTTCCCATAGTTCCTGCTAAGCTAGGAAGGAGAGTTGCGCTCTGAGCAGCAGCTTCTAAGCCTCAACGATCTGACCACAGGGCCATGGCATCTAAATACCAGTGCAAGCATGTGTTGAAGGCCAGTCACAGCAGGAAGGCTGTCCAGCTGAGTTTCCAGCTTTTATACTCCTTCTGCAAATCAGCTCAGACCAAATTGTTGCCTACCTCCAACATGTAACAGGTTTAGATTAAACATCTTATTTCATACACTGTAGATTCTTCTATCATCCCTCCTGGGATTTCCCAAAGGGCTAAACTAAAGCGTATTAAGCAATAAGGGTATGTGTGTATATTTGCACATGATTTGGCAGGCATCTCTATCGAGTGTATATAATCTTTGTTTCCAGGCAGTTTTTAAGTTTGTTGATCATCTCAAGGTCACCTTAATATTTTTTTCCTCTCCTGTTCCTTTGGTCCAAATGAATACATTTGACACATTCCTTAGAGCAAAAATGTACGGTGGGGACAAGATCGAAGCAGGGCCCCTTGAAATCAAGCCTAGCACACAATAGCTCTGAGGTGAAGGCCTATCACGACATTAGACTAGGGATGCAGTTGTCCCTTGGAATATCACAATTCCCTTCTGCTTCTTTTATATCTACAAATCTATAACATACAAAACTAGAATCATTCACTTAGCTATGCTAACAGAAAAAGAACAGGAACAACCATCTTTTGGGGAGTCTAGGAGGAGAATAAGGGAATAACTTTCAAAACTTTCCAGATTCGGCAAACTTAATCCTATGCAGGTTAAGTTCATAGACAACGCATCTTCAAAGAATTATTGTACCATAACCACTCCCATAGAAATCCAAGGTGAGAGACGCAATGCATAAGTCTTGAACCTAGCTTGATGCTCAAATAAAACATGAGCCCAAACACCAACACAGTCTGGCAGCCAGACAGGCCAGCTCACTGTAGTGCACCTGATCTCCCCTTCGGATGCAGAAGGGCAGTGCTGGGTTCAGTGACCACAAGTCCTCAGCATAAGCTGTTAATGGGTCAGACCAGGATTTGAGCAGCACAATGGTGGAACCAGAGTTGGAACACTACTCCCCCATTATTTCTGAAGGACAAAATAGTTTGAATTTTTTCTTGGTGGTTCGAAAGTATAATTCCTGCTCTCCAGCATGGCTGTCTATTGATTGATTGATGATTGATTTTTTTCCTGGGTCTGAGGAGCATGGTGTGTGTGTGTGTGTGTGGGGGAGATACATGGGAATAGAAGGGAGATTTGAGTGGTATTTCAGGAGAGGGTTTTTAGGTGGTGGAGAATGAATTCAACTTTTTATGTAGGTTTCTTCTAGTCTTCCACTTTAGGGGGTGAGTTACAATTCAGAGTTGGATCTTTTTTTCAAGTCTTGGATCTGGTTAAGTAATAAGAGCTCTAACTGGACACCTGTGGATTCTAAACATTCCTACTCTTTTGTTATTAGGAAACATAACTATAAATTCAACAATAACTTTATTATTGAATACCTATTGAGTGACATGTGCTTGGTATAAGAAGAGCAAAAATGAAAAAGGCCCAGCTCTCGAGGAGTTTATTTAAGAGTTTGGGGGGATACTATAACAGATACACAGATAAATACAAAGGAGTTTTAAGATGGTGAAAGCATTAACAGGCGTGTGAGTGAATGAGTGTGTGTGTGTGTGTGTGTGTGTGCGTGTGTGTGTCTAAAAGATCAAGAAAAGATTCATAGGGAAGGTGGCACCTGAGATATGCTTTAAAAGAAGATGGGGATTTTAAGAGGAGGAGGTGAGGAGGGAAAGCATCTCAGACATTTAGGACAGTCTCTGCAAGAGCATAGAGGTAGAAGATGCAGGGAACAGCTATTAGGCCAGCTTAAGTGGAACAGAACATGAAGGAAAGTAATTATGAAATGAGACCAGCAAGATTGCAGGGAGGCAGATTACATACAGAGCTTTAAACACCAGAATGAGAATTTTGTGTTTTATCCTAGAAGCAAATAGGGAGCCATTGATGGATGGCTGATCTGCATTTTAGGAATATCAGCTCTGTAGCTAGGTAGACTACAGGGGTAAGAAGACTGACACTTTTTTTACATTGATGAAGTGTGTGTGTGTGTGTGTGTGTGTGTGCGTGTGTGTGGTGTGTGTGTGTGTGTGTGTGTGTGTGTGAGAGAGAAAATGTGTATCCCAATTTATTATTTTTTTTAGCATTTTTGGAGACTATCAGAGTTAAGTGACTTGCCCAGGGTCACACAGCCAGTAAGTGTCTGTGACCAGATTTGAACTCAGGTCCTCCTGACTCCAGGGCTGGTGCTCTATCCACTGAGCCATCTTGCGTACCTCTTTCCTTTTTCAATTTTGAGTTCTAAATTGTCTCCCTCTCTCCCAGCCCCTCCTCACCCACTGAGAAGGCAAGCAATAAGATATCAATTACATGTGACATCATGTAAAACCTATTTCCACATTAGCCATGTTTCAAGCAAAAGCAAGAAAAATAAAGTGAGAAAAGTGTGCAATTCACACTCAGAGCTCGCCAGTTGTCTCTCTGGAGGTGGATGGCATTTTTTCCATCATGAGTCCTTTGGAATTAACCACTGCATAGACCAGAATAGCCAAGTAAGAAGACTGATTTTGAAAAACAACCACACCACAACTTAAGCATCTCGATCAGTTATGGGGAACAGACGCCACTCGTGCAGTGACTCTGCCATTGGCCAACACTTTGTTGGAGCTCCTCTTTTGGAACCGTCTTCATTCAGAACCATGTACAAACCTGGCCAAGTTCACATGGGCAGCTGATGCTAAAGCCTGGACCATGACCCATGCTGCTCCACTGCTTTTGCTGCCATGCTATTATGTCTGAGACAAGCTCTATCTCAGACTTACATCACACAAAGCCCTAAATTCACCAATGACTAGTTTTCGTGGGGTATATTCCTCTTCCTTGTTGATGCCAACATAACTATGAGCATGGATAGTGACAATAATGACATTAAAAAGCTCATGGACAGTATGGGTGCCCATCAAGCAACAATTATTAAGCACCTGCTGTGTGCTAGGCACTAGGAATACAGAGAAAAAATGAAATTACCCTCACCATTAAAGAATACAATGCTTGTATATAAGCTTGTGCATACAAAGACTTGCAGTATCTGCATTAAGTTTTTAGTAGCTTAGAACTGCACTAAGGCTTTTGGGACACCTTGACTAAGCACAGGTTCTTCCCTGGGCCCTCTTCTCTCTCTCTATACTCCCTTGCAATAACCTCATCAGCTCCCATGTGTCCAACTATCTTCTCTATGCACATTATTCAAAGGTCTACACGCTTAATTTCAGTCTTTCCTCTGAGTTTCAATCCTGGATAAGGAAATGCCAATCTCCTCCTCCTCTTGTAAGATATAGCTTAGGCACTGTCTTGTGCATGAAACCTTTCCTGACTCCCTGACTCCCTCCCACCTTCAAATGGTAGTAGCCTATCTCCCAAATGATTTTGCAAGCAACTTCTTCGTGTATGCACTATAAAAATTACAGCAATTTTTCAAAAAGCAGAAATCCACCATCACTCCCTCTCGTCCTATACCCCCCACTCTAATTAAGAAAAAAAGAAAAACAAAAACGCTGCTACACAAGTGTATAGTCAAGGAAGGCATCCACTTTGGTCATGTTTGAAAATTATGCTTCAATCTACACTCTTAGTCTCAGCCTCTTTATCAGAAGGTGAATAGCATGTTTCATCATTTGTCAGGAAAGAGACTGGGCCTGAATGTGTATAGGTGTGTGTATGTACACATACACACATGTAACACATATGTATATATGAATCATCTATATAGAATTAGTCATTGAACATATGAGGGCTGATGAAGTCACTAAGCACGATAACATGCCCCTTACTCTTTCCTGCTTCAGCTACCAGAGCACTATGGCATCACTACTGTCTTCTTCCAGGTTCCTCTGCTTTCTCATCATTGTACCAGGGACATCATTCATTAATTAGGTGTCACTGAGCTTTTATGTGGAGAAACATTCACCTGTTCTTCAATAAACATAATTGAGTGCATTTTGCTTAATGTGATAAGACAATATTTGGAGTCCTAACTCCACTCATGAAAACATCAGATTTTTTTTTTACTCATTGCAGGCCTCTGCCCATATAAGGCTCCTCAAACTCCAGAATACAGTCTACAATTAGCAAACTAAAAATACTATTAACACTACCAACCTGAACCCATACATGTGGAAGACAAATAGACAAGTATAAATCATAAACAACTTCAAATGATTTACAGCAAAGAAGAAGCTTTCTCACTGTCAGGATAGAAAGAGTTTGAGCACAATTTAGTTAAATGAGAATTACAAAACTCATTGAACTGAATGAGAACTAGGCATGTCAGACAAATGTTCATAAGGGGTTAATTAATTCACATGAACCTCACAGCTAGTCTGAAAATAGGCTCATTATTCCAAGCCACCAACTTGGCTCCTCAGTCTTGTCCTCATCCTATAAGGCAGACTTCCAGGTTGGTTTGTTTTTTGGAAATAGCAAATGTCAAGAGATAGAACTATTTTCATAGAAAGGACTAGCCAAAGGCTGTAGGAGACAATCTAGTCGGCAGGGAGCAAGAAGGGGGCGCCGCAAAGATACGTGAGCACAGAGAAGGAAACGAGACTTACTTACTTGAAAACATTTCAAAGGGTTCCATATCTGCATCACACACACACACACACACACACACACACACACACACACACACACACGCGCGCACACACACACACACACACACACACACACACACACCCCACACCCCTCTCTTTACAAGCTCCACCTTAGTGAAGCAGGTTGCTTCTTTCCCTCATAAAAAGCTGTCTTCTCATACTAGTAATTTGAGGTTCCTAGAGGCCAAAGGTATTCTTACAGTCCAAGTGCATCACTACTACACACACTTTCTATAGCTGTCTTTGTGCCATTCTCAGTAATAAAGTATTTAGTAGATACTGTAAAGAATATATAAGCTGTATTAAAAAAAGCCTCGAGGAAGATGGTAATATCACCAACTGTAAAGAAAAGCTTTTTAAGCTTATTAGGTGGGTGTAGGAGACTGTAATAGGATTATGAGTTTTGGTTTAGCCTGTCCATCATTTCCAAATCCCCATAACTAAAGGGAATATCTTCATAGGGGTCGGAATTTAATATTGGAGCTGCTTTATTTAATTCTTCCTATTTCATAATGCTGAGTGTTAATTAGTTCCATCCACTTTCTTCAGGCATGTCAATAAGGTAACTTGGAAGCCAAGAACCTGCTGAATTATAGATTAACCAGGTCTGTAATAGTATGTTCAAGCAACCTAGTTAGCTGCTGGTATGGGACATAAAGTTACCACAGCGAGAGGAAGGCATTAAGAAAGGCTTCTGTTGACTTCTCCTTCAAAAGAGCCCAATAACTAGGTAGGGACAAACTATTTCCAGAGGTCAGAGGGTGGAGGCAGCCCAACGAAATGGCAAGAAAAAGTATTAATTTTTCCAGGGTCAGACAGATACAATTACATTGATTTCAAATGGTAAACTAAACTTTTTTTCACCTCATTAGATAAGGGTTTTGAAATACCTCTTTGTAAGAGTGAACATTTCAAAAATATTTGTAAATAACTCTTCCAAGCTAGAGTATGACATCTTTGTATCAGCTTTCTTAACACTGGAGACCTATTTGGATCTCTTTGGTAGCTATATTAAACACTGCTTATGGTCGTGGGAATTTATAGTCCTAGTATTTATTTGTTAGGGCATACCCAAACATAAGCATTTTGCTTTACTCTCACAGGATGACATTAAAGCTGCATACCATGGCAGCAGAACTGAGGCCAGGCCCCAGTGATTTGGTTCAGAGAAGACCAGAACTTCCCCCAATCTGCTCCATGGCCTGGCTAACTTATGAAAAGGGGCTTTGTGAAATGAGACTTCATCACACAGTCTTGGAGGTCTTCTTCAAGCCCTGTGAAGTAGGCATTATCATCATCCCCATTTAAGAGATGAGAAAATCGAGTCTCAGATGGGAGAACCTAACTTTAATGTTTATTAGCCTTAGTAGAATAGTTAGTCTTGTCAAGACCCTCTGTCATCTCATTAGTGTTAGCTATCCCATACAGCTTTTTGTCATCTTGAAAATCTGACTTGGGCCCTTATCAAAGGAATAAAAATAGTCTAGAACACTTGCCTAACAACTGATTCCTGGGGCATTCTACTGGAGACTTCTTTTTAAGATGACATGGAACCATTAATGGGTCCATCCATTCAATCAATTCAAATCCATTTAACTGTTAGAGATCATGCCATAGACAAGTCATTTGAAGGAACTTGGGATGTCTAGTCTGGAGAAGACTTAAGAGGATATGACTCTTGTCTTCAGTATTCAAACTGCTTTCATGTTAGTGGAGAAATTAGATTTGCTCTTCTTATCCCCAGAAGGCAGAAATAGGAACAATAGGTGGAATGGAAGTTGAACCATGGCAGATTTAGACTTGATGTAAGGACAAATTTCCCAACAATTAGAGGACTATGAGAAGACAGTGCCTTTGTACTCTGAGAATCACTTTTTAGGAAAGGACATTGATAAGTTACAGAACATCAAAAGAAGGGCACCAGTATTTTAAATGATCTTGAGATCAGAAACTGGTGATACATATCCTATAGAAGAGGAGACTTATGGGAAAGGACATATACTTAGGTGTCTTTCTTTCAAGGCTCTGCCCAATAAAGAAACAGCTAAGGGAGAACTTGTGTATAAAACAGTGTTTGCCTCAACTTGTTGTCTTGTGGCAGCATTTGGCACAACTGTTCCTGTGTGGCAAGGGCTCAGTGATCTGGTAAGAGCTGGAGTCTGTAATGAGAAGGCCTCTCAGAAGCCAATTCATCTTCATTTCTGATACAGCTCTTGTGTTGGGCAGAATGATTGGCAAGCCCAATCATTCTAAGGACATGTTTTAAGAGGCCGGGCAACAGTATGGTGTTTTCAAAGCTCACAAGCAAAGCTCATATTTAACATTGATATTTTCTTGGTGATGCAATGTGGCTTTATTCATGGGGCATGAGAATCTTAAAAGAACCAAAATTGCATGTGATCTACAGAACAATGCAAAGACTCATGGTGGGTATAAATAGAGGGCAACATGTTATTGATTTTGACTGGCACCATGAAGAATGGAATACTAGACATCCTAAAAACATGTATGACTAGAAAAGGAGATTCATGTAGTGAAAACAGGAAAGGTAGGTAGGGGCAGTATTACACTAGCACCCTCAAAACTTTAAAAGAACCACTGAATGACACTGGGAGAATGTGGAAGATTTATAGACGGGTATAGGATAGGAAGGCATGATTTGAACTGGTGGAGATGATTAATTACTACAGACCACAGATCTACCCAGGCATCTAAGTTTTAGGGGACAGGGGGGTGAAAGGGTTTAGGGTTTTACCAAGAGACCCCAATCAACTGAATTATCCCCACATTCCAATTCATTTGATGAAATTAGAGGATGTAGGGGACAGGTAATAGGGACAATGAGATGTAAAGGTATACTCCATCAGACTTTGACTGGAATATTTGTTTATGGAAAGGCCAGAAAACATTAATACTGGCAGAGAAGATGGACTTGCTTCTTGGCAAGGACAGTGTCAGGAAGAGTTTAAAAGCAGTGGAAGAGAGCTGTAGAGTCAGTGTAGGGCCAATATGGAGGAAAACCAGCTCTTGAGAGTTCCGTATTCACTTTGCCTTGTACCTTCTCTAAAGAACAGCAAGCTGGAAGGGGATCTTACTCCTCATCTTATGAGCAATGGCATCTTGTAGCATCTTGCATGGCAGTAGGAAACGAGTTCACATGCAGTCTGTGCACTACTACAAGGACATGGCTTCCGGAATTAACCTTTCTAAGAAATCCAGTTGTAGAGTTAGAGAACAGTATATGGGGTATGGTGTCAGGAGCTAGAATCCTGCTTGGGACGTGGCAGGGCCCAGAGCCAAGATCACTGATGATCTGAGGATGTGGGTTCCAGTTCTTTACTAAAGATTCTAGCAGTATCTTGGTCAGAAGTTCAGTTGATTTCAAAGTTGGAGACAGTGAAGAGCAGGAAAGCTACAGAGTCCCTTGCCCAGCACAGGGGCAGGCCAAAGCTAGCTCGTAGCAACAACTCATCCAGGAATGATTGGATGGCCCATGAAGACATCAAAGGCTCTTCTACTTTGCAAGTCTAAGCAGCTTTTCTTGGTATGTATGTGCTATGGCCATATGGGTTCCCCAGTCATGTATCTTTGTTCTTGTGTCCATTCCTCCCATTGACCTTGGGTGCATTTATAGGAGAGTACACTCCAGATTTATGGGGGGAGGTGTTTTGTCACTACTGCTCCTACTCCACCAGTTCAGTGAACACTTCTTGCTGACTACAGTAAAGGTAAACACGCTGGTGGGGCTTGTGAACTTTAGTTTCAGGAGTACGGACCCACTGAGGGACCTTGAACATGGGCTAAATGTTCCCCTTGGAAGCCATCCTGCAAATGAAAGTTGGGGGATAGACCAGAAGAGATGCTATTACATAAGGAAGAGTGAATTAGTTTTTCTACTTATCCTGTCACTACATTCATTTATATGGAGCCTGGCATCCTCCTAAATCTCCCAAGAGGAATGCTTGTCTAACTATTTTTTTCTTATTCTAGATGTGTGAAATTGAGTTTTTGAATTTATATAAGACATGACACTGATTCCCATTGAATTCCATATCTGAATTTTTTTTTTTTTACAATTCACACAATAATGACAATGTTGTAAAGACAAACAACTTTGAAAGACTTTGGAACTCTGATCAAGCACAATTCCAGAGGATCAATAATGCATCCACTTCCTAACACAGCATGGGCTCAAGTTGCAGATCTGCCTTTTTTAACACAGCCAATGTGAAAATGTGTTGCTTAATATGTATCACAAAACTAACTAAAAATAAGTATATCAGCGAAGTAAAACCATACAGTGTCTAGCAAAGTGCCACATGTAGATAAACAATTTTAAAAGATGAAGCTAGCATTTGAGATACCTCTGCAAAGCATGGTAGACAGGAATAATAAGAGCTGCCATTTATATAGTGCTGACTATGTGTCAGGCACTTCACAAATATATCTCATTTGATCTTCACAATGATCCTGGGAGGTAACCTGGTGCTATTATTGCCCCCGTTTTACAGGTGAGTAAACTGAGGCAGAGGTGAAGTGACTTGCCCAGGGTCACACAGCTGGTAAATGTCTGAGGCTGAATCTGACCTCAGATCTTCCTGACTCCAGGCCTCCTTAGAAGACCTTGGTGTGAATCCCACCTCCTCTACATGTTAGCTGTGTGACCCTGGGCAAGATATTTAACTTCTCTGAGCCTCAGTTTTTCCCATCTGTAAAAATGAGGATATTAAACAGCAAACCTAAAAGTGCTATATAAATGTTATTGTTAGTATCATTATTCGAGTGTTTTATTTTGTTTTTTAAATTGACTTATTATGAATGGTGGAGTGAGTGGCAAGTTGGATGCAATTTTATCAGCGCAGTAAAAGAGAGATGGTTCTTCAGACATCAGTGTCTCAGGAAAATTTCTTAAGAGACTGAATTATTCATGATGTGATCTTAATACATTGCAATATTTTGCAGAAACAAATATTTCTTCTGCTCCTGTGTGAACTGTCCAACAAAGACAACAAAGGTATCGAATTCACATCTTGCTAAAGAAATTATGCTCAAGTATGTCTGTCATGTTGCATGTGCACGCACATACAACCCTAAATGCATGCATGCATGTGTGCGTGTATTTAAAATTCCTAATGCTAGCAAAGCTACTTGGGAGAAATAAGATGAGATCTAAAAACAAGTACATTAATTCAATAACACAAATAAGCTTAGTACAAGCTTTTCAAAATATCCAGACCAGCCTTAGTATTCCAGAGCCCTTGGGAAATCAAGCATTCTGGAGAGCCATGTTTGTGGGAGAGTTGAAGGCTTGGCACATTTAAGCACTAAACTATGATTTATCCACTTTGGGTAGAACTCTTTATTGAATGTATCACATACTTCCCTGGCTTTTGAAACAGAAAATCTGAAACGTAACATACCTGTTTCTTAATGACCCTAGGTCATCACGATGTCAATTATTCAACTGAGCCCTAACTAGAGCAATGCCCTGGAGGCCTATCCAGGTGTATACAGTGTTCTATTCCCAAAAGGCTGTGCTTTCTGAGTTCTTCCTTCTGTTCTTAGTTCTTATCCTTCCTCCTTTGCTAAGAACATTCACTTCTCACTGCTAATTGGCATGCCTGTCTCTTACAGCCCATCTCCCCTATTCTAATTTGTGGTTTTTAATATGCTGTG
Organism: Notamacropus eugenii; assembly: GCF_028372415.1. NCBI lineage: Eukaryota > Metazoa > Chordata > Mammalia > Diprotodontia > Macropodidae > Notamacropus > Notamacropus eugenii. Next base: position 89,800,278 of record NC_092879.1, on the reverse strand, counting down.
GGATGGGAAACCGGCTAGCCAAGCTTGTTAGCACTGCCAAAAATGACAGTAAACGGGCCCTGCATTAGGGCCTTTCCCATGAGTAAAACACATAGACTTTCTGACCCCCCATTTCAACTACGTGGGAACCCTTGTGGCTTATTTCTGAAGTTGTGGCTGGGGTCTGCTCAGATAAGACTGCCAAATAATTCCGTTTCAGATGGGGAAGGAGTTACTGCATTTCTACTGTACTGAATCACAAATTATTTAATGAGTGAGCTTGGTCTAGCCTGAATCCAAGACAGTATTCCATAAATTAGAACTCTGCTTAAAATTATGCACCTTATAAGGCAGCAACAAATGCACACAGTTAAATACTGATACTACACATAAACTATGGTCTTAGCTTAGCAGAGAATTTGGCACATAGGAGGGGCTTAATAAATGTTTATTGACTATTTGTTTTATATATATAGTGAGTAGCAATAAATCCCCCCTTTTAAAAAAAAACACAATTTTTCTCTGCCCCTTCTTCGAAAAGCATGGATTAGTTTCCAAGAAAATTGTTTGGTACCACCTGTAGAAATGCCCAACAAATATATAAAGTTGCAAGAACTAAAGAGGAAAGATAAGAAAAAATATGGCAGAAGATGCAAGACTTAAGAACAAAAATTCTTTGTGAACTAAAACTAAATTCTAGCATTACCTTCTACAAATTATACTCAACTAACAGCTCAGTATGGTCCAAAAATGTATCCATTGTACCTTGTATTTTCCCTTTGAAAATAAGAGGGGAGAATTCTCTAGTTAGATTGTTTGTTGTCAACAAAGGAAAATAATACTTGATGCCCAGCTTCTTATTCTACCAGCAAGTGATGCCCCTCTTTTTTGTGCCATGTACTTCCCTTTGGCAGGTCTATTCATCGCTAGCCAAATCAAGTATAACTGGAGGATGAGACTTAGGGTATTTGAAAATGAGCATATGCCCTGTCCCTGGCCAAAGGGTCAAACTCTGGATTATCTCAGCAAGAAAACTCAGTATTACTTTTGACAACCTGATGAATTTGTCATTTGTAGACAACTCTTGGATATGGATTGCTTGTATTATCTCCTAGGTATCAGGAAGACAGATGGCAAACTCACATATGAATTTCACGTTTTTGCTCCTGATAAGACCAAGCCAGCCCCAACAATTGTGATCCTCAAAATGCTGATGATCACAAGTCATGGCTGTTCACAGTGGAATAACAATGTGGAGATACCTATGGAAATCCTATTAGTACTACAACCAAGCTGCTCTCCTAGAGATCTACTTGACTCTAGGTAGAATCTATTTTTGAAGGGTTATAACTTTTGAGGCCAATTAGGACTAAGCTATTCAATGAATTCAATGAATTCCAGCACCCATGAAACAAACACTAAGAGTCCAGGTTTTCTCCAGAACTGATGATGCCCATTAAAGTCTCATGGCAAATGAACTAGGAACATTGAGCTGTAGACATTACTTAGTAAAAGCTGTCAAATAGCAGCAGATAACTTCAGTCCGTCACTTTTTATGTGCCAGGCACTGTGGTTAGTAGAGGCAATAGTGAGAAAGCCCCTGTCCTCAAGCAGATTCCATCATCAGAGTTCCTTAAAGATGAGGTTGAAGGCAATTAGGCTGCTTTAACATCCATTTTAAGATCTCATACAACTTGGGAAAATAAGTTCATTTTGTATGGAGATGTTCTACCAGATGGCAACAGAAAACTCCAATATAACACATTCTCTGCTTACAACTAAACTCCTCACAAATTTGGAGTTATATTTTAATTATGCATTTAGTCAGTTTTACTGGAGATGAAAGTGAACTCAACAATCTCTTACCTGTTTTCATGCTGTTAAGCAGAGCCAAAAGTAAAAAAACAAGAACAGAAACCTGGCAGATATCACTTCTTTTTGACAAACGAAACAAAACACAAATGAAGAAAGAAACAGTGCCTGGGTTCACGGGAAGGGTATTATGGAATTAAATCCAAAAGCTCCCACGTGATGAGCGCCTAAAACAATACAATTTTGTCTAAGTCATCCTGTGATTTTCATTCAAAGTCTCATCCTTATCCTTCATTTCCTTTCTAAGCAAATGAATAGTTTTTTGGCCTCAACATCACATTAATTCACACATTCTAAATCTGAAATAACTACAAGAGACTTCTTTGCAGCTGTCATCAAATGAGTAACCATCTATTATACAGAATAATACAGAGGGAAGGGGCCCTAGAATAATGAGAAGAATAAATAACATGCATGCTACACGTTGAGGAGATCTGGCCTCTGAAACTTCTTAGGTGGGTGACAAATCCTTTAACATCTGTTAGACTCAGTTTCCTCAGCTGTACGATGGAGAAAATAAAGAAATCTCTATCCCAGGAATGTTGTGAGAATCATCTGAAATAACAACTGTAAAGCACTAGTACAGTGCCTGGCACACAGTAGGTACTTAACAAATGCTTGTTTTCTCCATTTCCAGAGCTCCTTCTGTTCTCTGCTGTGTGTTAATTTTAAAAATGTTTCACCAAAACTCTTTTCTTTCTTTTTACACCATTGTCAATACCCTCAAAACAATGCCCACTTCCTAAACAGAAGCCTTTTCTTTACAACTTGCACTCTGTAATACTGACTGCAACAAATACGTATAGCCAAGCAAAATACATAACCAACAGACACAAAATTTGTGTTGTATCGGTCATGGCTGAAAAATATGTCTTCTTACAGACCTTCAGTCTATCAGTCCTTCACCAAGAGATGGGAAGCCTGCCTGTCTCCTCACCAGTTCCTCTCTTTCATGAGGGCCTGTCCATCCTGTGTTTCAAATGAGCAGCAGTTCTGTGCCACAGCCTGGAGAGTCTGTATGGCCTTTACATCAGCATGCTACATTGAAAATCTCAACATCACCTACATTACTATAAGAGGCCCCTAATCTTAGGAACTTAAGAAAGGAGCAAGAGCTGGAGTACATGGAGATGGAACAACTGAGGGTGGGGAAGAAAATAGGGTGGCCTCAACTTTCTTCTGGAGAGCAGAGAGTGAAAACACAGTTCCTTTTCACTTGGTCTCCTCTGCAGAGATCTATCATTCTCAAGTTTTCCAAGTCACTAAGGGACCTGACTACCCAGCATGTGGGGATTTCTAAGCACTGTCAATATCCAGTTGCTCCCATGGGAGCCATTAACTTCTATACCAGGTTTGGGGAAGGTGGTGGTACAGAATATTTTTCAGAATGCTCGAAGGTCAAACTTTGTGACCCCTCCAATTAAGCTTATCATCCCCTGACTGCCCTCAGCATTTTTAAAGGAGGTCGACAGAACAATTTTATAACATGTTGGGATATATTTATCTCTTGATACACATATGCAATTTCTATTAGTATTAATGGGAAGAATTACCAAAGAGAATATGTATCTATTAATCTCATGGATATAAAAGGGTTTCATAACCATTATTCATTCCCAGGCCTCTTGGAATTCGAGGAAATGAAAGTTAAAGCAACAAAAATCAAACCAAAACAATGAACTAGCTTTCTGCTTTCTGCACCCTTTATTCAGACACCACATCTCTCAAGCAAGGAACATGAACTGGTATCCACACAATACCCAAGAACCATTTCATTGGCCTAAGAAAAGGGGCAGCTGCTTCATAGGCTTAAACAAGCTCCCCAAGAACGGAAGACAGTATATGATAAACACCGTAGCCAATTGAAAATGCACAAGCGATTTGGGTAAGTAGAATGTAAGACACCCAGCATCTCACAGACATTTGCGCGTACTGCTAATCCGAAGCACAATGGGCATTCTCTCAAGGGCATCATGGTAGGCCTCAATTCAGACATCGTTCCCTTTCGTTCCTGTAGCTGAAACCCTCATTCCTCACTTACCCTGTTGAATGTGCTTTTAGTGCAATGAAATTCCCTTGGACTGTAATGGGAATTATTTGGTTAAGAGCCTGGTAACTCCATTGAAAAGAGGGGGTTGGGTGTTCCTGCTCTTCTTTTTTTGAAAGTCAATTACTTCTCATGCAAAGTAAAGCTCATCAGCATGCCAAGGAGTTAGTCCCACCAGAAGATATGATTTCGTTTTATCACTTTGATTACAAAAATCATCAAATAAAATGCACTTGTAGTAAAAACAGATTATGCAACAAATACCTGTTCTCAAATGGCCCTGGTTGGATTGCTATTATGAATAGGCTCTCCATTCTGTACATAACCCGTCTTTATATTGATCAATAAAAGCGGAGACCTGAAGCTCGCAGTTCTGGGTTTGTGTGGAAAGTGTTTATTAGCAAGCCCTTATTTTATCTTCATCGCATTTGGGGCAGGGCTTCAGGAGGATGTAGGTGAAATGATTAAGTCATTTTAGGAGATACTTTTTCAATTCTAAGCACAAATTTAGCTTTAAAAATCCAAAAGAAAAAAATTATTAGCACAGCAAGCGATGAGAAATGAAATGAGTTAAAAGATGTCACCAATAGAATCCAGTCCTGTCAAAGGACCAATAACTGAAGTGAAAGAGTAGCAGAGATTAGCATTAGACCTTTGAAAGGTGGTACCAAGGCAAGAGAGACATTATTGTCAAAGCACAAAAGACATTTAGTCAACAATAGCCTACTATCTTAACCCATCAGTGGTCCAGTATCGCCACCTTATCTCTCAGACAGAACAAATGACTCCAAAGAGGAGTACAATTCCAGAGTCTTTGCATAACTAGTGGAAAAACTGGACAGAAATGGTTCTGACAACCAGTTCGTACACTTCAGAACTTAATTCACCCCTCTGCCTGGTACACAGTAGGTACTTAATAAATAGTGACTGATTGATCTAGGGAAATACAATTTGAACAATACTCAATGCTGTATGTCTGATTATGAACAAGTTAGCTTCTTACTGTCTAAAAGTTATTTTTATTTCTCTGTTCCAGAGTGTGCAGGAAGCAATTAGCTGACAAATTTTATTGGCTGACATGAATTTCACTCCATGGGGAATGAGAAAAAAGAAAGCAATAATCATTCTAACTTTTAGTAAGTTGGAAGAAAAAAATAAACAAAAAAACCCTGAGACTGATCTGGCTGCAAACTGCCACCTCCATCCATTGGATGATGAAGATTACAAAAATAAATAAATTCTCCAGTGGGGCAAGGGAGTTCATTACTTGTGGCTGTGCCTGGAATTTCTCATTTCAAACAAAGACGTCAGGGCCCTCTGTAATCAGGAAATGATTTCCAGATAGCAAAAAGGTAAGATGATTCTGCACTCAGCTTCCTTCTTTCCTATTCAAATTGAACTGTGTGAAAGGCTTTCACGACCGTGAAGAAATGAGATGTCCAAGCTTAGGAGGCAGTTTGCTTTCACTTTCTTTCTCCCAGTATTAAATTGAAAACAGAAATGGCAAAACTATTTGTCAAATTTCCCCAACTACCTATTTTTTTAAACTGTATTTAATATGTTTTCCCCACAAGGCTTTTTAAGAGCAACCATTTTATAAACATGAAGATATTCAAAATAACAGCAGTGGGGGGAATGGGAGAGGGAGAAGAGTGTGGAATGACAGAAAAGTCACTTTCGAAAAAAACCAGTAAGGCAGTAGCCAAGTCAAGCATGGTCATTCCCTTCCACTGGCTCTTTCCTCTCTCATGCTGCCAGTTAGGTAAACCCCATCATCAATTCTACAAAGAATGGGCAGAAAGGCTCAGTTCTCAAACAAAATTTAAGAAATGGCATGAAACAAGAATCAGGAGACTGCTCTCAACATGTCCCTACCTCTTATTGTCTACGTGACTTTGAGTAAGTTGTTAAACCCTTCTGACCTCTAGTTTTACCATATGGAAAATGGGCATAATGGGCATGTTTAGAGGATCAAATGAGATTCGACACCTGAAAAGACTTTTGCAAGCTACCAGGTGCTACATATGTATAAAAGTCTGAGAGTATAATTTTGAGCATTTGATGATCTAAATTACTCCTAAAAAGGGCTCCTAGGCTCAGAGGAGCAGAGATTAAAGTAAGAAGGGGCTGAAATTAAGTGAGGCTAGTGATTTGCCCAAGGTGCCAAAGCTAGTGACAGAGCCAAAATTTGAACTTGGCTCCTCTGGCTCTGCAACCATGTTGCTGTCTTCCTATATGGGTCCATCCCAAATATCCTATACTTCTCGGCAGAGTTGGAGAGCTAAAATAAAAGGAGGGACTGATATTTACAAACATTATCTCCTTTCAGAGGTTGTGACTTGCCTAAGCTGGTTAGTGTGAGGAGGGGTAAGGTGTGCACCCAGGCAGTTGAGACTTCTGCTTTACCACCTGGTGTGCCACAGGCCTCTCTCTGAAAGGGATCTCAGTGCTCATTTCATCATTTGCGAGGACCCAGCAGAGCCAGTCATTGACAGGAGGCTGTGTCCTTGCCACTGGGTTTTTCTAGCAGCACTAGCAATAGCTTCCCCATGTCTGTCCATGTTCTCTTGTTTCGGCGGCCCTGATGAACAGGACACACACAGTAAAATGATATGGAGTCAACTGAAAGGCGACAATGCCCTTTAAAAACATGATTGTGCACTGTGCTGAGCCTCCTCCAACAGACCTTAAAGCTGCAACTTCCCTGGCTCATAATGCCACTGCAGCTGCGATATTTCTGAAGTAGGACATCCAGGAAAGGGCACACCATATTAACGTTTCTAGAAACATTAGGCTTAATTCCTCTGCAAAAGATTTAATAGCTTAGTGGAACAAAAAAAAAAAAACTTTTGAGAGAACAATTAATTCTACAATGGAAATTTGCTTAAACTAATATTAGAAAGAAAAGATTTCAGAATTGGTTGTCTTGACTAATCCCATACCCCAAGGCTAGAAGAAAAGGTCATGGCTAATTGGTACAAAAGCAGCATTGGTCACACACTTGGGAAGTACTGCCCATTGGGGTGATGAATACCAGCCAACTAGGACCCCTTTGCCTCTAATTATGCCATGATGTGGGCCAAATATTACAGAGCCCAGGAAAAAGCAAAACAAAGCCTTGTGTCCAAGTCAGGCTCCCACCCCCTTCTTTACCATATTTAACTTTTATAACCTTATCATCCTTCCTAATAGAAGGAAACCTATTTGATGGTCAAGACAAGAAGCTAAGTACTCATGGAGAGTTCTGCAACACAGGAATGCTATGATAAAAATGGATTGGGAGTTTTCTTTTAATAATCAGTTAGTAAGTTTTAATTTTCCCAAGCAGAAGATAGCAGATTGTATACTTTTCAATATAAGAAGCTTAGTGCCTGTATTACAGATGTCTACTTTTACATGTGCCAACCCGCTAGTATAAAACTGTTCTATGCCCAGAACAAGAGAGTATTGGCTCCTTCAGGGCAGAGACTCTTGGCTTTTGCTCTATCTTGGGACCTAGCACAGTTTTTCGGCACATTGAAGGCACTTAATACATGCTTACTGAACTGGACTAGATTTAAAAATTGGCAGGAAAATCACTCATATGTAATAATTCCAGTAAATTTATATGAAATAATCTGGTTTGGACACATCATACCAGGCAGGTCTGCAGTCCTGAAGACCCAGGTTGTGATCCATCTTTGGATTCTAGCCAAGTCCTTAGACCTTTGTGGACCTCAGGCACATCCTTAGGCCTTACCTCCAAAGTCATGGCCACATTGGCAGAGGAAGCCTCCCATGCCAGAATTCCCCAGCCTGAGAAAATCACATGTATTCCTGTAATAATTACAATGCCAACCAAACCTCTCACTTCTGTTTATAAAGCACAGCCCTTATAACCCTAGGCATTTTGGCATTTTGCTTTGCACACTTGAATGGTAAAGAATCCTCACTAGAATACAGCTTAATTGTAGGCCTGCTCCAATGTACTCTAGCATTTCTTAAGAATGAATTTAGAAAAATGCAGGAGAAAAGACTGATCTTCTTCAAAATCTAACCTCCTGAAACCCAGAGTTGATTTTTCTTTAAATTATACACACCCCCATTTGTCAGGTTGGAAATAAATGTACAGAGTAATTGGAGGAAATGTTTTGCTGAAGACTTCACTCCCAGGTAGTTTCATCTTTGGATAGAATTTCTCAGTTTAAAAATAAGAATTATGTAGTCAATTCCTGGTTATCTAAATGAGGCTTACCATAGTATCGTGCACATGGTAAAGCAATCAACAAATATTTGACTAGAATTGATTTGCATTCAATTATTTCTTATTTATCCTGATAATGAAAAAGCACAGCGTGGCTACTGGATTCCCACAAAAAAGAGAGAAAAGCCCACACAGGCAGGAAGTTGGAATACAATTCAACAAACAGTAAGCATGGAAATAAGACTTTTTCCAAGGACTTTCCCCCACGCCCTGTGCTATCTGCCCTTTAAATGGCACGTTCTCCCACCCCTCAGCACCACGTTTTTATTTATTTATTTATTTTTATTATTATTTTTTTTTATTTAACTTCTAACATTTATTTTCACACAATTTTGGGTTACAAATTTTCTCCCCTTTTATCCCCTCTCCCCCCCAAACCCAAGCATTCTAATTGCCCCTGTGACCAATCTGCTCTCCCCTCTATCCTCCCTCCCTGCCCTTGTCTCCATCTTCTCTTTTGTCCTGTAGGGCCAGATAGCTTTCTTAACCCCTTAACCTGTATTTCTTATTTCCCAGTGGTAAGAACATTACATTAGATCCTAACACTTTGAGTTCCAACTTCTTTAGCTCCCTCCCTCTCCACCCCTTCCCCTTGGAAGACAAGCAATTCAATATAGGCCAAATCTGTGTAGTTTTGCAAATGATTTCCATACTAGTTGTGTTGTATAGGACTAACTATATTTCCCTCCATCCTATCCTGTCCCCATTACTTCTATTCTCTTTTGATCCTATCCCTCCCCATGAGTGTCGACCTCGGATGGCATTCTCCTCCCCATGCCCTCCCCTCTATCCTCCCCCCACCCTGCTTGTGCCCTTGTCCCCCACTCTCCTGTATTGTGAGATAGGTTTTCCTATCAAAATGAGTGTGCATTTTATTCTTTCCTTTAGTGGAATGCGATGAGAGTAGACCTCATGTTTTTCTCTCGCCTCCCCTCTTTATCCCTCCACTAATAACTCTTTTGCTTGCCTCTTTTATGAGAGATAATTTGCCCCATTCAATTTCTCCCTTTCTCCTCCCAATATTTCTCTCTCACTGCTTGATTTCATTTTTTTTTTTAAGATATGATCTCATCCTCTTCAATTCACTCTGTGTACTCTGTCTCTATGTATGTGTGCGTGTGTGCATGTGTGTGTGTGTACTCCCACCCAGTACCCAGATACTGAAATGTTTCAAGAGTTACAAATATTGTCTTTCCATGTAGGAATGTAAACAGTTCAACTTTAGTAAGTCCCTTATGATTTCTCTTTGCTGTTCACCTTTTCATGGTTCTCTTCATTCTTGTGTTTGAAAGTCAAATTTTCTTTCCAGCTCTGGTCTTTTCATCAGGAAAATTTGAAAGTCCTCTATTTCATTGAAAGACCATTTTTTCTCCTGAAGTATTATACTCAGTTTTGCTGGGTAGGTGATTCTTGGTTTTAGTCCTAGTTCCTTTGACTTCTGGAATATCCTATTCCATTCCCTTCGATCCCTTAATGCAGAGGGTGCTAGATCTTGTGTTATCCTGATTGTATTTCCACAATACTTGAATTGTTTCTTTCTAGCTGCTTGCAATATTTTCTCTTTCACCTGGGAATTCTGGAATTTGGCCACAATATTCCTAGGAGTTTCTCTTTTTGGATCTCTTTCATGCGGTGTTCTGTGGATTCCTTGAATATTTATTTTGCCCTCTGGTTCTAGAATCTCAGGGCAGTTTTCCTTGATAATTTCATGGAAGATGATGTCTAGGCTCTTCTTTTGATCATGGTTTTCAGGTAGTCCCAGAATTTTTACATTGTCTCTCCTGAATCTATTTTCCAGGTCAGTTGTTTTTCCAATAAGATATTTCACATTATCTTCCATTTTTCCAATCTTCTCGCTATGTTCTGTGATATCTGTCTTTCTCATAAAGTCCTTAGCGTCCATCTGTGCCATTCTAGTTTTGAAAGAACTATTTTCTTCAGTGAGCTTTTGAATCTCCTTTTCCATTTGGCTAATTCTGCTTTTGAAAGCTTTCTTCTCCTCATTGGCTTTTTGAACCTCTTTTGCCAATTGAGTTAGGCTAGTTTTCAAGGTGTTAATTTCTTCAACATTTTTTTGGTTCTCCTTTAGCAGGGAGCTGATCTGCTTTTCATGCTTCTCTTTCATCCCTCTCATTTGTCTTCCCAGTTTTTCCTCCACCTCTCTAACTTGATATTCGAAATTCTTTTTGAGCTCTTCCATGGCCTGAGCCCATTGGGTGGGCTGGGACACAGAATCCTTGATTTCTGTGTCTTTGCCTGATGGTAAGCATTGTTCTTCCTCATCAGAAAGGAAGGGAGGAAATGTCTGTTCTCCAAGAAAGTAGCCTTCAATAGTTTTATTTCTTTTCCCTTTTCTGGGCATTCTCCCCAGCCAGTGACTTGACCTTTGAATATTCTCCTCACACCCACCTCGCCTCCTGGTCCTCCCAGCCAGCGTTTGGGGACTGAGATTCAAATGCTGCTTCCAGCCTTAGGGCTTTGGGCGGGGGCAGGGCTGCTATTCAGTGTGAGAATTAAGTTCAGGTGGTCACGTCGGGGCAGGGCTGCCTCTCAGGCTCAGTTCCCTCAGGGGGTTTATGTACAGACCTTCCACAATGGATCCAGGCTCCCGCCCGCTTGGGGAGCCCCTGTCTGCAGCCACCTCTCAGCTTCTATCTCCCGGGGGGGCCGAGCCATGGGGGCACCCCGCTCCCCTCTCGACCCGCCAAAGAGACTCTCTCACCGACCCCCATCACCTGTGGGTGGAGGGGCTTGTGCTGCCGCTGGAGATCCCGTCCCTGAAGCCTGCTCGGATCTGTACCTCTCAGAGCCGCGGCTGCCGCAGGTCTGGGCTGGGCTCCACGTCTGCAGCGCGACGGACCTTTTGCCAGAGGTTTGCAGGTCCCTCTGTGTGGAGGGACCCGCGTGGCCGCTGGAGATCCCGTCCCCGAAGCCCGCTCGGATCTTTTCCTCACGGTGTCGCGGCCGCTGCAGGGCTGCACTCAGCTCCCAGTCCTGGCGCCCAGTCCGCAGCGCGAAGGACCCCCCGCGAGAGGTTTGCAGGTCTCTCCAGAACAGAAATCTCCCTCGCTCCAATATTCCGTGGCCTCTGGGTGCAGAATTCACCGTGAGTTGGTCCCCTCTAGCCGTTCTGTGGGTTGTGGGTTTGGAGTTATGTGTATGTGCATCTTTCTACTCCACCATCTTGGCTCTGCCCCCACATTTTTATTTTTATCAGTGAAATAACAACTCCCTGACAGGTGAACAGGAGAGTAGATTACAAACAATCATTCTCACATTTTTCCCCATAAAAAAGGAGTACAAAGGACCACACAGCAAAGATACTCAAGCCTAAATCTGTTCAGAGCCTGATTTCTGAGAGATACCAAGGAAAGAGAAAGGAGTCTCGAAACCCTGAGGCAGACTGGGAGAATTTCCAGGGCTGTGAGGAATTGCTGAGGCAGCATGAAGGAAAGATAGGAAACTCCTAGCCCCATAACACATGGAGGGCTGGACAAATGGTCATTCAAGAAGCAGCTTGAGGCTAATTTGCTGCACAGGTGAAAACGTGAAATGTGGTCATACTTTCCAGCTTTTGGCCTCCTTTAAAAACAAACAGACAAACAACAAAACTCCTTTACATCTTCCTTGACCAGAAAGTTTACTTCTAACTGGGTCATGCAAACTAATCAATATCATTTATGGAATCTGCAAAAAAAAAGCTCACATTGCTGGACTTGGCATTTCAGAATATCTTATCCCTTCCATCCCACGCCATTCCAAGTGTCAAAATGGCCTTTAATTCCTTGGAAAATCATTGGTTGGAACACTATTTCAAAACTGATTTTGAATGTCTAGTATATTTCCACTAGTACTCACCCATCAGAAAGGTAGCCTTGTCCCTTTCTCGGGCAGACAAGTAGAAGCAACCGTTTGGAGTCATAAGGTTCTGACAGCTGCAGGCTCTAGGTGACCCTCTCGAAATCATTGCCTTTGCCAATGAATCAGACAACAATTTTCCTTTTGTAACCAGGGGTTCAAGCCTACGTCATTTGCATGAACCCTGAGAGTATGACTACTTGCGTAGGCGGCAGAGATGTCCTAAGAGTTTGAGAGAATTAAAGGACAGAGGTGATTCCAGACCCTTTTCTAAGAGAAATCGAAGATAGAGAGAAGAATTTGGGAAGTGGCAGACATGGAGAGGAGCTGACAGCTCAACAAGTCTCTGATTTCCAGCCTGCCTCCCTAAAGACTTCAGGGAATTAGCACTTGGATGGGATCACAGTCTGTCTGATTTCTCTGTCTCTTGTGTGTACACATGCAGGGCACAGACTTTATTTTGTGTAATGAGCATTTGGTGGGAAAGAACCAAGTCCTTGGACATAAGCTGAAACCCTTCCTTTTTAAGGAAAGTACCAGGGAAGTAGTTTCAATCTAAGAACAAAATCCTTTCCCCTATTTTAGCAATAGGTGGGGAGGAGAAAATGGTGGGATGGGCTCCTGGCTTCCTTGCATGGCACAGCTAAACAACCTACGGAGACATACTCATAACCTTCATAGGAAAGCTTTGTGGGAAGCACTTTTATCTAACACTTCTCAGAAAAATCAGCTAGCATGGCCACACTGAGAACTGGTGACCTATTTGATACTTTTTCTTTTGATTTTTACATTTAAATCTAGGATCTTGGTCCTACTCTATAACTTACCAGAATCTCAAAGCTACCGGTATAATTAATATGCACAAGATTCCATGAATCCAATGAATATTAATGATAAAATATGTCTGTTGTGAATAATGTAGCAATGTAACCCTCATGAATGGAGGTGGGGGGTCCATTTTCCAAGATGGGTGCAAAGGACTGACAGGCAGTACTCACTGAGCAAGGAGGGGGGTGACAGCAGGAGAGCACATATGCACTTGGCCTTTCAAAGACATCTTTAACCTTGGGGACCTGTCCAGAAGGAAACTGGTTACCTAGAATGTGCCCATGCCCAGGTCTTCACTCCTTACTAGTACCGAGAGTGCCAAACCGCTGGGGAGCAGGGGTGACAAGGAGGAACACAGAAAGAAGGACTGCTTTCCACTGCTTGGCTATTCATTTTTATTATAAATTAATGTTATTGTTTCGGTGCCATGACTCATCTGGGCCTATTAGCATGATAAACAACTGTAAGTACACCTAGATCTGAGTCAGGTTTGGAGTTTTCTAACTGACTGGGGGCAAAGGAAGTCATTTACATGATTAACTGAAGAATCCTTCAATCACAGAGAAAGCAGAACTAGTTAGTCCACAGTCTACAGAACATTCAATGATTTTGTTAAACTGACCATAACATTGTGCTATTTTAGAGCCAGAAGGGACTTCGAGGATCATTTGTCCAGCATTCTCCTTTAACAAATAAGGAAACTGAGGTACATGGAGGAAAAATGACTGCCTGAAGTAGCTAGTGGCAGAATCAAGAGGAGAGCATGATTCTTCTTATTGTTGTCTTTTTATTACATTTTTTGGATGGCAATTTTATTTTTGGAGACACACATGGACACATACACATATATGGATCAATAAAATCTAGGCCTATGTTAAAGAAAGTGATTGCCATGTATTCCATTTTGAGAATGTCTTCTATGAATAACTTTATGTATCCCTAAACTGAGCTTGCCAAATTGAACACAGATCATGTAATATACACCATGACTTGGGTTCAAGTCCCACCTTGACTATTTAATACCTATTTTACCTTGAGAGGGTTTAAACTAAATAGATTCCAAGATTCTTTTAGGTCCTAAATTCATGATTCCTTATTCAAAAAGACTGAAGAAAAAAAGAATTTTTCTAAACTTGGTGCAAAGTGATCCAAAAAAAATGAGACCCTGCTAATGCGTGATTTCATCAGTATGGATATCACCTTCCTCAATGAAGACTGTTAACTCCCCCCAGCTACCCCCATGCCTTCTCAACCTGCACAATTTGTGACACTGTCTTTTCAGAAATTTTCTATAGAGAAAAAAAAATCACTGAAAAAAACCAGTCCTGACAATTATCCTCTGCGTTATATAATGCATTGCCTTCTGGGAAGCATTTTCCTAAGGCCAACCTACAGCCACACATAACTATCTTTTCATCACTCAGCAAGACCGGAAGCTGGTTTAGTTTTTTCCCATCACAGCCAGAGATCCCAATGTAGCAAAGATGAAATGAAAGGAACCCTCTTCTATCTGTAAAAATGGGGCCCATAGTGACATTCATGAAACCTTAAGAGATTCTTGTTTGGCAAACTTCCCAAATAATAATAGAATTACCCTGTGATGTGTTTACTTCACAAGCTATCATGTTCTTTCATTTCCTTTGAATTAGGCTGCACCTTATCTTGGAATTAAAGGAGAGCAAGAGATGATGCTGTGATCACCTGAGAACCTGAACATACCACAAGAAAAACAATTGTGTGAAAAGTCCAAAATACCTGGTGTACCTGAAGTTCGGCCTGTCTATGGCAATTCCTTCTCCAGGTGTAGAGAATTCATTTTAATTCTGACAATAAAATGAAATTCACATACCAGGAGAGGGAGTTACAGCTAAAAACAAGTTCTCATCTTTGTCTTTGCCTTTTCTCAAAATCATTTTTCCATTTGATTTCAATTAGCTTGTGATATTGCAGTAAAATTAGATCCACAAGAACTACCACCAGTCAACTCCCAATTATCTGCGCCACTGAAGGTGAGCACTGGTGTAAATAATTGAAAAGCATGGATTGTCAGCACAGTAGGGTCACGGGCCTTTGTTCCCTGATACACCTTTCCTTGTGGGAAGCATCTCTCAACACTCATGGATAACTGATGAACTGATGCGGGAGGAGAAGTACAACAAATAGAGTACACAGGAAAATATTCTTCCTTTTTATTGTTAAGAGAAAGCCGATTTTGCATAGAAGCAAGATGCTCTCCCAACTAGCACTGTCTGAAAACAGTATGGCATTCCTCCTCAGCGAACTCCCCATCCCTGGACATGTTCATGCAGAGATCACACAACCTTTCAAGGGTCTGGGTGGATGGGATTTCGGAATTGAGTTAGGAGGCTGGACTATAGTATCCCTAAAGTTTCTAAGATTCTATGAAGAAGATATACAATTACCAGAGATGCAACATGTAACATTACTGTATAATGGAGATGAAAACAATTTGGGCCCGAAAGGACTAACTTTCCAAACAATCTTGTGAAAATCATATCCTTTTTCCCCCTCTTTTCTTCTGGTTCAAGATCTACACTGACTTTCTGAAACCACTGCAGAAAGTTATGAATAATGTATGACATGAAAAGTTCCTGCTCAGTGCTCAGAAAGAACTAGATTGTGTGTTATATGTTACATACATACTAGGCAAATAACGGAAAAGACCCATAAGCCCAGAAATCTGAAGGCCAATCCTTTCCACTGAAAAGGAAAAATGCTATATTGGCCCCTCATCCTGGGACAACCAAGAGAAAGCTTTAGAATAGCCCTGTATACTGCATGAAAACCCCCAGTTCCAATCAGATCAATTCACCCAGGAAGCCAGGGCAAAACAGGGGATGGTTAGTCGATTACTCACTTGTCAATTCTCCTTTCTGTGTTAAGGGATGGACATTGGAGAGACTGGTGAGAAGGTGCCGGGAGAAGCTTTTGGTGCATTTTTATTATCACCGTTACTGCTATTGCATGACTTCTTTTTATTTCCCCCAGTAAGTAATTAGGAGCTTTGCACTCAGAGAAGCTCTGTCGGGGTGGAACAAAATGTGACTTGAGCTCAGAATGGCAAGAGGCAACAGTCAAACCTATGCACGAAAGCCATAAGAAGGAGAGACACAGCATAGACTGAGGCAACAGAGTTTCTATCCATGTGACATTCTTCTTCCCCTGTCAGATCTAGGCAACACAGAATGGAAAGGTCAGGTGGAGGGAGCATATGGGATGCAAAACTACCCAAAAAATGAACTCCACTTCAGCACAATTCTACTTAGGGTGCAGCACAATTCAAGTTCCCAGATTTTTCAGCATCTTCTCTATATTCAAAGCTCAGTGTGATGGGAAAGCTCCCCTAAAGGAAAAGGCTCACCAGCCCACAAACTCCACAACCCTCCTCCCATCTTCACCACTCTTCTCTGCTTCCAATCACAGAGGAAGGGTAGGACTTCCTCCTTGCCTAGGCCACCCTCTCTACTTATTATCACAGCGGGACAGCAACTTGGAGTTCAACCCCCTTATTTTCAAGAGAAGGAAACGGACACCCCAGGAGGCAAAATGATCTGCCTGATATCATTCAGTAAAGGACCAGAGCTGGAATTTGAGCCCAGGTCCTTTGATTCCAAATTTGGAGTATCCACCCCAAATGTTCACGTGAAATATCTGTGCCAATCTGTGGTAAAGCCTTCCGAGGTCATATTGGTCTGATCAGCCATAGTCGGACACATCAAAACTTGAATTTATCATGGTGATGTCATTTTGGTCCTCTTCGAGAACAAAGGACAACAACCAAACCAACCAACTGAGGCATTGGGTCAGAGGGTCTTGTTTGCCCTCCTCTGGCTCTGAAAAGTATATAAATACTCTGAGGTGAGTTTTACTTTGGGGCTTACTCATTGGACGTGTTTGGCCAAATGAAACTCTGGGTAGTCATTAAAGATCTCCTCCCTTGAAAACCCAGATATTGGTGCATTTCTCTCTGGTAACTATGTATGTATGTAATTGTCAGAGAGTTGGAAACCCTGTCTGTTGTTCTTTATTGCTCTGCTTGTATTTTCTCTGTTGATATATGTGTTTGATTAAAGTAACTGTTGACCCCTCAAAAGTTGTTTTCCTTTTAGAAAAGCAGATCTAAGAACCTGTACAGCAGGCCCTCCAGTGTATGCCGAGGTCCTTCCTGTTATACTCTTGTGCCTGTGCTTTCATCTGACATCTGCTTCTTTTCTGAACTTGAACCTCTTGGTCTACAGATAGATCTACACATCTTGATGCCAGAAAAAACCTTCTAACAACTGGAGCTGACCCAAAGTGGAAGGGGATTTCCTCTTTGGAGGGCTTCAAGCAGAGGCTGGACAATCACTTGTCAGGCATGGCAGAGTGAAGAATGCTTTTGTGGCTTGGGTTGGACCAGCCAGCTGTTCTAAGTATCCCATTACTTCCCCATGACCTCCAGGATCAAATACAAACTCATAAGCTTGGCATTTCGAGCCCTTTATTACCTTTACAGGAGTATTACAAATTTCTCCTCTTTAGTTCCTCTCCAGGCGATTCCATCTCCTGCCTCCCTGAAGTGTTTTCTCCTCTTCATCTCCACCTCTTAGAATCCCTAGCTCCAACACCACTTTCCCCCATGAGGTCTTAACTGCCTCTTTTACACCCAACCTCTATTCCCAAACAAAAAAAAGGCCTTGTATTTATTTTACGCATACTTATATATGTCCATGTTCTCACTTCTCCTTCAACTGTATGAGCTCTGGGAAGTCAGGGACTGATTCTTTTTTTGTTATTGTATCCCCAGTGCCTAGAGCAGTCACTGATAAAGAGTAGGCCCTTCATAAATACTCCTTGATTGACTGAATCTGTAATGGTTGAGCATGTATTTGGGTGCCAGGAATGTATTCTGGCATCCTTGCTCAAGAGGAAACATAGAAGCTGGTCCCTGGTCATAGAGAGAACTGAGGTCAGGATGGTGAACAGCAAGGGACACAGAAAAGGGAACTTTAAGTCCTGTATGATGGTATGATGGATGTCTGGTGGCTTCTGCCACATGTTATACAATATTCCAACCAAATCATATCCAGATTAAGTTCGGGTCTTGTATCCAGGAGGGAGGGTTCCACTGGGGATAGAGGGCAACCGGCTACACATTCAGGAAGAAATGAGTGCCTCTATTCCACATTATAATGCTGTGAGACCCAGAGTGGGCATGGCACACAACTACAGTGCCCCAAGCAACTATCAGAGGCTAGAAGTTGGAGGGAAGGTGCCAATCTATATTAACAGAGGCACTTACTCACTTTTCCTATGCCGATGAAAACATAGGTCTGCCCTGTTCCACTCCACCCATCCCACCTGAAATAAAAATCATCCATAAGATGTGTACTGGGACTAAGTCTCTATTGTGGAGTCATAACTAGGGAGGTGGTTGTGTGAGTTAAGTCACCAACATTCACATGGGTAGGAGTTTTAGACACAGAATATAAACCACTAATAGAGTTATTGTTGTATAATAATTGCTTATCCTAACTTTACCCCATATACCAATATAAAAAATAAGTCTGCTAAATTCACGTTCACATAAGAGTCAACTGAAACTGACCTTATTGCCTGCTGTCCTGCAGAGATCACCAGTGAAGAAATGGGCAGCTGAGTTGATAATATTGTGTTGGAGATAAGACAAGCAAAAGTGATTGAAATTTCTATCGAGAATATCTTCAGTGCTTGCTTAGAAAAATTCTGCATATAAATAGGGCATGGAAGGACAGGGAGGGGCAGAGCCAAGATGGTGGAGTGAGGACAACTACTCACCTAAGGTCTTAGACAAACTAATTCAGATATGTCTAAAAAGAGAATCTGACCTAATTTTGGAGGTGCACAACAATTGGACAGATGGAGAAGGAGATGCAAAAGTTAACTGAAGAAAACAATGTGATAAAAATTAGAATTGGGCAAGTAGAAACTGATGATTCTATGAGACATCAAGAATCAGTCAAACAAAATCTAAAGAACAAAAAGATAGAAGAAAATGTAAAATATCTAATTGGAAAAACAGCTGACCTGGAAAATAGATCCAGGACAGAAAATATAAGAATTACTGACCTATCAGAAAGGCATGATGAAAAAGAGTCTGAACAATATCTTCCAAGAAATCATCAAGGAAAACTGCCCAGAAGTGCTAGATCCAGAGGGCAAAACAGTTCTCAAAAGTATCCATCATTCACCTCCCAAAAAGAATCCCAAACTAAAAACACCAAGAAATATTGTTGCCAAATTCCAGAACTATCAAGTGAAGGAGAAAATATTATAGGCAGCCAGAAAGAAACCATTCAAATATTAAGGAGCTACAGTCAAGATCACACAGGACCTTGCAGCTTCTACATTAAAAGATCGAAGGAATTAGAATATGATATTCCATAAGGCAAAGGAGCTAGGACTACAACCAAGGATCAAATACCCAGCAAAGTTCAGCATAACATTTCAGTCAAGGAGATGGACATTCAATGAAATAATGGATTTCCAGACCTTCCTGACAAAAGGCCAGAACTCAATAGAAAATTCAATCTTCAAACGCAGGTCTCAAGAGAGGCATAAAAAGGTAAACACGGGAAAAGAAAAACTTGTTACTCAATTTGGGCAAATTGTTTATCTCCCTATAAGGGAAGATGATACTCGTCAATCTTGAGAATTATACATCTATTATGAAATATAAAAGGGGTATTCATAGATAGAGGGAATGGGTATAAAGTAGATGATGTGAGGATAAAAATGTGATTTAAGCATGTGAAGGGACTGTAACAGGAGATGTGAAAAGGAGGAAGCAAAAAATGGTAAATTACATCGTAGGAAGAAGTACAAAATTATATTATAGTAGACAGAAAGAGGGGAGAGAGATGAGCATTGCATGAGAGGTACTGTTCAAGGAGGGATTGGTTCAAGGAGGGAAAAATGAACTTAAGTATATAAATCTGACTAGCTCTATAGGCAGTAGGAGGGGAAGGGAGAAGAAAGAGGAGGAGAAGCTAAAAGAGAGGGAAGAAGTAGTAAGGGCAAAGAGGAGTAAAAGGAAGGGGGGGCTGAAAGAAGGAAGGGAAGACTGCAGGAGTTGGTGGTCAAAAGTGAAAACTCAATTGAGGAGGGGAAGGGAGATGGGAGAACTAAAAGCACAAACGGTGGGAAAGAGGATGTAGGGAAAGACAGATTGTAATCATAACAGTGAATGTGAACGGAATGAACTCTCTCATAAAACAGAGATGGATAGCAGAATGGATTGAAAGCCATAATCCAACAATATGTTCTTTACAAGAAACACATTTGAAATGGGGGGATACACACAGGGTAAAGGTAAAAGGTTGGAACAGAATATATTGTCTTTGAGCTGATGTAACAAAAGCAGGGGTAGCAATCCTAATCTCAGACAAAGCAAAAGCAGAAATAGATCTAATCAAAAGAGATAAGAAAGGAAACTATATCCTGCTAAAAGGCAGCATATACAATGAAGTAATATCATTACTAAACATGTATGCTTCAAGTGGTATAGCATCCAAATTCTTAGAGGAGAAGCTGGGGGAGTTGCAGGAAGAAATAGACAGAAAAACTATGCTAATGGGGGACCTCAACTTCCCCCTCTCTGAACTTGATAAATCTAAAATCAAAATAAACAAGAAAGAAGTTAAGGAAGTGAATAAAACTTTCTATAAGGTCAATATGATAGATCTCTGGAGAAAACTGAATGGGGATAGAAAGGAATATACCTTTTTCTCAGCAGTACATGGCACATTTACAAAAACTGACCATGTTCTAGGATATAAAAACCTCACAATCCAGTGCAGAAAGGCAGAAATAGTCAATGCATCCTTCTCAGATCATAATGCAATAAAAATGATATGTAATGTGTGTGTGTTCGTCCTTCATTGCCAAAGAAGACCATGCCATCAGAGAAATAATGACATGACTGGCACTTGACTTTGTTTTGAGTGAGGGAGGGCTGTGCAGGTCACCAGCCTCACTTCTCCTCCAGAATCATCTGAATCCAGTCACCAGATATTCATCAGGATGAGTGGAGATGACCCAGGATGAGGCAATTGGGGTTAAGTGACTTGCCCAAGGTCACACAGCTAGTGAGTGTCAAGTGTCAGAGGTGAGATTTGAACTCAGGTCCTCCTGACTCCTGCACTGGTGCTCTATCCACTGCACCACCTAAAAGGGCATGGAAAGATAAACCAAAAATTAATTGGAAACCAAATAATCTAATCCTAAAGAAGGAGTGTGTTAAAAAACATATCATAGAAACAATCAACAACTTCATTCAAGAGAATGACAACAATGAGACAATGTACCAAATCTTATGGGATACTGCAAAAGCGGTTCTTAGGGAAAGTTTTATATCTTTGAATGCTGATATGAATAAAATAGAGAGAGAGGAAACCAATGACTTGGGCATGAAGCTGAAAAAGCTAGAAAAAGAACAAATTGAAAATCCCCAAGAATACTAAATTAGAAATACTGAAAACCAAAGGAAATATTAATAAAATTGAAATTAAGAAAACTATTGAACTAATAAATAAAACTAATAGTTGGTTTCATGAAAAAGCTAATAAAATTGATAAACTTTTGGTCAAAATGATTAAAAAAAGAAAGAAGAAAATCAAATTACCAATATCAAAAATGAAAGGTATACAGTAAAGTAAAACAATAATTAGAAATTACTTTGCCCAACTTTATGCCCATAAATTAGACAATCTAAATGAGATGGATAAGTATTTTAAAAAATATAAATTGCCCAGATTAACAGAAGAGGAAGTTGAATACTTAAACAACCCCATTTCAGAAAAAGAAATTGAACAAGCCATCAATGAACTCCCTAGGAAAATTATCTCCAGGGCCAGATGGATTTACAAGTGAATTCTATCAAACATTTAAAGAACAGTTAATTACAATACTACATAGACTATTTGGGAAAATTGGGGAAGATGGAGCTCTCCCAAATTCGTTTTATGATACAAATATGGTTTTGATATCTAAACCAGGAAGAGCCAAAACAAAGAAAGAAAATTATAGACCAATATCTCTGATGAATATAGATGCAAAAATTTTAAATAAGATTTTAGCAAAAAGAATACAGCAACTTATCACGAGAATAATGTATTACGATCAGGTAGGATTCATACCAGGAATGCAAGGCTGGTTCGATATTAGGAAAACTATTAGCATTATTGATCATATCAACGACAAAACTAACAAAAACCACATGATTATCTCAATAGATGCAGAAAAAGCTTTTGACAAAATACAATACCCATTCCTACTGAAAACACTGGAGAGTATAGGAATAAAGGGAACTTTCCATAAAATAAGAAGCAGTATCTACTTAAAACTTTCAGCAGGCATTATATGCAATGGAGATAAGCTACATGCATTTGCAATTAGACCCAGGGGTGAAACAAGGATGTCTATTATCACTACTATTATTCAATATGGTACTAGAAATGTTAGCTGTAGCAATTAGACAAGATAATGAAATTTAAGGAATTAGAATAGGCAAAGAAGAAACTAAGTTATCACTCTTTGCAGATGATATGATGATATATTTAGAGAATCCTAGACATTCAAGTAAAACACTACTTGAAATAATAAACCACTTTGGCAAAGTTGCAGGTTACAAAATTAACCCACACAAATCTTCATTTCTATATATTAGTAACAAAGCTCAACAGCAAAAGATCAAAAGAGAAATCTCATTTAAAGCTAGGGTGGACACTATAAAATATTTGGGAGTTTACTTGCCAAAACAAACCCAGGGACTATATGAACACAATTACAAGACACTTTTCACACAAATAAAGTCAGATCTAAGTAAGTGGAAAAACATCAGTTGCTCGTGGGTAGGCTGAGCCAATATAATAAAAATGACAATTTTACATATATTAATTTACTTATTTAGTGCCATACCAATTAAACCATCAGATAATTATTTTCTAGAGCTGGAAAAAATAATATCAAAATTCATCTGGAAGAACCAAAGCTCCAGAATATCACGGGGACTAAAATGCTCTAAATCAATATCGATTAAAGAGATGTAAATCAAAACAACTCTGAGGTACCACATCACACCTATCAGATTGGCAAACATGACAGAACAGGAAGATGATAAATGTTGGAGAGGATGTGGGAGAGTTGTAACACTAATTCATTGTTGGTGGAGCTTTGAGCTGATCCAACCATTCTGGAGAGCAATTTCGAACTATGCCCAAAGGGCTACAAAAATATGCATACCCTTTGACCCAGCAATATCACTTCTAGGACTGTATCCCCAAGAGATCGTAAAAATGGGAAAGTGTCCCACATGTACAAAAATATTTATAGCAGCCCTCTTTGTGGTGGCCAAAAACTGGAAATCAAGGGGATGCCCATCAACTAGGGAATGGCTGAACAAGTTGTAGTATATGAATGTAATAGAATACTATTGTGCTATAAGAAATGATTAACAGGAAGACTTCAGAGAGGCCTGGAAAGACTTATATGATCTGATGCTGAGTGAAAGGAGCAGAACCAGGAGAACTTTGTGCACAGCCAATAACCACAGTGTGCGAGAGTTTTTTCTGGTAGACTTGGAACTTCATTGCAATGCAAGGACTTAAACAAATTCCCAATGGACTTTTAAGGCAAAATGCCTTCCACATCCAGAGAAAGAACTATGGAATTCAATCGCAGAATGTAGCAGATCATTTTGTGTGTGTGTGTGTGTGTGTGTGTGTGTGTGTGTGTGTGTGTGTGTATGTGTATGTATTATGTTTTGGTTTGTTATATGATTTCTCCCATTCATTTGAATTCTTCCACACAGCATGATTATAGTGAAAATGTATTTAATAGGAATGTACGTGTAGAACCTATATAAAATTTTATGCCTTCTTGAGGAGGGAGGGGGGAGGGAGGGGGAAAAAAATCTAAGTTATATGGTAGTGATTGTAGAACACTGAAAATAAATAAAATTAACTTAAAAAATATAAATAGGGCATAAGTGGTCTGTATTCAATTTTTCCCCTAGCTGTTGTCAAAGAATGTGATGAAGATGAGAGCTTGCTTATTCAAATTGTCACTTTTTCTTCCTTCTTCAATATACCAACCTGGATCTTATTAATCAGCATACATATATATCCTTCTAAAATTAAAATATCCTTAAACAATACAATGGAAAGGAAAGTTAAAAAAGAAAAAAAAGCCCAAACAAAAACTATCAAACAAATGAAATTAAGTCAAAAGAGAAAGATTTTATAAAGTTTAGTGCAAAGTGATCAGAGAAAGAGAGAGCAAACAAAATAATCCTGCCAATTAATAGCATTTAACAATGAAAACAGAAGAATGTTCAAGTCTAAGCAGGCACAATCAGACAGGATCATAAAGAAAGTTGGGCAACAGGAATGAAAATTCTAACATACTGACATTCCCAGGACCATCCCATACATAGAAATTGCTAATTGCATAGGGCTGTGAGTAGACTGAGCTGCCTGAATGTGTAACTCAGCTGGTCCTCTCCCTCTCCCTATCCTCCTCTCTAAAGGAAAGTAAATTTTGGTGGCCCAAATCTGTTTACTGGCTAGATTCACAGAGAATCACAGGGTAAAGAAATGACTCAACTCTTTGGGCAAATGCCTGCTTACTACTCCATATTAGGACGTGCAGTCTAGTCCAATATGAGGGGGCTACATGAGCATGAGAAGGGTGCTGAATTTGAAAGCAAAGGACCTGTGTTCAAATCCTCACTCAAGTGTTTACTAGGCAACTGTAGACACACCATTTAACCGTTCCATGCTTCTGTATCTTCATCTGTCCAAATGGAGGAAAGGGAGGAGATGGTCTGAGGTCCCTTCTAGCTCCATTTCATATCTTTTGCTATGCACATAATAAAATGTTTACAATCTGATCATAAAATGTGCCAACCCTGCACTGTGATAAAAAGTATACACAATTGTGCATGTGCCAAAGTTGACCAATCTGGCTTCCTGACTTTTGATTGGAAAACAATCACCTGCCTATGTTTCTCCCCTTTCCTCTGTCCTTTCCTGCTTATGGCTCAATTGATTTTGCCTGAAATAATCTCTTTACTATCACCTCTTTAACACTCCTTTCTTTTTTTCTCTCTTTCTAACTATAAGGTGCTACATCCAGATCATTCTTTCTTCCAGTATCCTGATCACAAAGCAGTCCAGTACTAGTGTGAGTGCTCCCTGGTATCCGGGGAAGACACGCCATCCATTATGGAGTGAGCAGCACCAACAATTGACAATCAATCAAAAAGCATTTATGAAATTAAAGTATTATTTTAAATTAAATTAATTAAATTTTAAAATAGTAGTAATTAAATGAATAAATTAATTTGTTAATTAAAATTAAATTAAAAGTGCTTAGAACATGGGGGCAATATAGAAATGTTTATTCCCCTTCCCCCTTCCCCATATCTACCCTGTTCCTGTACTGTGTTGGGTAAGAGTGTACAACTCAAAAGTCAAAGCATTTCTTGCCTTCAAGATGTTGACATTTCAGTGGGCTTCAAACGCTCTCAAAGTGCCACAGAGTATGAATATTTCTCCAAAGTCTCCATTTACTTCCTCATCTTCTAATTAAACCTTCTTTCTTAAGCACCAGATTTCAATAAACATTTTTAAAAGAGACATTTTATATATACCTATGTAAACAGATATTTCTCATTTTAAAAATTGTTCCCATTATTGGAGTATTTTCTATTACTTTTAACTGTATATGTAACAATGGTTTTTGAGGTCCAACCTTGGAATCAAACTGCTATGTATAACACTATATTAAAGGGAAAATAATTTCTGAGTTTCCAACACATGACTGCAACATAGCTTGCCTATAAACTGGCCTCTTCCTATACCTGAGGATCAGATTGCCACCCTACCTACCGACAATACAATAAAATACAACTGCAGACAGTTTGTATAAACTGAGCCAAGAAAAGTGCAATCAAGGACCATCATTCCAATGATGACTTAGTTTCCTATAATGGGAGGCGATGCTTTTCACTTAATAAACGTGTCTTCAATTGAACTGAGTTGCAAGTCAAGCAGATTTTTTGATGACCATTTGTCTAAGATACTGTAAATGGTCCTAGACATGGCTTTGACAAAATGACCACTGAGGTCCATTCCAACTCTCAGATTCTATGAGCCTAGGGTCATTTCAATCATCCTGACTGATCACTGAATCTGAATTTAGTCACTGGTTTAAACACATAGCTTGGACATTTTGTGTGTACAGACATGATTTTAATAACAATGATGATGATGACCAACATTAATACAAAGCTTTAAGATTTGCCAAGAACTTCATGCAACTTATCTTATTTAATTTGATTCTAATTGGTTTTTTTTTGGGGGCGGGGGGGCGGGGAGAGAACTCCTGGTACAGGAAACTCCCTCCACTGATACAGGCTTGCAGTTTGTAACTTAAGAGTCTTAGAAAGTTGCCTGGAACATAGAGTTTAAACCAACCAATCAAACAACAACCATTTATTATGGACCAGGCTCCAGTGCTAGGAATACAAAGAGAAAAAATAGTAGTCCTTGTCCTCAAGTTTCCATTCTATAGGGTGATACAATGCACCTACATACACATACACAAAATAAATACAAGCTAATGTGAGTTGACGGAAAGAAGAGACTACAGCAGCTGGCAGAGATCAGTTAAAGACTTGAGGGAGAAGGTAGAGCTTAAGATGAGCTTCAAAACAAGATTCTAAGAGTTTCTTATGAAGCACGTGTCATGTCAGCGGTAAGGGAGGACTTGAACTTATGTCCAGCTGAGTTCAAGGCTAGCTCAGCTCTTCTATTTGCCATACCACACTGCCCCTCTTTTTCTAATATTAAATCTTTTAAATCACGTCATCAATTTTATCAGATTTAAATGACGAAAATCCTAAGAGAAGACTTCATCATCGCGACTTTAGGACCCAATGACAATCACTGCAGGGACTATGTGAACAGTCATTGAAAAGGTGGACATTCATTTACAAAGGAAGGGAATTTCTAGTTGAATGCATTCCATTCTCTCTGAATGACACTAGACCATTGCAGGGAAAATAATCATTCAAATACTTTTTTTTTTTACATAGAATCTACTTTGAAGATGCCAAGGAAATAAGGCTGCTATAAAAGGAGTGCTTTAGAGGTCACCAAGAAAGTGATGGAATCACTTTAAAGGGAGCTAGAAAAAAGGAAGACAAGCAGATTCAATTTTGAAAGGACTTCATTCAAAAGGAAACATTTTCCTTAGGCCTTAGCTATTTCTCCAAATAAGAAGGTTCTGATTTATCTTCATAATTGTTTTTCTGGGGGGGAGGGAGAGAGAAAAATGTTTTCCTCACATTAGCTACCTTTTAAACACCAGGCTGGGTTGAAATTAGGGCACGCGCTTCATGGTTTCAGCAAAGCGAGGAGTGCCATTATCCACCTAATATCTCTCCCCAAATCCCAAGCCTGTAATTCTGCTTTTCTTTGCTGCCTCACATTGTTTCTTACCTCTCTCTTTTGAATCATACCTTTTTTATTTGTACTGTTATCTTGCTGATATTTACACACACACACACACACACACACACACACACACACACACACACACACACAGTGGCTCTAGAATTTTGTTTTCCATGCTATAAACATGATTGTCTTCTTAGTTGTCCCTTGGGGCTCTCTTATGGAAAGTTTTGGATCAAAGGATCCCAGATATAGGGTTGTAACAAACCATACATGATATTAAGGCCAGCCTGCACAATGTAAAAATGAAGAAACTGAGGTACAGAGAGGGTAAGGGATTACCCTACAATTAAGATGGGATTTGAATCCAAGTCTTCCCACTTATTTCTTTGTTTCATTTTCTTTCTTTCTTTTTTTCACAGTGTTACTGCTCCTTACAAAGTGATTAAAACTACACATAAAAATCTAGATGTGGTCTAAGAAGTTGAGTTATCAAGAGCTCAGAAGACACCAGTCTAAAGGAATCCAACAACCATTAGTCTATACCGTAGAGACTGGAGACGAAGGACGATGGCCAAGGGAGCAGATGACCTGGTCTCCCACTTCCATGAGCACATGGCCATTCTCTTTCAGGAGGGTTCTTAGTGCTCTCCTGCCACACCTCTCTATATCCTCCACATCTTAACTTAAGTTCTCTTCCTTTGCTCCAAATTGAGAGGAGAAGGTGGCTCTTCTCCTTACCTGGGCTAATGCCTTCTACTTGTCCACCCTATCTCTCTATCTCTGTCTGCCCTCTCTCTCATTTTCAAATGGCCTTAGCCCATTAAAAAATTCCGTTTAAAAATATAAGAGAAATAGTTTTCCTTTTATGAGGTAGAGCTGAGTTGGAACTGAAATAATTTTCACTCTCTCTTTTTGCCTATGTTTCTTACTATGATAGTTCAGGAAATAGCAGTAGAGTTAAGGTACTACTACTAAGCATGGGAGGGAACAAAATTAATTTGTACATTCCAAGATACCATTTAATTTCCTTTACTACCTTCTCCTGCCTCTTATCTCCATGCCGTTCCAACCTGCCAAACCACTCTTCTTCCCTCAATCCAAACTTATCTTAGAACTAATCTTCTCTGGGAAACTAACCCAATTAGCAGGGAAGCATATTCATAGGTACCCTTGGGCAAATAATTTCCCATCAACATTTAAAATAAATTTTAAGAACTCAGGAAACTTCAGACAAGACAAAGCTAAATTATTCTAATACCTTCTTTCAAGAGAATAGGAAAAAGAGCACATTTTGGGTGTAGACTGCGTAGCATCTATTACACTGCAAGCATGCCGTGACTGGAGAATCAAATTTAACTCGACAGAATACTAATGGCAGAAAGGATGAGCAGCAGAATGCCCACTGCTGCTTGCCCTGATCTTTAATTATCAAGCACAGTGAAAAATCTGCATTTCAGATTTCTGTCAGCACAGCCAACCTATTACCTGGTCCTTTCTTCTTTGGGTGGGCTCCTATGGGCAGTTGTGCTTTGTACATCATTGCCTTTAACAGTTCAACAGAATAAAAATTTCTTTAACATTTACTGCTTTCTCTCTTGCTGACAATGTCATGGTCTCTAACTCATCCTACAGCTAATGTGCCAATATCTAAAAATATATTATTGGTCAGGTGGTCTATCCAAGCCAACGTTGAGGCCATTTTGTCTGAGCAGGCCTAATTAGTGAGTAAAGCAGGTGAGAAGGACTTTTGCTGACACCATCCACTCTATTTATGTTTACTTCCCAGTGCATCTGGGAATCCAGAAGGAAGCCTTTTCTAACCTAATGCTTGCTTATTCTTCAGCTAATTCAGGAAAGGGAAAGCAAGGCAGCTTAGCAGAGCCTCTAGATCCATGGTCCCTGAGCTACCAAAATCCCTTTCCACCAGGGATTAGAGAAAGGAAAAGGGGGAACCTGTTTCCAGTCTTGAAAGTAGAACTTTCAATGTGCCTACTTCCTGGTACAGCCCCACAAATCCCCACACATCTCCTTTCAAAAGCTCTTGGTACAGCTCCATAGATCCCCACACATACCCATTCAAAACATCAAACCAGAAATAGATCACAAAGTCAATTATCAAAGGTGAGAGAATTTTCTGACCTCTAAGCTTACCTGGGCTGCTCTTTGGATGGCTGAAAGTTGAAAGGTATGTTACAAAATAAATCAGCCCCTAAAAAAACCAGACTAGGAGTTGCATAGCAGTCCCCTCACCTGTGAAACATTACTGTGACATCTCTATGGAAAATGACACCTAATTTCATTCTCCTTCTGATTTTTACCACCCTTCTCATCAAGCTAGAACCTCAGAAAATGACAATTTAAAACGTGCAGAACTGAGGGCAGTGCGCGCCCCCCAGATTAGTTTGGATTTTTTGAGGGGGGAAGCAGCCAGTCATATCTTGTGATCTTATGATTGTAGCCTGCTGAGCTTTCACAAGCAGGGCCTCTGGCTGAGACCAGTTGGGGTCAGTCTCCTGTCAGGACACGTTCTCTGACATATGGGGAAGAGCTTGTGTTAGCAGGGCACAATGGATGTGCTGGGTCTTACCTGGATTTCTCTGTATCCGCTTCCTTCGATCTCGGAAGGCTGCACCTGACTGCAAGGCCTCCAGCAGATTATCCATCACACCGGTCTCACCTTCTGGAGGAAGAGAGAAAGCAGAATTCATCTTGGAGCATTTCAAATGAAAGAAGAGGAAAAAAATGTAAAGGTATTGGGGGGGTCAGATTTGCATAATGCCCCTAATTTCAAGACAGATCTTTGGTACTATGGACTGACTACTTTGTTTATTATATACGGTTAAGAAAAAGTCATCCTTTCAACTAGAAGACCTGGTCTTTTGTAATATTGATGATAGCTTGGGATGCAGATAAACACCAGCTGATCAGCTAGCTTTCTATGAAGATTCTTCTAAAATGTTTCAAAGCGAGAAACCACGGCCTCCTTTAATGCAATCAATGTAGAGGGAGTTATTTGATGAGGCAGAGTTACACAAGGTTAAATACTGATTGTATTAATACATCAAGCATTCAACTTCATCAACTACAATCTCCAAAGACACTGTTTGCAAAACACATTTCCATTTGATTTTGCTTTAACCCTTCCCTTTTACCCATTCCACAAGGTTGACATTAGAGGGGAGGAAAAGTTGACCAGCATTATCTGAACCATGGAGCCATCCTAAATAGAGAGACAGCAGCCAGAAACCACTTGTCTCTACCCCCCACCTTTAAGAAAAGAGCTTAATTACTTAATTGTTTAAATCGTGTGGCTAAGAAAGATATATATTAAAGATGTATATTATAAGAAATATTTATATATATGTATATATATATATATTCATTTCATAAAAGATGTCCAGGAAGATATCTCAAACATATTTTCAACAGTTTTTCCTCTTTTCACCTCTTATTATACTGGACAATGGAAAGCAAAAAGTCTCGATAGTGCCTGGAATCTTTATTTTTCATTTTAAATAACCATCAACTCTTCTGTACTGCGGTCTCCCCAAATGATATGGGGCCATGTCTCCACTAACTAGCTGTGACCTATGCATACCTCTAAAGCAAAGGAGAAGCTGCATTGAAGTGAGGTGGGTGAATCTGTTCACAGTTTTTAGTCTGTCTCTGAAAAGTCATACCTGAACACCAGGTCAGCCAAAACACTCTGCTGGTCCTGCCCCATCTCATCCCTGGCTACCTACCTCATCTGTAATCTACGTTATCCCAATTGGCTGAGCTGCCAAATGTCCTGAAGAAAGTCACAGAATCATAGACTTGGAGAGCTGGACAGACTTTGGTGGCCATTTAGTACAACCTAGAACTGAGGAGAAGATCCACTATAACATACCTGTCAGTCTCTCAAACTGTGAACTAAGTGGGTTCACTTCAGATTTACAAAAGCTGTTCTCATTTGGACCTTCACAACTACCTGGCTATCCTTTTATTTTTCCTTGATTGACCTTCTGCACATTCATAATCATATAATGAAGTCCTTCCTCATTACTATTTCTGTCCTCACCCTCCAATCTTTCAGAGTATTAGTACTCTCTCCCACTGTCATTGGCTCAATTTTCATCTCTATGTACATTTCCAGATCTAAATACCCAGCCCTACTCTTTTTTCTGAACTCCAATCTCATATCCCCAGCTGCTTTTTGGGTATCTCAAACTACTCAAACTCAGAGTGTCCAAATACTACACATTACTTTGCTCCCTGAACTCTCTCCTCTTCCTGACTTTCCTGTTATTGTTGGGAACACAGTCAATTTTAAAGTCACTGAGGCTCAAGGTTGTCACCCTTGACTTCTTAGTCAATAAACATTTATTAAGTGCCTATTATATGTCAGGCACCATGCTAAGTGCTGGGGATACCAATGCAAATAAAAAGTAAGACAGTCTTTGCCCTCAAGGAACTTACAGTCAGATGGGATAGGAAAACGTACATAAAAAAGCTGAAAGTATGGTGGGAGGAAAAGGAGCGGCATGATGAAGTCCAGAGAAATCCTAAAACAGTACAGCTGGTGGAAAATGAGGAGAAGACTGGGCTGGTCCCCTCTTTGAATGGAGATTTTGGAGTCTATCTGACTGCTCTCCAGTCAGAGGGTCCAAATTCAGATGGAGAAAGGATGAGAGAGTACCAAGGTTGATTCAATTTTATAGGATGATGGGATGGCCCAATGATGGGATTTCTTACTCGCTCACCTCTCAGAAAGAATCAGTGGTCATCTCCTGTTACTTCAACCTTCACAACATTCCCTTCATATCCATCCCCTTCCATCTTCCTGCAAGAGACCACTCTAGTTCTGGCCTCCTTCCAGTTGATCTCCCAGCCTCAGTTCTCTCTCCACTCAGCTGCCAAAATGATTTTCCTAAAATAGCAGGTCTGACTATGTCATCCTCTTCCTTCAATAAAGTTAGCAGCTCCCTATTAACTCTAGGATCAAACAGAAAATCTTTTGTTTGGTTTTTAAAACCCTTCACAACCTGACCCTTTATTACCTTTCCAGTCTTTTCTATTTAACTCCCTTTTATGCAGTAAGATCAGTGTAATGACCAACCATGAATCCTGAGGACTAAAGAAAAAGCATAATGTCTACCTCCTGAAAGAGAGGTGAAGGATTCAGAGTGTACAGAATCTCTCTCTCTCTCTCTCTCTCTCACACACACACCACACACACACATTCTCTCTCTCTCTCTCTCTCACTCTCTGTCTCACTCTGTCTCTCGCTTTTTCTCTCTCTCCCTCTCTTCTTTTTGACATGGCCATTGTGGGAATTTGTTTTTCTTGACTATAAATATTTGTAGAAGGAATTTTATTTTTCATTCATTCTCAATTGCGGAAGGAGGGAAGGAGAGAAGGCAGAATTTTTGGTGAGTAAAAAAAAAATAAAATTTAATTTTAAAGATGCTTTATACTAGATGTGGAAAGTCCTTGATTTTATTTAGAAATCTTTGAAAAACTTTGGATAAAGTGATATGATGCAACAAAGTAAGTGTGTTGGTATTGACAAGGGATACCTGATGTGGTTTTGTATAAACAGGAGTACAGTTCTGAACCCATGAATCTGAGGATCTGGCAGCAGAGAGGAAGATGGGAGGACCTCAAGAGCTGATCCATTTCAAGGCTGGAAATTGGTGGAAGAGAAGCAAAAGGTAAAAGGAGAAAGAAAAAGCAGCTGGCTGTATGGAAGACAAATGTTGAGGAGGGTCACTGGACCCTGCATGCATCCAGGAGAAAAGGACTGGGGAATGAAAGCAGCAGGCGCAGCCCACCTCTTCAGGGGTGGAGGAAAGTTCCCAGAACAGGGCTGGTCTTTCCCCAGGTTTCCTCTCCCCTCACTGTGCCTATTTTTGCACAGACACTGTAACAGAAGCTGCTTGCCTTTTTTACCCAAACAATTTTAGGACTGAATTCTGCTTCAACCACAAAGAGGCAAGAAATTAACTAGAGATCAATAGAAATGATAATCAGGGTTTCTTAAACATTTTTGTGTCCTGGACCCATTTGACAGTCTGGTAAAGCCCTTGCACCCCTGTGCAGAATGTTTTTAAGTGAATTAAAAAAATGCAAAGGGTTACAAAGGGAACCAATCCTATCAAACAACACAGGATCAATTTAAAAAAATCGAGGTAATGGACCCAGGTTAAGAAGCTCTAATTTAAATTAAGTCAGAGAGCCAAACCTCTTTCTAAGTGTTAGGAATTTTCCTAACTGGGGGCTCTGATCAATGTGATTATACTCAACTTTTGATTTACTATAAAATTCCTAAAGCTACAAAGAGAAGCACAGGGACCAGAGCTCATTTCTGTAAGAGTATAGCTGATTGATTACATCTTGAGAGACAAAGGAG
Organism: Notamacropus eugenii; assembly: GCF_028372415.1. NCBI lineage: Eukaryota > Metazoa > Chordata > Mammalia > Diprotodontia > Macropodidae > Notamacropus > Notamacropus eugenii. The sequence goes on along the minus strand of NC_092879.1, from coordinate 89,766,559 downwards.
GCAGGAAGGAAAAAGTGGAAAGATGCCATTCATTAGACACCTGTGTACTCCACAACCATATGTTACATGTCCACAGTTATTTGCATATTGTCGATCCCATAAGGTGGGTCTTCACTGCTGTTAGGCAATCTTTCTGGACCTCTTTTCTCAACCCACTCTCCATTATCCCATTCTTCCAAACCTCTTCATCCTTCTCTAAGCCTCCCATGGTTTCTTCTCCCCTCACTTTCTTAGTTCAGAACCGTATCTCACATTTTACAGAAAGAAAGCAACAACTGAGGCCTTTCATCATGAGCCCCCTCTCCTCCCTTCTTCTCTCCTGTCTCTGATGCCTTCTACCATGATCTCCTCTTTCTTTGCTGTCTCACATGATGGAGTGGCCTTCCTCTTTACCGAGGCCTTTATTCCTTCATGCTTGGCTTACTGCAGTAGCCTGCTGGTGGATCTGCCTACCTGAAGTCTCTCCTCAGTGCACTCCATCGTCCTTCCTGTCACCCCCACCCCCACACTCAATAAATTCCAGGGGCTCCCGATCACCTCGAGGATCAAATGCAAACCCAATACTTTGCTTGGTATTCAAAGCCCTTTGTAACGTGACTCCCCTCCCCCTTGCACACACCTTTCCAGTCTTCTTCCACCGTAGTCCTGAGCAGGTATAGAACACCTGTTCAATCTGCTGACACTGGCTTTCTGGCTGTTTTGCAAATAGGACACTCCATCTCTCAGGTCCACACATTCTCTCTGGCTGTCTCCAACGCCTAGAATGCTCTCTCTCATAAGCCTGACTACAGACTCCTTCAAGTCCCCCCTAAAACCCCCTTTCTAAAGGAAGCCTCCTCCAACTCCTAATTCTGTTCATCAGCTTCTATTAATCCTGTACATGGCTTGTTCACTTGTTGTGAGGTCCTCAAGGGCTGCTACTGCCTGTTGGTTCTCTATGCATCCCCAGGGCTTAACACGGTGTGGGGATATTAATAAATATTTACTGACTGACTTAGAATGTGAGTCCCTTGAAGTGAGGGGATGGTATCTTTAGAACCCAGCATACTGCCATCTACATAGTCATCTGCAGAATCTCAGCTTGCTGGATTGAGTCCAAGAATGACAGCATGTCCTAGCTGGAAGGAACCGACCTGGTGCAGAAGCCAGCTAGCCCAATCGAACCCTGAATGAGAATACCCTCTACCTCATACTCAGCAAGTGCTCACCCAAACGCTGCTCAAAGACCTTCCAGGCCAGGGAGCCTATACCACCCAAGGGAGCTGCTCCACTGTGGGGGAAATCTTTCACTTTAATGACTGTCAATGATCCCTGCCATTTGGAAGGATAATAAAGATCGGATTAGAAAATAGTCCACTCCCTGACAGGCCTGAAATAAGATGGACAATTTCTGATGACGTTCTTTGTTTGAACTTGGACACTGCTTTGAGATGGTACATGTGTTAAAAAGACACAGACATAGAGCTTGGAAAGAACTCTGGGTCATCATTCTCCAGATGAACACAATGAATGGAAATGCCAGGATTGTTTATCTAAAGACAGCTCTTTGGAATCAATGACAGCAAAAATTTCCCCAGGGAAGAATAAAGGGGAAGAAACAAACGTCCAATCTCCCTTTGACAAACACGGAAAATGAAAGGTGGAAATAGACCTTCAGTGACTGTGCAGGGTCAGGCGATGGAGAATTTTGGAGAAATATGAATATTACAGACATATTTCAAACCAATGACCATCTATTTTTCATCAGAAAGCAAGGAAGGACTTTTAAGTTACTTATTAAACATTATGTTTACAAAATAAATTATTTTTCTTGACAAAAATCTAAAGTAATGATTGTCAAAAAGTTCTCTGTGGGTGACAGACAGGGAGAGAGAATAACAGGGAGTGAGGGAGGGGGAGAAAGAGAGGGAGAGAATGAATAAGAGAGCGAGAGAGGAGAGAGAAAAAGGGGGGAGAGTGAGAATGGGGGGAAAGAGGGATAGAGAATAAGACAGAAAGAAAGAAAAGGGTGAGAATGTGACAGGGAGGGAAAATAGCAAGGTGAGGGAGAGAAAAAAAGAGAAGAGAGAGGAAAAGAGAGGAGACAGAATGAAAGAGAAAAAAACAGAGAAAAGAGGGATGAAGAATGAGAGCAAGAGAAAGGGCAGAGAGAGAAAGAAAGAAATCAGTGCCCCATATTTATGTTCTCGCAAAACATAAATAATGTATTAAGAGAAGGCACTTCTTTTTTCTCATTTATTCTATAACTTTGGAAGAAGTTGACTGTTTTTGCTGACATTTATAACTCCACTAAAGGAGAGCAAGGTAAGTTTAATTTGTGGTTCAGTTTGCCTCTCTGAAACAAGATGGCAAGTGATCAAAGTTTCTAAATGTATGCACCCTCAGTAATTTGAAAGGTATTTCAATGAAATTCAGTAAATGAGTAATAGTTTCTGAGATATGTGATTACACTGATCAAGGTGTGCAGTTCACAATTATTTATGCTTAAGACCAGGGACTTCAGAGTTTTTTGTTTGTACTCCAGTAAAAACTTAATAAATGTTTCTGAATTTGAAATCAACCACTGCCTGAAGACACTTGCCTTAGTTTACCGGTATAGTTTCATGGCATACTCAACTGCAGAATTAAAACTTCCTTAAAAACAACTAATTTATGTTACAGAAAACTCTGAATGACTTCAGCACTTACCAGGAACCGTGTGCTAAATGTGGGAGATACAAATGCAAAAGGGAGAGAGTTCTTGCCCTCAAGGAGCTTACAGTTTAGACAGTAGCATCCAGGAAAGGGTGTCTGGATCTGGGAAGTTCCAGGAAATAGTCAGTGCAAGAATACAGGCTTGTCAACAGGCCCTGAGCAGAAGCAATGGGAGTGTTCATGTGATGCCAGTTCCTAGAACCACAGAGGAGAGATTTGTGATGAAAAGGTAGGGTGCTGAGGATCTTAAGCTCCTCTTGGGCATGCCCAGACCATGGTCTTTGGGAGTCCTGTTTGGAAGACAGATCTTTCTCCTTTCTCCTTTCTTCACTCCTTTGTTCCTTCCTTCTTCCCCCCTTTTCCTCCCTCCCGCCCTCCTTCCTTCTTTCCTTCTTTCCAAACTATTATCAACCAGAAAGCATGAGTGTTTTCTCGGTACCCAGACTGGGCTGGGTGTAAATGATACCTGGTCTCAGGGCAGTTGCAGGGTATTTGGGAATTGCAAGTTCCTTGAATTTAGGGACTGTTTGTTTTAATTTTTGTTTTGTACCATTGGTGACTGGCACATAGTAGGCACTTCATAAATGCTTGCTGGATAAGAATGACGTATGACTGATGACAGACTTCTCATTTTTCTCTTTTTGCTTTGTGCCTGTGACTTCACTGTTGTAGGGTCTGTTGTGAGCAAACTCCCCATACCTAGGCAAAGCGACAACTACTATGCAAGGGATAGTCTCAGAGAATGGCCTGGAGCACTGAAAGGTGAAGGGACTGGGGTGGGCTCACCCAGTCACTATGTGTTGGAAGCAGGACTTAACCTTTTGTGACTCATGCAAACAAAATGATGAGACTCAAGGGAGCGTTTCAGAGGAAAATGATCCCCTCCCCTAACCCCCTCAGCTCTGCTGCTGCTGCCGCTGCCATTACTATCCTAAGAACACTAAGCACCATCACCCACTCTTCTTTCTCCCAAACCCTGAGAGGAGGGCAGGGACTGGGGCACCTCAATGTCACTCCTGCACAGTAGATAAAGCGTTGGACACAGAGTGGGCAGAGAGACTTTCAAAGTCTACCTCGAACACTCTGGGTAAGTCAGCATTCGTTAAGATCTGCACTATGTACTTCAAACAGTCATTGATAAGAAAGTACTCTGTAAACTGGAAAATGCTATAGAAGCATTAGATCCCCTTCCTCCTCCTCCTCCTCCTCCAAATGCCCAGTAAACTCGTTGTTGTCATCATTTAGTTGATTAATCATGGCTAGCTCTTCATGATTCCATTGGGGGATTTCTTGGCAAAGATCCTAGAGTGGTTTGCCATTTCCTTGTCTAGATCATTTTACAGATGAGGAAACTGAAGTAAACAGGGTGAAGTGACTTGCCCAGGGTTACACAGCTAGTAAGTGACTGAGACTGGATTTGAACTCAGGTCTTCCTCAGCACTCCACGTCTAGAACTCTATCTACTGTGCCACCTAGCTGCCCCTCAGTAAACTGTTACTACTTGTTATTTTATGTGTCTGTACATCACTTAATTACTTGTCTGTACATATTTGTTTGCTTTTTGTCTTCCCCATTAGATTGTAAGCTCCCTGAGGGCAGAGACAGTCTTTTGCTTGTCTGTGCCTGGCACATAGTGGGCATTCAATAAATAGGTAGTAGCTGACTGACTAGTTTATAAGAATAACCTATTTACACCTGCCATCTCCCACTCTCTCATCCTCAACATCCTCAACCCTAACCTATCCCCACTCCCAACTCTACCCACCCCTGTTACTGTGCCTTCTGGAATTCCCATCACATAATGAATAAACTTTCCTTCATCCTGGATCTCTTCCTCTTATACTCCTTCCATCTACTTATTTATACTCACTGAGACCTGACTTCTGCTAAATAACACTGTGTCCTTTGAATAATGAAGTCTCCTAGTAAAAGGGAATGAGCTGAGGAGGAGAGGAAAACAATGAGCCAGATGCTAAACTCTTTAAGAAAGGAGGGAGAATGACTGGAGACCAGTACACAAAAGTCACCATGATCTGAATATGATAAAAAAAAATTTAATTAAGTGAACTTCAAAGAAAGAGAAGTTGATGAGTGATGGCAGCTAAGGGAGAGATGAAAATATCATTGGAGAGCAAGGAATATTTTATGACTCTTCCTCCAGAAGGTTCAATGTCACTGAGAGGTGTGAGAGAAGATCCAGGTGGTGCTAGAGCCGGAGTTAACCTTTTCTTGGGTTACAAACCCCTTTGGCACTCTGGGGGAGCCCACAGAATAATATGTTCAGAATAATATGTGGTGACTATATTCATAATGGAAGGAAATGTTAAGTTTTATTTACAGGTTAGTGAACATAAGGATGAAGTTTGTTTTTCCATTGAAGTTCACAGACCCCCTGAGATCTATCCACAGATCCTTTTGGGGTGGTATTCTTAGGGGGACTTCAAATTAAGAACAACTGGGCTAGAAGGAGATGGTCACAAATTATAAAATGAAAAAAATGTATTCTTAAGGATACAGATTTCATTTGTAATAACAAATGGTACTTTCTGTAGAACTCTGGGCAACAGAAAAAATTTCAATTTTGTCATTATTGGCCAAAGATTAAACAAGGGAGAAAAAACTGAATTGGTAAACAAGGTCAGCAAAGTGACCCAATGGAAGGGAGAAATATAATAAGCAAGCTATGGAAAGCAGAGTAGTCCAAAAAACCCCAGCATTTGATTCAATCTCTTTAATACTATCCATCCAACATGATCTAGAAACACACAGCAAGATATAGAAGGCTGCTCACTCATAAAAGAAGAGGGAGACTAAATCCTTTCTTTGGGCAGAAAAAAATGAGGGTACAGGACTGACAATTTGTCAAATTGTACAATATAAGGTGGAACATAGGGTGTCCAGTAAGTAGAAGGTTGCAAAAATATGGCTAAAGTAACACCTCTAATTGGGACTTAATGGTGGCAGGTAATAGTGTTCATAACATCATGGAATGACGCCAAAGAAAAGAAATCCAGCAACTTAGGGAATCACTAAATAAATACACAGTCAAAAGTGAAGACTTGGTTTTTTAACCCAGCGTTCCATAGAAGGCAGAGATCTTTTAGTTGGTAGAGTGGCTTTCTATGTTAAGTTCTGTATGCAGTGTGAGTGTGTGTGTATGTGTGTTGCTTAATTGAAACTGGAGAAAGGATAGGGATAATGGAGACTTAGAAAACAAACAGATGGCAACTAAGATAATAGACTATGAAGTTATGGCCATGTAGAGAGTTTAGGAAAATTAAGGAATTATCCCAAAGAGATTCAAAGAGGGCATGTATAAGGATATATAAAGTTCCAAGGGACATCAAGAAAGCAGATGTTCAATAGAAGAAAATATTCAAGGGGGAAATGGGGGGCACAGGAGCTTGGAAGAAATGACTAGAAACCACAGGATGAGCTAAGGGCAAAGAAGTAATTACTTTATATTCAGGAGTTGAAAACTGGTAATGCAAAAACAGAAAAACATTTGGCTCCCAGGGTAAGGCAGTACAGAGTGCTATACACTGCAAAGTAAAATTAATCTCAAAGCAATTAAAGTTGAAGCCATAGGGAAGGAAAACCAGTGACCTGCCAAGTTTGCACCTACGTTATCTTGTGGTGCCGGACAGGAAACTGTTTCCCATATCAAGGTAGAACCCCAAAGTGTAGGTTTCATGGTGAAAGCTACTCTTAACCACAGAATTACTGCCCTGGATATTTCAGCTAAATTCCCAGGGGGCCATTAGAGGTTACAGAGTAAAGGGCAGTTCAGGCTCAAACATACATATTCTTTTCATTAAAAAAACAATTCAAGTGACTAAAGAATACAAAGTTTGGAAGGAAGTCACTACTCAAACATTCTATTTTTTTTCTCTTTCAGTCATTCAATCCAAACGAACAAGATCGGCACTAAGCAAAACTGTGAAAAAGGCCTTCTCTGAAGCACCCAGCCCCCACCCTCCTTTATTCATACACGTAAGCTTTTTTGGTCAGTCAGTCAACAAACATTTATTAAGCACCTATGATATGCCAGGCACTGTGCTAAGAGAGGATACAAAGAAAGACCCTCAGGAAGCTCAGTCTACTGGCCATTTTCTCTTCTTCTCAATGCTTCCTCCTTGCCACCTAGTTTTGGCCCAGATGCTCCCAGTATGGCGACCCTATTTGATACTGCCAAAAAAAACTAAAAGATTAAAAGTGATTTATAATTACATGTAAACACAGGTGGTTGGCTCAACATACTCACTCTCCCTGGGATATTTAAAAAAATGTAATTTGTAATCCAAAAGTATGGAATTCTATTGGTGACATTTCCACGGAGGTTTTTTTGGCCAGAGACCCCTTCTGGAAAGACGGCCTGGGGTGAGATAGCCATGACAAGAAGCTAGAGTTAAAATAATAATAACTACAAGAATAAATAATTTTATTCTTTCTTCCAATTTTTTACAGCTGGAAGACTGAAGAGGAACCTTATACATTCTGTCGATAAACTGACATTGCAAAAAACTGAAAGTTAAAGCTTATCAGAAAAGCCATTGTTGATGCTTCTGGTAAAATATGTTACATTTGATATTTCAAATACTTAATATTTTAAATAATTCTTGAAATATTTCCTGTGGCTCCTACGATCACTTCCCTATTCAATAAACTCCAGTGGCTCCCTATTACCTCCAGCATCAAACATAAACCATTCTTCTGGATTGTGAAAGTTCTTCATAGTCAGGCCCCTTCCTCCCTTTCCAGGTGTCTTCTGCCTGATTCCCCTCTCTATACTGTTTGGTCGAGTGCACTGACCTCCTCCGTGTTTCACATCCAACATACTCCCCTTTTCAACACCAACCTTTTTCACTGGCTGTCCCCTACATCTCGAATGCTCTCCCTCCTCATCTCTGCTTCCTGGCTTCCCTAGCTTTTCTTTCTTCCTACTTACCTACAATCTGAGAAAAAAGTCTCCACAGAGACAACTAGTAAATTCATGAGATGTCTGGGAGGTCAAAGAACTATTCCAGTTCATTCACTAAACAGATGAAGAAATGAAGGCCTGAAGGTGGCAAGAGATGTGCATAAAGACAGACAGGATTTAGGATTCTTCTGGAAGGCCCAAAGAGATCACTTAGTTTAACCTTTCCACTTTAGAGATGAGGAAATTGGTGAAAGAGGAATTAGGTAGTAGAACCAGCACGAATACAGAGGTTTCTTGACTCCTGGTCCACTTCCCCTTTTCCTACACTGAATCATGAACCAGTAATGCCATCATGCAAGGCAGTAGATGATTAAATACCAAAGGAGTAAAACAGAGAGTGCTACAGCAGTTCTGAAAGCTGGGAAGATAAATTTGGTGACATTTGGGGAGGGCCTTGGGTAGACATCTGATATGAAAATTGGATCAGGAAGGGGATTTCAGAAAGTATCAAGAATGTGAACAAAAGTTCAGGGTTAGAAATGAGTATGTGAGACTGGAGGACAGTGAGGAAAACCAACCTCACTAGGGTGATGGCCATGGGTTGGTCGGTAGAGGAAATTGAGGCTGATTAGAAAGACTGAGGTTAGATTAGGCCGAGTACTGAATGACAGGCTGAAGAGTCTGGACTCTATCTGGTAGCCAGTGTGGAGTCACTGGAATTTTCTAGTTAGTCTCAGAAGTGACAGTCTGACATGGCTATTTTAGGAAGACTAATCCAGTAGCTTTGTATTGAAAGGGTTGTTATAGGGAGACTAGAAGCCAGACTGGGAATTCTCATCTTCCATAACACCCTACTAATAACTACAATCATGCAACATTTAAAACCCCCACACCCAACTCTATAAGCTGTGCTTCTCTTCCATGTAATGAGAACTGGTCTAATTTGGGAAATGGAGACCTTCTAGTCAGGGGCAAGCACAGGCCTTGTTCACCATGCATGGTAGCATGTTAATGCCCTATGAAAAACTCTACATGTTTGACACGCACTGTATCTCAGGAACAGGGAGAAAGAGATTAAAGAGTTTTTGCCTCATAACAGTAATTTATTAGCACAGCCAACTCTTACATCATATCATGGCTATGGCTGAAGTATATGGAAGAGCCAAGGTCCTACCAGTTAGAAAAAGTAATTTATTTTACCATAGACTATATCCTACTAAATTATTCCCAGATGAATATTTTAAAAGGTGGAAGCCACCAGTTTTTATAAAATAGATGCTAAGAAAGAACGTTTATTTAGCATGTTTTCTACTGATCAAAAGCAATTTTTAGATTCTTCTATTTTTTTCTAGTTTCAGTAATAACAAAATAAAACTCCTCTCTCACTTATTAAGAAGTGGGAGAGAAGGAACAAGTTGTTCACCCCCTTAACCCCCAAAGAGTTGAAAGGGAGGTCACTAATTCTCTTTCACCAAGATTTAGGACTAATGCAGCATTTTTGCACTTTTAGATGGTCCCATATAATCTCATCAGTGAAATCTCAGAAAACCAACCTGATTTAATTTAAGGCTCTGAAGGGAAATTGCAGTCCAGAAAGAATTCCCAAAGACTATTTTTCATTAGCTGAAGAGTGACAGCCAGTGACTTTAACAGAAGGGGAAGATGACGATTGCCTTCTCCCATCAGAGAGAGAGAAGTCTCGATTACCAAAGTGGAAGGAATGGATTAGCAATTCTTGAAAGCAGGCTCTCTACCTCTCAAGGCCCTTATGATACTTGAAAAACCTTTGCAACCCTACCTCGTTCAGAAGCTAAAATAACATTTCGACTGTATTCCAAAAAGCAAAGAAACAGAATGGGGAGAACCTGTTCATTTCTGCAATGAACCTCCCATGATAAAAGCACAGCAGATGTGGGAATTGATTCTCCATCCCATTTCCCAGAGTGGCTATTCTAAAGTTCTTCTCTCCTCCAGCCTCCCATATCTCCCCCTCCTCCCAGCCTTTTAGCTAAGGACCTGGCTTATACTCTATTCAAAAAAGAGAAGCCATTACTCATGATTTTCTCCCCTTTTCTGCATCTTATCATTCATTCATTCCCCATTCTCTCCTTTGTTTCAGTCTCTGAAACAAAGTGCTGCCAAGGCCAGCACCTCTAAATGCCCCTTGAATCTCACCCTCTCCCATCTTCTCCACCAGAATGACCCCACCAGAATCTTCCTCCTTTTCACTCTAATCTTCACTCTTTCTTTATCTACTGCTTCTCCTTCTGTTTCTTACAAACATGTCCTAGTCTTTCCTATTTGTAAAGAAAAAAAAAGTTTCACTAGACCCTACTCACCTTCTTTAGGTATCATCCTATAGCTCTCCTCCCTTTCTTAGTTAAACTTCTAAAAAAGCTGTCTACACTCAATACTTCTACTTCCTCCCCTCAGTCATCTTTTCACCATCACCTGGACCACAGACCATGCCCTGGAGAACATAATCCTTTCAAATCTGCAAGTCTTGCCCTGGAGCCCCCACTATCCTGATTTACGAGTGTCTCACACAGCCATTTATCCGAGCTGGCTGAATTTAGACATGGGGGCCATCTTTTCACTTGCTACCATATTGTTATGTACGTGCACTCCTCGTTCCCCACCCTCCTGCCCCTCACTGACTCTAGTCTGGCACCACTATAATCACATTGATACTTCCATTGCTCCTGGAAAGGGATGCTAACCTGCTGACCTCTGTTCTGATTCCTTCTTTGCTACTACTTCTCTCTACATGTTGTCTCCTTCAATCAGAATGACAACTTCTTGAGGAAATGGATTGTCTTCGCTTTTCAGTTTCTACCCTGAGCACTTAGCCCAATGCTTGGCTTGGCTCAGTTTAATAAATTCTTTCATAGCCACTGATTTTCCTCTCACTCCCTCTTCAACTCTTTGCTGTCTGGCTCCCAAGTGAATGATCCTTCTTCACCTCTTGATTGCCCACCCTCTCCCTCCTGCATACAGCTCTTTTAGTTCTCCTCCTACCCATGTGACCATTCTTCCATCTCCTTGGCTTACTATGATCCATACCAGGACCTTATGCCCTAATGCTCTCTCCTGGGGCCCCTTCTTTTCTCTCTCTGCAGACTTTCAGTGACCTCATTAGTCCTCAGAGATTTCATTATCATTCTCTATGGATCTATTCAGTTTCCATGTCTTTCTTGAGGTTTGGTACCACATCATCATCTGCCCATTGGATATTTCAAGATGGAAATCCCAGAAACAGGTCAAATTCAACATGCCCCAAACTGAACTCATTCCCTTTCCTCCCAAACCTTTGCTTCTGCCAAACTTCCCTCTTTCAGTCACCATCCTTCAATTCTTCTGGGCATGTGACATTGGTGGGATCCTTGATTTTGCACACTCACTCATCCTATATATCCAAGTCGTTGTCCAGCCTTGTCTTTTCTAACTCTACAACATCTCTCCCATTTGTTCCCTTCTCTTTACCCACACAGCCCCAACATAGGTTCAGACCTTCATCCCCTCTTCCATAGACTATTGCAATAGATGTCTAACTAGTATCCCTGCCTTAAATCCCCCTATTCCACTCTATTCTTCAAAGAGCTGCCAACGTCTGATTGTGTCATTCCCTTACACAATAAACCCTAGGGCATTACTTTCTATCACCTCTGGAATCCAAGAAAAAATCTTGTTTGGCATCTGAAGTCCATTAGGACTTGTTTCTAAATGAGGCCTTTCCTGCTCCTGCGGGCTGCTAGGGCCTGTGTGTCTCCTGATTGCGTAGGCCTATTGTGTACAGCTTGTCTTCTCTATGGTACTTTTTGTCTTTCTCTTGCTGGTTTTTTAGTTACATGATCCTGCTTTAAACTCTGCTTCTGATATACTGACTCTTGGTATGATCTTAGATAAGTTATCTAATCTCCCTATGCCTCGACTTCTTCATCTATTAACTGACTAATGACTCAGGGAACCTCTTAGGTACCATCTCTCTCAAAATCTATAATCTGATGATCTCACTTCTCCCTCATTCTCACATCCAATCAATTATCAAGTCCAATTCTGGCATTACCTCTTTTATGGAAGGTCACCTCAAAGGAACAAGTTCATACTGTTCACAAATGTTTTCATATCATTGATCTGTATTTGGCCTTTGCCATTATCATATTTTTAGTAGCATGCTTATTTTGAAGGTGACCTGCTATATCCCTTCTCCTGACCCCCATCCCCAGGTCACTATGAATGTAAGGTCTTTGAGAGCAAGGCCTGAGGACCCCATTCACCTAGCAGTGTGTCTGACATTTCAGAGTATTCCTATTCTCCTTGAGGTTGGCACTTCACTCCACCAGGACAGTTAGTAATGCATCTGAGCTCTCTCATCCAGGATGATTATGTTCCATAATATGTATGCTTCATACACATTTGCTGAATCTGAGTGAGGGCCCTGCACTTCCATTGCATCCACCCTCAAATATGCTGCAGGGCAGGTGAAGTGGCTGTTCTAACTTGGGATCTCAGTGCTCACTTGCACGACTTCTATCTCTTGGTATAGCTTTCATTTCTCCATCTCTCCTCTGTGAAAGTAGAACTAGAAGATATCTGACTGCATCTCTGATGCCCACTTTCAATGAAATTAAGGGCTAAAACGTATCAATGCCATTGGTTTCTTCTGCAATTCAGTGCATTTTATTCTATGCATTTAAAAAACATGATTCTGAGGAGGAGCCCCAGGCTTCACCAACCTGCCTGGCAAAGGGGTCCCAGCACAGAAAAGAAACTCTGCTTAAGTTATACAGGACTAAACAGTTATCTGCAACTCATTTTTTTCCCTTCAGCACTCATTAATGAATTTGTCAAGGTTTTATAGATTAGCTAAGATACCTAAGTATATTAGAGATAGAAAATAACATGGTGGTTTTTCCAAAGCTTTGATATGTGCAATATTTCAATGAGAACTGGATTGACCAATCCACTCATTAGACAATTTTTCAGTGAAAAATCCTGTCCTACATGGGGAAAAATCAAATTTATTCTTTTTTCCTGTTGTGGACACATAGACTAATGATCAGTTTTTCAATATTACCCAGAATGTCTATATACTTGTCAGATTTCTCACTCCTTATTAACTTCAATTTTATGTTGCTATATTCGAGTTTATAAGATTTAGAAAAACAAACCAACTAATTTCAATTCAACATCTAATTACATTCTTCATGTTCTTGGTCATGTTAGTGAGTTTCATGCAAGAGAATGTTTGCATGACTTTTATTACTGTCAGAGAATGACTTTTTTTTCCTTTTGATAAAAGACATTCAAAATCCAATTTTTTTCTCCCATCAGTTCTGATATTACCCAAACACACTGTAAATAAAATTATTATAATAAACATGGAGTCAGTGACCAGTGAAGCCAATTCTGAGCATGCCAGGAACACATTCAGTAATAAAGAGCTTCGGAGTTATATTTTATATAAACTGAACTTTTAAGCAACCTGAATAATTCAAGAGTTGCTCAAATGACCAAAACAATTTATACAACAACCCTGATTAACACGAGCTGTTTAACTAGTGGCAAAGACTGACAAGGATAAGGACAAAGATATTCAAGAGTCTTAACCTGGAATAAAGCTGAAGAAAACAATTCACATTCTCCCCCTTTCCCCTCAAAATCATTTAAATAAATAAGAAACTGAGTAACTGAAGATCATATTATGTCTAGGGACAGTTGAACTTGTGGGGAATAAAGCTTTTTGCACTGAATGAAGGCTTGATGTTTCACTGAATACACTCTAACTAGATAAGAAATATCTTTGAGCTTACAGACCAAGAGGCTCTAACTCTTTTTCTGCCACAGATCCCTTTGGCAAGCTAGTGAAGTGTAGGAACCCTCTCAGAAAAAGGATTTGAAATGCACTAAATTAAAAAGGAAACCAATTATATTCAAATAGAATTATCAACCCAATTTAAAAGAGGTTCATGGATCCCAGGTTAAAACCCCCTCCTACTGACTCTTCTTCCCCCAATGTATTTAGGGAAGACCCCAGTTGATCATAATCATTTTTATCAGAATTTTTGCTCAATCATTTCGTGACTTTGTCTCTTTTGGATCTCATCAGAACTGATCCCTCAATGCCCTGGAAGCCATAGCAGCAACAGCTCCACACCTCCCTCTCTGGGCGAGTTGTTCTTCTCATGCAGCACACGAGACCTGGGATGTTAGAGGTCACTGCCATTGAGAGGGAATGCAGTTTGTAAGAGAAACCTCAACGGATCTCACTTTTTTATCGGATGTCCAAAGTCTGTCTAGTTCTCTCCTTCAATGATTTTGGGATGATCTGGCTTTACTGGGTCTCTTTCCAGTCAATCTACTGATAAGACCTTCTATAAATTCATTTTTTCCCCACTGTTCCTTAGTGTTTTATGAGCCAAAGATGCTCCTCCATCCTCCTCCATAATATTTTATAAATGAGGTTACATTATAAACTAGTGTTGTCCTTGGCTACCATTTTTCTCCACTTGGGCAAAAAGATCAATTATTATAGGGCTTTTCAATGATGCCAAACTTCTCTCAGAAACAAAATCTCATCTTTAATGAAAGCAAAAACCAAAAATTGTCTGGTGACGAGATATGGCTGCTCATTAATCAATTAACCAGCCAAATAAACTCTAAGAACATATTAGATACCTAGTATGTGCCAAATATCATGCTAGGCACTAGGGTTACAATGGCATGCATGGAATGATCTCTGCCCTCATTCTTGAGTAGGAGACGGCATGTGTGTGCATATATATATGTACATGCATGTGTGCACACGCACACACATATGCACATACACATATATGTGTGTACATACACTGTATGTTTACATGTATGTGTGTATATGTGTACATACACACACCTGACAGTATGGCTATAAATGTGAGAGAATTTGGAGAAGGGAGGAGGTAACAGCTGGAGGGAAAATCAGGAAAGGAAGTGTTTCAGCAAGGTTTTGAAGGAAATGTGGGATTATAAAAGACAGTGGTGAGGAGGGAGGGCATTCTAGGCATATGAGAAATCCTGTGCAAAAAGCACAGAAAAGGGAGACAGAACACTGGGTGTGAATAATGCCAAGAAGGCCAGTGTGACTTGACTAGAGAGTATGTGCAGGGAAGTGTAGGGGCAGCTAGATGGTGCAGTGGATAGAGTATCACTGCAGGAGTCAGGAGGACCTGAGTTCAAATCTCACCTCAGACACTTGACACTCACTAGCTGTGTGACCTTGGGCAAGTCACTTAATCCCAACTGCCTCACTCTGGGTCATTTCCAGTCATCCTGATGAATATCTGGTCACTGGATTCAGATGGCTCTGGAGGAAAAGTGAGGCTGGTGACCTGCACAGACCTCCCTCACTCAAAACAAAGTCAAGTGCAAGTTATGTCATTATTTCTCTGATGGCATGGTCTTCCTCGGCAACAAAGGATGAACACACACACACACACACACACACACACATGTGCAGGGAAGTGTAATATACAATGAAGCTAGAAAGGTATGTGAAGGGCTTAAATGCCAAGCAGAGGACTCTGTGTTTGATACTCAAAGGTACTGGAGTTTTTTGAGCAGGAAAGTGCCATAGTCAGACTTGTACTTTAAGAATATTACTTAGGTATCCATATGGTGGATGGATTAGACAGGAAAAGAGACAATTATGCCAACAGTGTCAGCGAAAAGCGATGAGGATCCAACCTAAGATGGTGGCCCGGTGGGGATAGAAAAGGGGATAGAAGGTATGGAGATAGAAGAGAAAGGGGAGGAATGAGAGCAAAGGAGGGCATATGGATGGCTCTGAGCTTGCAAACATGAGTGCTGACAGGAAGGAGGAGCTCTTGGTGGAAAGAGGGAAGTTTGGAAGAGGAGTACATTTGAGAGAAAGATAAGGAGCTCTATTTGGGACATGCTGAATTTGAGATGCCTAAGGGGCACTGGATTCAAAATGCTCAACAGGCAATTAGTGATGGGGATGGAGGCTTAGAAAGATTTCAGACACCTAACTTACCTACTGATCTTGAGATCGTACCCTCTAAGCCTCAACTGGTTCCAATACAAAAGGAATGAGGCACTCTACATCATCTGAGTCTCTTCTACATACACCATTTTATGATGCTCTTATCTAGTCTTAATCTTCTGCGGGCTTTGTAAAATGAATTCAATGAGATTCAGTTATATTGTGGGCTTTGTAGTAAAAAGAGCCTTAGATCTGCATGTAGAGGAGCTGGGCCCAAAGTTCTAGCTTTGCTTCTTACTGGTTGGGTTACCTTGGACAAGTTATCTCTCCCAGACTCAGTTTCCTTATCTGCAAAATGAAGAAGTTGGCCAGCATCATTTCTAATGCCTTTTCCAGCTTTAAATCTATGCTCCTTCTCTATTGTAATGAGCACAAGTGATCAGTGGTCCAAATAAAATGCTGCATGGATATCAAGTACAAGCAGTAAGACTCTGTAACGCCAGTCTAGAGTAGATGAATCAAAGTACAACAGAATTCTGTATTTTTAGAAAATGTGATAAAAATAATATTTCAAATTCTATTGTCAGCAGAAACACACAGCTCACCAAAACTCACACAATTCACTTGGCATACATCTGTGCTTGGTCTGTCTTGGCTCTCCCATTTTCTACAGGGTTCTTCCCAGTCCTTACTGACAACAACCCTTCCCCTTTCCTTTTGAGTATCTTCTCTCTCTTCTTTGTGACAGCCTCTTGCGGGGCTGGGCTCTGGATTCTGAGGGACAGGTTTGGCAGAAACCCAAGCCAGTCTCCTTTGGAGACGATGCTAAGGTCTCCTGGTCTCTTCTCCCATTGGCCTTCCTCTTGAGCACGGCAGTGACAGGCAAGTAAAGTGAACACATGCATCCTGGGACTCTTCCTGAGTAGAGTCAATCCTATTCTCATGTCTTTTCCTCAAACTAAAAATTTCTTTAAGAAAAAACCAAAACAGAAAGCCATAGTCCTGGCCAATGTGCCAATGTGCCAGCAGACATTCTGGACCTTCATCTGTACCTAGAGATACGGCAAGAGAAGACAAGATGTGAGGGGAGCAAGTGCTGAGGATGTAGGTATACGTAGACACTGCATTTGCAAGGGAAAGTCTGAATCCACAAACTGTTTCTAGATAGAAATGAGCCAAGAGACAGAAAACATGTCAGCCTCCAGTGGCTCATCTCATTGCATGACTACAAAGTGGAGGAGATGGGAAACTGAAAGTGACGACATCATTCCTTTCCAACAGAAACTTAATTGCTAAAGCAGTTCTCACCAGCTTATTTATAAATCAGATGGTTTACAAATACATTAGATCACCCGACAGGAAGTAATACATCAGAGGCAAGGCTGTAGTCCAAAAGAAAAGGGGGGGTGCAGAGAGAAGCAATACCATGAAGGGAAAAACGACATCAACAATTCAGGGGCAAAAGGAGAAGTTCGCGCTGAGATATCAAATGGAAGCAATGTACTGAAATTAACTAGTTTCAAGATTGTCTTTCATCAAAAGAAATGAGGATGCTGCCTACAAAGGGCTTACATCTTGAGAACTAAGCCCTGCTGTTTCTGAAAGAGGGTTTACATTCTTCTGATTAGCAAAGATGCAGCAACATTCAATTCTGGAGGGGAAAAACAAGTTTCCCCTTGACATACAATGGCCAGAAAAGCATCTACTCAACCATTTCAAGGGGAAAGAAACAAAATCTGAATCCAGAAGGAAGGCCTCTTTTAAAATGTCAAGATTATACTTATTAACACTAGGGTCTAGCTCCAAGAACACTTGGAAGCTGTTTTCCCTTCACAAACTGAAGGGAGTAGAGCCTCCTTTGGTCTCCAGGAATCATGCCTTCTATGAGGAAGGTGCCACTGGGAAGTTAAGGGGCTACTGGTGATTTCTCAGCCTGTCATCAGAAAGACTTAGGGTCACATGGGGCCTCAGATACTTACAAGCTGTATGACCCTGAACAACTCATTTAACCTGTCTGCCTCAGCTTCCTCAACTGTAAAATGGGAATTATAATAACACTAACCTCCCAGGGCTGCTGGGAAGATCGAATGAGGTGCCTGGCACATAGCAGTTAGCAGTAGTTAATTAATAAATGTGTGTTCTTTTCCCCTCCTCTCCCAATCTGCTAATCTGCTACACACTTAAAAAGTAAGTTCCCAGTAGAAAGGTTTATCCAGTGCATGTGATGCTACAAAATGAGGGTTAGGGGGAAGAGTGATTTGGGGGACATGTAAGGAAAGGCTAGAAATGGTAGTGGGGGGTGCAAGAGGGGTGCTATTGAGGGGGCCCAACACTCATTATTCATGTGAAATGAGCCCTGCCCAACATGGCCTCACCTCAGTGGGGCTCCTTACCAGGGCACAGTCCTGTAGGGCTGTAGGAGATGAGGGCACACTTCAAAGTTGGAGCCAGACAACCCTGAGCTCACATTCCCCATTTCGCCTCCAAATCTAATCCAGGAGTTTACTACGGGGGGTTGTCCAGCCAAGAAAAAGTACATGCAAGGAGCAGCCTACCAAAGGGGGAGGGGGGCCTACCAAGGGGGGAGCAGCCTACCAAGGGGGTGGGGCCAAGCAGGTGCTAGTTAGGCCTGCTGGCTGCAGTGGATTCAGGACCAGGATTCCTCAAGCAAATAGACCAGTACTGGAAAAAATCTTAGTGAGTACACAGGGGAGGCCGTTTCTTACACCATATTGAAGTTCCAGAGAACAAGTCCAGCTAAAGAGTCTGTCTTGAGACAGACGCTTTTCATTTTCAATTGTTTTCAAATAAAAAGAGAGAAATTCACCTTTCAAACTGGATTGTTTAAATGCACCTACAGCTTCTGACATCTAGCAGAGGCTAAGCAAGCTCTCCCCACTGGTGCATGTCAAAAAAGCTTCAATTGGCCAAAAGAAAAGACTGCAAAGAGTTTGTGAACCAAAGGGGACCAGAGGGAACACATTTTCCTCTCATACAAGTACTGTTGGAGGAAATCAGACAAGGCCAGACAGCACTGCAAGCCTTCAGTTCACAGCTTGGGGTAAGAAAAACATGAAATTTGACTGAAAGCCCTTCAAGATATCAGTATTGCATTTCATAAAATAATAATGGATTAAGGAGACTAGGGGACTGTAAGAAGTAGACAGGAAGCCCCCTGAGGGCAATGGCTGGGTCATTTTTCACTACAGTGCTTCAGCAACTAGCAGAGTGCTTGGAAAACAGCAGGTACTTAATACATGTTTGCTGAATGGAAGGAAAAAAAAAGACAGGGAGTCCATACCATGAAAATTAGATCCTCCAAAACACAAGAAAGACCAAACACTTACTGCTTTCAAATAGCTTTCAAATTTCTACTGTACCCTAAATGGATGAGATTTGTTTTGCAGTATCTCAGGCTCATTCATATGAAAGAGACCTCCTGGGATCCCTTGGGCTACCCCTGTGCTGTATAGAAGATATAGTGCTGGATTAGGAAGCAGAAGAGGAGCGTACAAATTCTACCTCAGAAATTTACAAATTGTGTGACTCTAGGCAAGTCCATTAATTTTTCTCAACCTCAGTGCCCTTGTCTATAAAATGGGGATAAAGATATTTGTGCTTTCCAGTTCACTGTAGCATTATGTACATTCTTATCACATTGAGGATGGGGTACACTGGCTTCAGACTAAGAAGATCTGATTTGAATCTCTGCTTTGCCACTGCTTGGGGTATAATGATTCACATTAGACCATCTCCTCCAGCCAGGGAAAGGATTAGATGAGTTAATGTACATCTAACAGTTTCTAAAAGTGAAAGGGCCACAAAGCCTCCCCATAGTTATTATCATCACTCTGATTCCCAAGTCAATGCTGAGGCAAGGTTTTTTCGAACCCAAAGATTTGAGGGCATCCCAAGAACATCGCTGGAGAATTCAATCTAATATACTCCAAATACAAAGGACCTGATCACATTGGGGGCTCTTGAAGGCACTCAGAAAAACAGATTGTCTTGTTTTATTTCAAAAGTGGAGATTCCAAGTGGATCCTGATACTGATTTAGCGCCCCACTCCTTTTGAATAAGAGCATATATGGTTTAATGGGAATAATCACCTCTTCAGGGGTGCTGTGAGGATCACATGAGGTTCTAGCCATGTCAGTTAATATTCTTATGAGCTGCCACCAATGGAGACACCCTCCTCTAGCCCTTGGCTACCCAGAAACCATCTGAGCTGCTTGATGGTTCACAGAGTAAATGCTTATTAAATGTTTTTTTTAATCCACTAAATCATTTGTCCATTATTATTACCAGTGCAAGAGAGAAGGGAAAAGTGGCAAAAGGCCTAGCCCTGAAGAAAGGAAGTAAGTCACACCCTAGCTCAATGATCCCATGCCAGTCCCAGCCCAGCCTTTGACACTATAAGTCAGAGATGACATGGATACAAGTCTCCATCAGTGTAGGGAGCATTCACATTGGGAGTTCACCACTGAAATCTCAGGTCCAGATTAAAGTTACTAAGTTTCATTATCTAAAGGATAAGCCATGCCAATGATTTTCAAACTACTCTGATGAAGCAGAGGAAATTTTTGTTTAAGATGGTCAGTAGTCAACAAGCATTTGTTATGTGCTTACTATGTGCCACGCGTATTTTAATTTGAGGTCACACTTTTCACTGGCAAAAGAATAAATTTCCAACTTAGTTCTTCAACTAAGCCAGTTTGTTCCGTGTAATACTTCCTTCTCATTAAACATATGCCAACATGTTTGCTTGTGGGGGGACTGGATGAAAATGGGGAACTCCAAGGAAGGAAACAAATGCTCCTTGGGAGAGTGCAGCCACCCCAACCCACAGTTCTGGGAACCACTCTTCCTTGCTCCCAAAGACGTGAAGTCACTGAGATCATTAATGACGATAACAATAATTATAGCAGCAAACATTTCTAGAGTACCTACTATGTACCAGGCACTGTGCTAAATGCTTTACAAATATTATCCTATTTGATCCTCACAACAACCCTGGGAGGCATGTGCTAGATGAGGAAACTGAGGCAAACAGGGTTTAGTGACTTGCCCAGGGTCACATAACAAGTAAGTGTCCAAGGCCAGATATGAACTCTGGGAGAGGAGTCCTCCTGACTCCAGGTCCAGCACTCTCTCCATAAATGCCCCCTGACTGAATCAAGCAGGCTTGCTAGTTGACAGAACCTAGAGTAAACTGTGTCGTTTTGTCCTGTGCACAGAGTGGACATTCAGGAAATACTCTGGGAAAAAAAAGTGCAAAGTTAGTTTGTCTTTAACAGTATACACAAACCTTTAGGAGATGAGATCCTTGATTCCATTCTAGCAGCCCACGAGACCCAAGGATTCAATGGGAGAACAAACAATTTCCCAATTCAAAAAACCAAGTCATTACAGACTCTTGGGTAAAAGTACAGTTTGTTGCTACTGCAAATGTGCTCACTGTAATTACTGCCATGAATTTAAATGGCTTAGACTGAGGCTATACTGGAGCTAAATTCATTGCAATAGTGATGCATGGCAGATGTCCTTCACCTTACACTTCTCTGCAACTGGAATGTGAATTCCGAAGTATGAAAACAAAGCAAGGCCTCCTCTGGGGCTAGTTCTGTTTGCACATGTGGTGTCCATGACCTCCACACACTTTAGCTTGGTTGTGTGGAATAAGGACATGCCAAAGCAGTGAGTGTTCCGAGAAGACACCTTGGTGACTGCCATATTGACTTAGCTCCTTCCTGAGGACTGGGAGAATGTGTGTTCTTATCCCAGAGCCAATTCTAGGCCAGGCCCAACATGGGGGTGGTGCTGAGGCCTCCCAAAGCCAGAGAGAGAAGCCATGGGCCCAGGCTTTCCCATCTAAAGGGAGGGCTTCTGATTCTAGCTTTCCAAGATCATTTGAATACCTGTGTGCATTCGAAAAATCTAGAATTGATTCCCTATCTTGGGTACATACACACACACACACACACACACACACACACACACACACACATTTGCATGCTAGTCTAAAGAATATTCACTGTGGGTTTCAAAAAAGCCCTTTCCTGCTGAGGCACGGTATAGGACAGAAAGCTTAGTACTTATGTAGGAAGTGACTGAGACCATAAACATAATTATATTATTATGTTTGAAATTGAAAAACAAGCCACCCACCCTAGCTAGACAATTTCCAACAAGGTACAGTAAAACCTTGATTAAGTAAAACCCTCAGCCTCTTTTTTTTTCCTACACTTGATTAAAAAAAAGGGCAAGTGACAAAGAAACAAGCAAATATTACAGACTTTTTTTTTAAAGTATGTTTCAGAACATCGGGAATAAGAACTACAGATGATTAGAATAAGAAGAGACTTGATGGATCAACAGTATGGTCAGTTAGTGAACTGGGCAGTGCAGACTGTGCACCTGAGCCTCAGCTTACTATCTATAAAATGGGGATAATAACAGCATTGACATCTCCAAATCAGATAACCCATGTAAGGCGCTTTGCAAACCTTGCCACACGATACAAATGGTAACAATGATTATTATTACTGTTACTAATTATTATTACTTATCACCCTGACTACTAATAACAATCAAGCATCTTTAAAGCGCTTACTCTGTGAAGCGTCTGGAATACAAAGAAAGGCAGAAAAACCTCCGACCTGCTCTGAAGGAACTCACATGGAAATGACGAGGTCTACACAAGATAGATCCAGGTGACCTCCGAGGGGAAGGGATTGGCAATGAAGCTGAGTCTTGAAGAAAGCTAGGGAGACTAAGAGGCAGAAGGAAGGGGAAAGGACATTCTAAGCCTGGATGCTAGCCAGGGCAATGGAGTCAGGCAACAGGATGATCATTCAGGGAAGAACAAGGAAGCCAGAGCAGCTAATGGTAAAGGGCCTAGAGGGGAAGAAGGGACGAGAACGCTGGAAAGATAGGACAAAGCCAGGTAACAAAGAGCTCTAAATGTCCAAAGGCTGATTCTACCTATCTATCTATCTGTCTATCTCCCCCTTTCTCTTTCTGTCTATTTTTTAATGTATCTATGTGCCACTATATCTCACTGAAAACGAGAGTGATGTATTTATACCTCCACTTTGGAAAAATTAACTTGGCAGGTGAATGGAGAATGGATTGCAGTGGGCAAAGACTTGAGACAAGGAGACCAGTTAGAAGACTACTGGAATAGCCTTTCAGGTGAAAAATGATGAGGGTCTAGAGTAGGTTTGGGGTTGTAGGAGAAGGTAGAGAAGAAGTCACACACAAGAGATACGGTAAAGGTAGAAACGACAAAATTCGGCAAGCGTGTTGATGTGCGGGCTGAATGAGAAGGAGGGGTTGAGAATGACACCAAGGTTGGGAACCTGGGTGATGAAGTGGTGCTCTCAAGAGTAATGAGAAAATTGGGAAGTGGGGAAGGTTTGGAGAAAAAAATGATGAGTTCTATTTTGGAAATCATAAATTTGAAAAAATAATAACAGTTAGTATTTAGTTCAGCCATGCACTGCACTAAGTGCTTTACAAAAATTGTCTCATTTGATTCTGACAACAACCCTATGAGATAAGTGCTATTATTATCCCCATTTTACAAATGAGGAAACTGGCACACAGGTTAAGAGACTAACAGGTTAAGGTCACTCAGCTAGTAAGTGTCTGAAGCTTTATTTGAACTCAAGTCTTCCTGACTCTAAACTCAAGGCTCTATCCACTGGACCACCTAGCTGTCCAGATGGAATATCTATCCAATTGGAACTCAGCAAAGAGACTGCATTTAGATGTATGGATCTGGGAATCATCTTAATAGAGATGACAGTTGAACTCGTGGAAGCTAATGGAGTCACCAAGTGAGAGAACATAAAGGAAGAAGAAAAGAGGGCCCAGAACAAAGCCATGGGGAACACCGAGAGGTAGCGCATGTGACATGGATTAAGATTGTTCCTAATGGGAACCAAGGATATGTCGCGCAGGTAGGCCAGGAGAGAGTGGTGCTACAAAAACCTAGAGAAAGAGAGGATCCAGAAGGATAAAGGTGATTGACAGTGTTAAAGGCTGCAGAGAGGTCAAGGAGGAGGAGGATGGAGAAAAAGCCATGAGGTTTGGTAAAGGGATCACTGGTAACTTTGGAGAAGGCAGGTTTAGCTGAATGGTGACATTGAAAGCCACATTACAGAGAGTGTAGAAGAAAAGTAGAGGAGATGAGGTGGAGGTACCAATTGTAGACTACTAAGAAATTTAGCCATGAAAGAAAAGGGATATAGAATGATGGTTAGTGTGGATGGTCAGATCAAGTGAGATTTTTTTAAGAATGTGGGAAATGTGGGAATGTTTGTAAGCCACACGCAAGGAACCAGCAGATAGGGAAAGAATGAAGGTAAGTCAGGAGAGGAGAGCAGGGGCAATTTGCTGAAGAAGTTAGGAGGAGAACTGCTAAAAGGTATCTGTAGAGGGCTTGGCCTTGGCAAAGAGAAGGGCCACCTCTTCACGTGAGGCAGAGGTGAAAAACAAGATAGTGGGGGATGCTGACAAATCCTGTGTTTCAAAATTTTGTGCTCCTGCTACACCACTAGGTGGTATTGCCTATTAAGGTCTTGCCTGCCAAGGGCAAGCGGGGGAAGGGTCTATTAAGCTACAGAGGGGTGAGGGGGAAGACAGAGGAGAGGGGAATAGATTGCATCTGCTATCGGAGGACAAGACTGGCTAAGACACCTTTTGGAAGGTGGACACCCATTGACAAATTTATTTTGATCCCTCTACATTCCCCCTGTGTAGAATTCCCTCTCTTTTCATTTCTAATTCCCAACTTTCCTGATGACTTCCTTCAAGTCTCAGCTAAAATGCTACCTTGTGCAGGAAGCTTTTCCCATCCATTCCTCCCTCCAACCAGTGCCTTCCCTCTGAGATCAATTTACACTGTTGGCTCTCCCTTTAGAATGTAAGCTCCTCAAGGGGAAAGACCTAGTTTTTGCCTTTCTTGTTATCGCCAGTACTTCTTAGTACAGTGACTGGTACACAGTAGGTGCTTAACAAATGCTTCTTAAGAAAAAGAAAAGCAATCCTCAGTCCAGTGTGATTCCCTTGTGTTTCCACAGAGACAGTAATGAAATCAAGTCAAAGGGTATAGTATGTACCAAAAGTCTAAGTTTGGAGACCATTTATAAATACTGACTTAACTGTTGAGGTATTTTTTTCAGGTGTCATCATTGTCTAATTTTCAATGGGGTCATACATGACTGGAGAGAGTAGAGCAAATCCAAACTGATCTTGGCACAATGAGTGCAGGTAGGTACTACCAACAAGTTGTAGCTAAATGGAAGGAGGGTTGAGAAGTGAGGGACAACATGGTGGTGTTGCAGAAAGCACCCTAAGTGTGGGATCAGGGCACCTGGGTTCAAGTGTCCCCTCCGATAATTAGTAGTCACGGCTCTGAAACTGTCCTAGCCACTGAGTACCCAAGGACAGCTGCCAGGACAGTCAGAAGGAAAGGCTTTACAGGCCTTAAAATAACTGAGCAACTGGCATTACTACTATGCCTCTGGCTCATGGACTTCTTTTGGAGACGAGGAGAAAGGGGCTGGATTCAACATATAATCTCAGGTAATGAGAAAGAAACATTATTTCACGAGACAGTTGGCCATGTCACTTTGCACTTAGAGTTCATGATGAGGGGGAGGAGAAAAACTACCATGAAGATGTGTCAACACATCACAGTGGAAGAACTCAATGAGATCCTGCAAATGAAATCATTGTAGAATTTCATACTCAGTGTAAAGGTTGGAGAATGTGACTGAAGATCAAGAAATGAAAGAGGCCAAAGGCTTGTCCACCAAGAAGCTTCATGACTGTAAATCATGAACTTTTTCTTCAAGAAAAAAAGTTAGAAAGCACTGGACACAGCAAAGACCTAACATCAACACACAAAAAATCAGTACTGATTACACTCTTGAGGAGAAGCAGTGTTACCTGGTGGGAGGAGAGAGTCTAGTCTCAGGGTCTGGAAGAATCTGGTTTCAAATTTCACTTGGAACACAAAACAGCTCTGGGTGCCTAGACAAGTCACATCTTTTAAGGTCTCAGGCAACTCTCCAAGACTTTAAGATGTAGCACTGATGAAGGCAGTTTGCTCAACAAGAGTTCCCCAAACCAGTAACTAAAGCACAGTTAAACAGGCAGGAAATAACTAGTGACTAATGTGGTTGTTAGTATATAATCAGCTGTTTGTGTGTAACCAGATGATCAACTTGTTAGAACAAAAGTCAAAAGCAACATTAAATTAGGAAAAAAAGACAAAGATTGGAAGACCTTGCTTAAACCAGCTGTAAGAAAAAGAGTGGGGAGGAAATAGCCTCGTGGTTTTGGGCTATGTCCATTTTTAGAGATGCATACCCAGTACAAAGTAGTTACCATAACAGGAAGCTGAAAAGGCCCCCAGATCACTTGAGCCAGCAAACTCCTCATCAACTGGAGAGACATAATGCCTAAAAGGAAGCCCAACTTCGAGCTCTGCTATGAAGCCACTGGTATGTTCAAATACACTAGGCCAAATGACAGAATGTACAGAATTGCCTTCCCCAACACAGAAAAGCAGTTAAGAAGAAAAATAAGGCAACAAAAAGACTGACATCAAACCTAGACAAGTCACAACATCCCAAGACCATTTGTAGATAAGCCTGAATGGCAGACAACAAGCAGAGAAGAAAGGGAACAGCTCTGCAAACATTTTCAATGACTGATTGTAATTGGTATAGAGATTAGATGCTACCATCCTAATTCCTAAGGTGAGAAAATGGCAATAGTGCTAAAGATGAAGACAGGAAGAATATCTGGACTCAAACGCATAAAAAAAAAAAATCTAGGCTCTAAGCAATGCACTTGTAAAAGGATTCAGAAATTGATTTGTTCATGATATCTTAACAAGGGAAAGATTCCAAACAAAGGGGAGAGCCCATGGGTACATGAATCTAATCAAGACCACCGAGAAGACAGAAGCACTTTTAATCTCCCAAGTCCTCATTCTCATCTATGTGGAATCATTTCTATATCAGCTCTCTTTGGTGAAATCTTGAGAAGTAAAGAGGGAGCCTTTCTGCAGCTTAAGATATTTTCACAGTCACACACAGGATTGAAAGGTATAGAAAACATGTGATCCCTGCTGCATTCTAGTGTTTGTTGATTCCCCAGAAAGAGAGACAGTCAGAGTTTTCCTTCAATACGGTGCCTCCCACACAGGTTAAAAAAGCTTCATAATTATATGAGATGCAACCATGGAGATAACGGTTCAACAATCTGCTGAGGATCAACATGCTGATCAGGCAAAACTGAGGGAATGTATACAACAAAGGTATGTACCAGTGAACACAGAGGTGGGCCAACATATCTCAAATGGAAAAAGGACTGAGGCTCCAGTTCCCCAGATGTCAGCATTCACCTTTTTGGCACGTTTTCTGAGCCCAATCAATCTGTCAGTACTTATTAAGGACTTACTATGTGCTAGACACTAGGGATACAAGTCCAAAGAATGAAAGAATCCTAATTCACAAGGAAGTCATTAAATAAAAGGCAGATGGGGAGGGAGGGCACATGGCAGCTGGGAGGATCTGGAAAAGCTTCATGCAGGAAATGATGACTGAGCTACTATATTTTAAAGGATGAGAGGGGACTCTGTGAGATGGAGGTAACATTCTATTAATTCCTGGGGAACAGCCAGTGCAAAGGTATGGAGATGGAAAATGGAGGGTCTTGAGTGAGGAACAATGAGAAGGCCAGTTTGGCTGGATGGTAGCACATGGAAGGAAAAGCAGCATCTGCTAAACCTAAAAAGAGAGGTTGGAACTAGGCTGCGTAGGGTTTTAAAAGCTCAGTAGATAAGCTTATATTTTATCCTGGACAACAGGAAACCCCTGGAGTTTATTTCGGGGACGAAATTCAGTATTCACTTAATGACCACAACTTTGGCAGTATGTGTAGGATGAAGTGGACAGGAGAGACTGGAAACAGAGATACCAGTCAAGAAGCTGTTGCACTTTTCCAGGAGAGGGTGGATGAGGCCTATGCTAAGGCGGGAGCTGCGCCAATAAAGAGAGGGGTTAAGATGGGATCCAGGAAGTTAAGAAGCTCATTCGGACAACCACAAGATATCTCAATTCCATGTCCAAAGCCAGATTCTTTGGACAGTCCTCCAGACCACCTCTGCTGTGCTGTCCACCATGAACAGGTAACTATCTCGTGACCGCTTGGTCAGCGGAGAGGGCTGTTGCTTTGCTCATCTTAAGTTTCTGGCACTCAAGAGCAAGGTCTATCAACCACTGGGATTCTGTACTTTAGGTAGCCCCTTTAGAGTGTGCAGGCATTGAACCTTATAAAAATCAGGTCCCGGATGAAGATCTGAGGTCCACTCCATCAGAGGGGACCATGGACCCTTTAACAAAGTGCCACTGGCTCAGAGTTCTGCTTCAGTGGTTTTTCTTGTTACAGAAATGAGATGTATTTACCCATAATGCTTAAATAATTGCTCCCTTGCCCCCCCCCCCCCCCACATAAATCTACAGAGCAGCTTCTTTTGCTAGCATCTCAATTGATCTAACTAAAATCATTACTTTCTGGTAGATTTATTTAGGAAAAAACCAAACTGAAAATTTCCCTTTCAGAAAGAGCTCCAGAATAGTGAGGAAATGACTCACTTTGAATACATGTGCATTTCTTGAAATATCAGCTGAAGGCAGCAGGCCAGTTTAGGCAAAAAGACAGGGAGCCAGGAAAGGTTATATCTTTCCTCTTCCTGGACGACCTTTTATCAGGTCCCTTGTTTAAGTCAAGATCCTTACCGTATTAACTGGTTGAGCTGTGAGTTGCACATCAGCATTTGCAGGACTGTCCTACAAGATTCCCCCCATAAAGGATATGAAAAGAATCAGTAGCGAGAATGCTATTTGAATGCCCTTTGGATTAACACCATTAATGGCATTCATGGGGCAGAATGGGGCAGAGAGGATGTGGAGCACACAAACAACAGAGCACTGATATTGGTGGCTCAGATATGTTTTAATATGCGATGAATTAATCCATGCATATTTTGCTGTTGTGACTGATTTTTTTAAAAAGTAGAAATTTTAGAAATGCAAAGTAGGTAGCAACTACTTGATTGAAGTCTAATTCAGATTCTTTCCAGCTCCACTGGTCAAAACTGTTAATATGGTTTCGAAAGATGGATTCATTAGTAAGTCTGACTAAGACAGCTCATTCTTTATCCTTATGTTGGTAGTAAAAAGGTGATTCTAATTGCCACAGTAATCAGATATAATGAAGAGCAAAACTGTTCCTGATTAAATAACATTTGCATCAGAATTAAAGTTGGAGTTTGCAGTTTTGGAGAGCTTGTTTTTCAAGCATTACTTTTATATTTGAACATGCTTGAAAAAAAGCTTCCTGGTTAATTTCTCAGCTTTTCTAAAAAGAAAGAGAACATTTGTATCCTTTGGAAGACTGCTTAATTTAAGCGCATAGTCAATTTAGTATTCAAAACATAATCAATTTCTTCACTTTCTTCTTGCAGTGGCCCTAAAATCCATCTTCATATATACAGCAATCCAGAAATTGTGGGTTGTAACTAATATTTTGTAAAAGATACAAAATAAGTCAGCATGCTGGAGAGCAGAGGTTCTCGAAGTTGTTCAATTCAGGACCCCCTTACACTCATAAAAATTCCTGATCTTATGTTTATGTGGATTGTATCTATCAATACTGTACTGGAAGTGAAAATAATTTGATATTATTATGAATGCAGTTTTAACTCCTTTAAGGACACAGAACCTTGGGTGCAGTAGATAGAGGTTGGCTTTAGAACCAAGAAGACTAGGTTCAAACCCCACCTATACTGAAGGGCTGCCACTTGGCCCTAAATAAGACTCTAGGCAATTCTGGGATTAAGTCACACGGAAGGTGTCAACCTGGCTCAGAAGAGGGACTTCCTCTTTGGAAACTCTCTCCATCAATGATATCAGAGGTTCTGCCTGTCCCTCTAATGGTTTAACACTGTGTACATTTCTCCCCACATTTCTTTCTAAATGTGGTGATTCAACAGCACACGTCAAAATGCAGGATCTGAAATTCCCATTCAGAGTATTCAAAAACCACATACAGGCTCCCTGAGATTATTATGTGCAAGACAAAGGGCAAGTGATTCATGTGAAAATTTTAGCCATTAGGAAAATGGACCAAGCTCTTAGTGTGTGAGTGAGTGAGTGAGTGAGTGAGTGAGTGAGTGTGTGTGTGTGTGTGTGTGTGTGTGTGTGTGTATGTAGGAATATGATGCTATGCAATTTCTTGGACTCATCTTTATGAGTCCAAGCAATACTTAGTGCTTCTGCTTTGGTTACATCTACTGCTTGGCCCTCTCAATGACTCTTTGGGAACTGCCTGCTCCGATCCTGCTATCTCTTTTGCCCACAAAGTTAGCAGAAAGAAAATCTGACTAAATCAGGGGTGGGGAACATGCAGCCTTGAGGCCACATGAGTCCTTACCCAAGATCTAAAACAATAAGTCTTCTTACAGCACTTGCTATGTGCTAGGGAGCTAAGTGCAGAGTTGCAAAGACAAAAATCAAAAAGTACCTGCCTTCATGGAACTTCTGTTCTATTACGGGATACCTGCAGATATATGGATACATGTGAGATACATACAGAGGAGATGCAAAGGTGTCTGAGAAGGGAAGGCCAATAAGAGGCTGACGGAGCCATAGAAGTCCAACCTGCAGAAAGAAGTTGATGCTTTTTTGGGGGGGGGGGTCCTGAAAGAATCCAGGAAGTTAATAGGTAGAGAGATGAGGAAGGAGAACATTCCATTCATGGGGAGAGCCAGCACAAGGGCAGAGAGCTAGGAGAGGACCAGAAAAGGCAGCCATGCAGCAAAGATTTAGGGATAAGAGGTAAAAATTTCAAGTAGCAAAGACTGAGAGGAAGTAGATCTAGAGGGAATTTGTAGAAGTATTTTGATAAGAAAGGTAAAAGGCCAGGGACTTACTGTGCACTACAATGCTGAAAGGAGCACTCAATAACTTATACTCTAAGAGAGAGTTGTCTGAAGCCCTGAGAGGTTAAGGGACTTGTCTAGGGTCACACAGCTAGCATGTGTCAGCAGCAGAAAAAGAACTCAGGCCATTCTGACACTTAAGGTCAACCCTCTATTCACTATACCAGTATATGTATGTATGTATATATATATATATATATATATATATATATATATACACACACACACACACACACACACACACATGCACATGTATACATATATATGTACACAACATGTGTGTGGGTATGTGCATATATGTATATGTGTGTATATACATACATGCAATATCAATGCTTAAGAGACCATTATGGCAGCAGACTATATATAGGGTTATTAAAAACACCATAGAGGACAGAGTAAAAGTAGGGACTTCCCTGAGCTCTCCCCCAAATGTAAAAATGACTCGAAACAAATTCCAGAGCTACAGAACCCACAAAATGACAGAGTGAAACAAATCCCCAGACCAAGACAACGTGGAAAGTTGACAGAAAGAATCTTTAGCACTGGGCAGGGAGTGGAACACAGTTTAGCATGGGCTGTTCAGGCAGAGAAGGCCTGGAACAGGTTTCAGAGGACTGAATCATTGGCAGCTATGGCAGTTTTCAAACTACTCAACCCACAAACGCCAAAAAGGTCAGTAGGAAAACTCTGTGAGATCTAGGTGAAAGAGTAGCACATAGTCTGGCCCGGTTGGCTCCAGCCTGAGTGGGGGGGTGGGGGGGAGTGGCAGTAGCAGCAGCAGCAAAGGCTGCTTCTGGAACTCTGGGCCCACAGACAGTGGCGGAAAGAGCTTCTGATACAAAATCCCATGCCATCTCGGGGGGGAGGGGAGAGGGAGGAGAAAGATGGGGAGAAAATTTGGAACTCAAAATCTTGTGGAAATGAACATTGAAAACTAAAAATAAATTTAAATCCTAAAAAAAAAATAAAAACTCCATATAATTTTGATCTGGGCCCTGATCATTATCTAAGTTACAGTATATAGCTTAAGTTTAAGTGTGTATGTATGTATGTATGTATCTCATCAATATTATACATGGTTGAAAATCATAGAATACCACATAGTTTTTGGCAGGAAGGCTTCTAAGGCTTCATTGTGGTGTGAAGGTGAGTTGAGGTTCTTGGAGTCATGTTACACTAACAGTGAGGGGGTAGCTAGGTGATGCAGTGGATAGAGCACCAGTGCAGGAGTCAGGAGGACCTGAGCTCAAATCTCACCTCAGACCCTTGACACTCACTAGCTGTGTGACCTTGGGCAAGTCACTTCACCCCAACTGTCTCATCCTGGGTCATCTCCACTCATCCTGATGAATATCTGGTGACTGGATTCAGATGACTCTGGAGGAGAAATGAGACTGGTGACCTGCACAGCCCTCCCTCACATACACACACTAACAGTGAAGTCTCTGGCAGATACTCCCATACTGAATGACTATTTGTGCCTGTCCTGTGGTGGAGTCTTCTGAGTCCACACTGGTTTGATCAGCCACAGTCAGTTATTTCAGTGCTCTTCACAGACAAAGAGCAACAACCAGTATGAGGAGAGTGATGTATTTGCAGAAGATCTGAATATCTAGGACCAGCTTAGATAAGAATGGAGCTCCTCAATGCAAAATCAGTGACAAGTGTACCACTTTTCAACTGTACTTTTTCTGAAAAACCATTCTCCAAGGTGAGTGGTTGTGATCTACTTCCATGGAGGGAGCTGTAACCTGAAGTCATACAGCAATGGAAAGATGAATGGGGGGAGGGGAGAACAGGCTGAAACATTTCAGGAAGAATGACTTGTGTTTAGAGTCACCTAAGCACCAAAAAACTGGAAATACAGTGGACGTTCATCAATTAGGGAATGGCGAAACAAGATGCAGTACAAGAATATCATGGAAAATCACTTTACAGTAAAAAATAATGAATATTAAGAATACAGAAAAGCATGGGAAAACTTAAATGAACTGATAAGTGAAATCAGGAGAATCAGCAAATCACTGAAAACAATGACAACCATGTAAAATGAAACACCACTACTAACAACAAAAATGGCACCTGAACATGGTGTCCAAGGACTAAACTTGGCCCCGAAGACAGAGAATGTACTTTCATAGGACCACAGCTTCATACTGTTATTTCTAGACCTGGAAGGGATCTCAGAGGCCATCTACATCTAATCCAGCCCTCTCATTTCACAGATGATGAAACTGAGGTTTAGGTTCAATGATTTGCATGGGTTTGCAAGGATCATAAGCATCAGAGGCAGGATATAAACCCAGATCCTCTGAATTTAAAGTCAGTCTTCAGTGTTACTGTATCATATTGCCTTTTGCCCTTTTTGGTAGAGAAAAGGGGATTGTATATAGCATTGTGCATATCATATCATGTGTTGATTAATTCTTCTGAACTGTTTTTTTCCCTTTGCTTTACTCTTTGTTATAAAGGATGGCTCTCTGGGTGGAGGAGGGACAAGGGATATATTCAAAATGGAAGATGATAATAAAAAGAAACATATCAATATAATTATTAGGAAAGAAAAGTCCATTTCATTTTGCAGTCATACATGTTCTCCATAAAGATGGACTGATCAGTTGGTGAGAACATGGGATGATAGCTGGACAATCCAAGGAGTGCATGGGTTCACCCATAATATTGAAAGAACCAGAGAATGGCCCAGAGTCATTCAAGATGGCAAAACCTCCTCTGTGGGGGGTTTGGTGAAAGACATGGAAAAGAAAGGCAGAACATGATTAGGTATGGAAAGATGATGTTTTCCATCCACAGAGGGAGTATCTACAAGGATAAAACAATGGTTCCATTAAACCATCAAAGTTTCTTAAAACGCTTCTCTTATAGACTCAACATCTTCCCTGCCCTGCCCTTTATATTCTTTGTGTTGAGAGGCAGTGTGGGAAATCTCCATTCATCAGGGATTTGGGTTCAAAGTCACTTAATTTTTCTGTGACTCAGTTTCCTCATTTATAAAATGGGAATAATAGTATCTAGAAGGTTGTCGTGAGGCTTGAGTGAGATTCCAAAGTGGTTTGTAAGACTTCAAGCACTATTGAAATGGTAGCAATTTTTTTGATTATTAATAAGTTTAACAGTGTTTGTGACCTGACCATTGCCTCCCCTTTTGGATTTCTTATTCTCTGTTGAAAAAAACCCAATACATCTGAAAACCTTTCTCTGTATTTACCAGGGAACAAATTGCCTAGTAGTGTAGTTTTGATGTCATCATTACTTAATCCTGAGCAGGTTGATCAAGCCTAGATCATAAAAATAAGCACTTTTTTTTTACTTCCCACAATTATTGCAATGGAGAATTACATTCCAGAATGTTCCCCACTGATGAATGTGTACAATTTTACATGCCAGTCCAGTAAATCTTACTGTTCCTCTCTTCAGCTCTATGGGATCCTGACAGTACGTGGTTTGTCTAAGATGCCATTATGGTGAGATCACTGAGGAAGAGGACAGTTGCTTCAGTTCTTGGCCCCTTCCACAAAGTGATGTGGCTTCCATTGTTTTTAACCTATGGGACACTTTTCCCTACTATTTGCCTTACAGCAAACATTCTTGTCAAATAGCAGGTATGTCTCTTCACCAAGGTATGGCAAACATCTACCTTGCATAGCACAAGTATTTCCAGACATAATAATCAAATTTTATGCTTCTTTCAGTGCCAAGTGAGAACAAAACCTGCAAAGTGTTTGGTTATATGGACTCTCCCTCGAATACCTACCCACCTCTCATGAGTTACTACTCTATTCCACCTCAGACACACACAAAGATGGTCACACTCTTGATCTTGCCTCTATATTCAAGAACTCTGAAATTCCCTTATCCAACAATAATCTATTGGTTTTTTACCTGCCCCTTGGGCCTTCCCCTACTTAACTCACTCTTCATCCAATCCACTGGCCACTCAATTATTTCCCAGGCCATTTCTCTCCTGCCCCACGCCTCTTCTCTCTATCTTGACCATCCGGTGAATAGCAAATGGTATTATTACATTGTCCTCTTCTCTTGCACCTGCAGTCTCCTTCGCATATCATAGTTTGGGATCACTCCAACCATTCATCAACTTTTCTCCCTATGAAAAAATCATGCAATCATTCTGACTGGGCCCATTACAAATTCATGTTACACAACCTCAACTGGGCCCTCATTGCTCCTAGGCAATCCTACTACTCCTGCATTATCAGTATCCTACTCTGCATAGCAGCTCTTCCAAATCTTTTCATCCCTCCTCAAACTTCCTATGGCTGCCCCTCTCCCACTCTTTCACCTGTGAACTCTGCCTCACAGTTTACATAAGAACTGAGGCCCTCTGCTATGAACTCTCTCTTTCCCTCTCTTCTCGATCTCTTACCACCCAGATACCATCTGCCACAATCTGCTCCTTCACCCCTAACACGATGAAGTGGCCTTCCTCCTGACCAAGGCCAGTTCCAATGCTTAGGTGATCCTATTCCAATCTGTCTCCTCCAACAGATTGTTCCCTCTGTCATCCCTACTCTTTGATGTATTTTTAATCCCCTCCTGTCTAGTGGTTCACTTCCTACTGCCTATAAACATTCTCATGCCTCCCCCATCCTGAAAAGCTCCTCACTTGACCCTTCCATTCCCACAGACTATCATTCTATATTTCTTCTGCTCTTTGTGGCTAAACTCCTCCAAAAGGTCATTTACAAACTGTTCGTTTCCAAAGCTGCTGCTGATCTCTTAGCTGTCAAATGCAATGGCCCTTTTCTCAGCTCTCATTCTCCTTGACCTCTCTACAGCCTCTGACATTGAGGCTCACCCTCTTTCCTTGATTCTCTCTTCTCTCTAGGTTTCTGGGACACCCCTGTCTCCTGGCTCTCCTCTTACCTCCCAGAACATTCCTTCTCTGTGTCCTTTGCTGGATCTTCCTCCACCTCACTCCGTCTAACCGTAGGTGTCCCTCAGGGCTCTGTCCTGGGCCCTCTTTTCTTCTCCCTCTATACAACTTCACTTGGGGATCTCCTCAGCTCCCATGGACTTAATTATGCTGGTGATTCTCAGATCTACCTACACTGTCCCAGACTGTCTGCTGACCTCCAACCTCACATCTCCAACTGCCTTTCAGACATGTTGAAGTGAATGACCTGCAGATATCTTGAACTCAGTGTGTCCACAATGGAACTCATTATCTTCTCTCCAAAATGCCTTTTCCCCTCCTACATTCCCTCTTACTGTAGAGGGCAATATGATCCTCCCAGAGTCCCCCAGGTTCACAAGCTATGAGTGATCCTGGATTACTCACTATCTCTCCTCCCCCCCACCCCCATATCCAAGATATTTCCAAGGCGTGGCAATTTCACCTTTGCAACATCTCTCCAATATGTTCCCTTTTATCCTCTGACACCACACCCACCCTGGTACAGACTCTCATCACCTCACACCTGGACCACTGCAATAGCCACTAATGGGTCTGCCTGCCTCAAGTCTTTCCACACTCCAATCCATCTTCCAATCAATCACTAAAATGACTTCCCTAAAGTGTAGGTCTGACTATGTCACTCACTTCACCATTCAACAAACTCCAGTGGCTCCCTATTAATTCCAGGAGCAAATCCAAAGTGCTCACTATTTAGTACCTAAAGCCCTTCAGTATCTAGCCCTCTCCTACCTTTCCAGTCTTCTCACTACCAAGCTCCAATCAATTCAACAAGCAGCTGTGACATCAGGGCACTCCAAATGAAGCATATCTCCTGCCTCCTGACACAGAAGTGGTGAACCAAAGGTATGAAGTGACAGAGGAAAAGGGTGCTGCATTGAAGGCCAGAGACCTGAGTTCTGATCCCATCCCTGCTAGTTACTACCTGTGTAACCGTGGGCAACACATTTAAACTCATCTGTAAAATAAGAGGGGCAGGGATAAGGGGATAAGACTAGATGGCCTGGGGGATCCCTTGCAACCCTTCTCTGTGAATCTAAGAAACAAGGCCAAAGTATGATTAGGAGGTTCCAGCGAAAGTCACCGGGAAGTGAGTATTGTTTTTTGTTCTTTTTTTTTAAAGGCATGAATAAAACATCCAAATAAAATATACTAAATTCTACATTGGCTTTGATCTCTACCTCTACCTTTTGGGGCTTTGATGATGTTCCGTGCCTTCTCCATTATTAAGGTTACAGTTTGCTTATGATAGAAACTGGGATCTCTCTTTTATTTAGAAAGCACAAGGAACATGTGTACCACTTCAGGAAAAAAAGAATAATGCTGTGATTTAGAGCTCAAGAGCCTGACATTTGTAAATGCCCGGATGGAGAGAGTCGGCTGTGCACGGCCCTCTCTG
Source organism: Notamacropus eugenii (assembly GCF_028372415.1). Classification (NCBI taxonomy): domain Eukaryota; kingdom Metazoa; phylum Chordata; class Mammalia; order Diprotodontia; family Macropodidae; genus Notamacropus; species Notamacropus eugenii. The sequence continues at coordinate 89,729,587 of NC_092879.1, read as the reverse complement.
ACTGGTGTGAATCTGGAGATAAGGCAGCAGAAAGCACAGAGGAGGAATCGGATTGGAAAACGTGCCTTTCATGCTCAAGGCTCTTAGATGAACATGGGCTATAAGCCGTTATTTTGATAGCTATCCAGGGGCTTCAATCATTTTAGAAAAGGCAGTTAGCCACATCTTGGCATATTAAAAAAAAAAGAAAGACAACTAGGCCTTCTGTTTCTCTGTCACACCTCGAGCCAGTCCAGGGCTGGCCATATTTGCAGAACAACTTTGGAGGGCTGTTACACCCTCTGGACATGCAGTTTAATTGGGAAGTAAAACAGAATTTTTGCTTTCAGGACTGCAAAACTCCAGGTTCTGTCAAGGACACAAACTCAATTTAAAAAGCTCATGGAATCAGCAGAGTTACAATCCAGTTCAATGAGGAAAGAGGGTGAATGATTAACAAAAAGGACTAAAATCACTTTCAGATAAAGTAGTGAGGAAAGCAGGAGAACCTGTTGTACCACTAACCCAGGAACTATTTCTTATCTTTTTTCAGGGTGAAAGAATCAGATGTTTCTAGTGCTGATCGGGTTCAGACTCTGGGAACCTCCTTGAATCTTCCCATTTGATCTGGCAGTCTCCAGAGGCTGATGGGCTTTTCATTATCACTGTGCTTAGGTCTCTGTTGCACTCTCCACCCTTGATCTTCTCAAAACCCCATCCTCCAGGCTGCTAACCACTAACATCAGGACCCTCCTTACACTTTATCTGTATTCACATTCCCATCAAGATCACACCCCATCCCCTCATCCCTGGAACCCCAGACTATTTGGGGGCACCTGAATTCTTCCCTCAGTCTTTTTCTATATTTAAGTTCCATCTCACCTCCACGATGGGGCTCAGGTTCAATCCAGATCTGACTCTGTCTAGCTGAGGTTGTATCGGCCTTCTTGTGAATACAAGCATTACAAATGCTTAGGCTCCTTAAGAGTCAATCCAGTATGGCAAATCTCTAATAAACTTTGTTTTTCTTTGGCTTGAACAAGGCTCGCGTTGAATTCATTTGAATAGGACCTGATGTGTCGGTATTTTGGGGTCCCCAGCACCCCAAACCTCAACAGTGCCAAGTCATGGAGATGACTCAGAGGTCTGCCCACATTGTTATTGGCTCCCTAATACCTCTCAGATCTAATTCAACCTCCTTGTTTGGGCATTCAAAGCTCATCCCAACTGTGGTCCAGACCTTGCCTGCTCAGGCCATCCCTCTATTTCCTGTCCACTCTGGTCCAGCCAACCAGACCAGTTTGCTCTTCCCCAGACATGATTTCACCATTCATTTACATGCTTCTGAATAGGCTGTTTCTGGGCCTCAAATGGTCTCCTTCCTAACCTCCAACTTAGCTAAGCCTGAGATCCCTCTAATACTTAGCTCTTTCAAGAGACCCATCCCGATGCTCTAAGCTGCCAATGCCTGCCATCCCTGTCTCCTGTCCTGCCTCCCAACCTACCTCTGCAGCGCAGTTTGTAAGTAAGTGTTGGCATTCTGCCTCTTCCATTAATTAGTCTGTGAGTTCCCTAAAAGCAGGGACCATCTTTTGCCTTTCTTTGCATCCCCAGTGATTAGCATGGCACTAAGTACACAGTAAGTGCTTAATAAATCTTTACTGACTTTGTATAAACTTTATATTTACTTATCAATGTACAAGTTATTTCCCCACAACAGAACCTAAGTCCTTTGAGGATAAGGCCTGTGTCATGTAGTCTCTGTATCCTCTGGGACTAGTAGCTGGCACATATTTGGCACCTGATGAATGTGTGCTGAACAAATGGATGACATCCTATGCACAGGAGCTTCTAAAGCCCTTTTTTTCTTCTCTACCCCATAATCGGCCTTTAAGAAGCACATTTCAAAACTGGTGGTACCCACACCATACACTGCAAGCTCACCATTGTACCTTCTGCTACAAGAGCAACAAGCCTGGGCACATTCTGGTCAGTGCAAAAACTGCTAATGGCAGAGGGCATGGCATGCAAGTTTGTGTGCATTCACTAGAACCTGGACTCCTAGCATCCAGGGGGTGGAAGGAGAGAGGAGACATTATTTTAAAGATTGCCTTGGATTGCATGTAGTTAATAAGCTAGTCATCTCTATCTATCCAGCTCCTCTGCCACCTTTCTCATTTTCTTTCCACTTTTAAATCAATTGCATACTGTTCAGTGATGAGATCCTTTGAATTCCATAATCTTCCACTTAGAGTCGCTACACTGGATTCAACTGCCAGATCCTTCATAATCCCACTCTGATCTCTTTATCATCATTTTCAATTTAGGAAAGAACCTGAAACATTTGTTAACTGCATAGAAAAGACAAGTCATAGACAAATGATGAAGATTTTATGGGTGTGGATAATTTACTCAACAGCAGTAGAAGAGCCAGAGAAAGGCTGTCACCCCACGTTCAGCTTGAGCCCAGTTCGATTACCTTTTGAGGTCATGGTTCTGAGTCTCCAACTGACAAAGCTGAGACTTGAGGATCAATCACTTTCTCTTTTCCCCTCTTGCTGCTCTAGCGAGCACCGTGTCATTTTTGCTAACCAGGCCCATACCGCCCTGCTCTTCATCAGGCCCCAGAACTATCAGGGAAACACACATTTATACCAGGGGGCCCTCATATCCCTAAATAAAGAATGCCATAGCACCTTAATCAAAAGTAAGTATAGGGAATTAATTTATCAACAAGAACACTAGTTTCTTCCCCTCCTTCCACCCCCTGCCATCCACCCACACAAGAAGGAAAACAATCTGCTTTAGGTATTTATCCACCCAGATGCCCAATTTGATCTCCTGCTGTCTCAACGCCCTCTTCCCTAGCAGCTAGAGAAAGAACAGATTAGTGCCATCCTGGAACACAGAGGGTGGGAGTTCTACTCAACTCCATCAAAAGGTAAGCAGACTCTTACCATTTTCCCAACTGATTTCTCTAAGTCAGAGTTAACCTCACCTTTCCCTGTTCCCACTTTGAGCTATCTCATGCCCATCCACATTTGGCCCTGCCCTGCTCTGCCCTCCTTTTCCATGGCACCATCAGGAAGGAAGCCCTATTCTGAGTTGAACAAACTTCCCTTTAGTTTAGATCTCTTCCTTTTCCACTCTTTCCAGTCTTCTGTACATAGAAATCTAGCTTGTCCTGGAAGACATGGATCCCTGTTAACATTTCTCTGGCATGGGATTCTCCTTCCCTCCCCCCTTCTCCAGAGGATGCCATCTTCACCAGGGTTTTCTCTTGGTTCTCCTATCTCTCTGGCCACTCCTCGGCCTCCTATACCAGTTCTTCAATTCATGTCACTCCTACTATTCCTGAAGATCTTCTAAGGTTTGGTCCTGGACCCTCTTCTCTTTTTCTTTCTAAAGCATCTCACTTGGTGATGTCATTGGCTCCCACAGGCTTAATTATCACCTCTATGTATATGGCTTCCAGATCTACTCCTCTGGTCCTAGGTTCCTTCCTAATCTCCAGTCCCTCATCACCAGCCACCTAGTGGACATCTCCACATGGACATAGTCATAGGCATCCTAAACACAACTCAAAACCCTGCCCTCTCCCCAGATTACTATTACTGTTGAGGGCACTGCCATCTTTCCAAGTTCCCAGGCTGTCAACCTCAGTTTATCCTTGACTCACTCTAATCCCGCCACCTCTATTCAATCAACTTCAGTGGCTCCCTACTGCCCTTAGGATCAAACATAAACTCTTGGGATTAAACTTTTAAATTTCTTCCCAACCTGGCCCAAACCTACCTTTCTAATCTTATTCTACATTACTCTTTGGTGGGGCCAACCTAGCCTTCCTGACATTCTTCCCACAAAACCCTGCATATTCCTGTCTCCACACCTTTGCACAAACTGTGCCACATGCCTGGAGTGTACTTCCACCTTACCTCTGGCACTCAAAAGACCTTCGCTCCTTTCAGGCTCAGCTTAAGCGACAGCCCATGCATCCGTTTCTGATTCTCCTGTCCTACCTCATTTCTACAAAAATGTTTTTAAATGTGTATTTATTTTGTATATATTCATTTGTGTGCGTGTCATCTCCCCTGAGAGAACAGAAGTTACTCTTGAAGCATCAGGGGAGCACAGGGCTCTTTTTGTCTTATATTCCCCAGTGCCCATTATGGTGTTTGTCACATAGTAGGCTGTGAAAATATGTGCTCAGGTTCTGCTTGCCCTTGCTCCGATGATCAAGGTTAGTCTAGATCACTTCTTAAAAACTAAGGAAGCTATCCCAATGTCTTGAGTGGCCCAAGGGGTTAAGACTTAAGCCCTATAGGTTCTGAATCAGCTTCTTGGTGGCCACAGGTCATGTTGATTGGATTCCTGAGTCCTCAAGGGCATTAAAATGCCTACCTGAGTCAAGTCTTTCAGCCTTGCTGAAGTTCCAAGGGCATTGGTCACCACACCCTGCCCTACCACTGCCCTGCTGATCAGACATAGTTCTATATGGAGACCATTAGGGCTGACTCCAAGTCAATATGTTCCAAGTGTGCTTTATTCAGCATACCATGCTTTCTATAAATTCTAATGGGAAAGACAGGATACAAACATATACATAATAAATGCAAGGTAATTTAGTGGGGTAGGATCTGGAAAGGCCTCATGAATGAGTGATGTTTGAATTGATCTTTAAAGAAAAAGAGGTGGTCCTCTTTTGTGAGGAACACTAAGGGGTTCAGAAGGACTGGTTCAGAAGCACATAAAAGGGAACAGCATGTAATGAGCATGGAAAGGTGGCTTTGGGCCAGGATGCCAGTCAGAGGTGTTTATATTAGATCCCATAGGCAGGAAGGGTCCATTAGCTTTTCCAGACCTGTTTTAGGAAACTCCCTTTGTTGGGACAGACTGGAGAATGGAAAGAGTAGAGGCAGGGAGACTAGTCAGGGGAAGGAGGTATCACAATAGCCCAGGTGAGAGATACTTAGGGCCTGGACTAAGGAGACGGCCATTGGGAGGAAGAGGAGACCCATGAGAGGTTCCAGGAAGGTGAGCCAACAAGACTTGGTGCATTACTGGACGTAGGAAGGGACGGAGTTTGAGGAGTCAAGGAGGACAATGATGTCCTAAGCCTAGGTGACTGGGGGGATGGTAAGTCTGGAAGAGGTGAAGGTGTGGCAAAGAAAGATAATGAGCTCTGTCTTGCACATGTTGAATTGAGGACGACTACAGGATTTCCAGTCAGAAATATCTAATAGGCAGCTGGTGATGTGATACTAGAGCTCAGGAGAGAGAACAGGGCTGCAGAAAATCAGAAAATGGGCACATTCTAATATTAAACAGAAAACAAAATTAGCTGTGAACATGGCAGTTACAAACTTATAACGGCCATCACTGAACTCAGGACGTCTCTGGCCATGTCCAAACAGCTGGGCCTCGAAGGCCGTACCTCTGTTCATCTCCATCAGCTGCTTCTTCTTCTTCTGTCGCTCCAGCTTTTCTTGCTCAGCTTTCTCTTTGGCAAGCTTGGCTCTCTTGCTCTTCTCCTCCATTTCTCTTCTCTTGCTGTTTTCTTTCACTGCTTCCTGTATTACAAAACATGAAACACAAAATATTCTCATTACTTATGACTGAGATACCAAAGATTTGGAGGGACTGAAATTTTAAAAATCATGTTTACATGCACAGAGGTGAAGAACATCAACTGCGTGAAGATAAATGTCTGTGCTTTGGAGAAAAAAATAGGAGAATAATTTATCTGAAGACCATATCTCATCAAGCACAAAATGACAGAAGCAACCCAAGCCTCAGATGGTATTTCTTGGGGGCCCAAATATTAGAAAAACACAAATGTTAAAAATGGATGATGAAAGTATTTCATTTTAACAAATTAAAATTCAGAATATGTTTTGATAAACATAAAATGAAGGTTTAACACAATCAACTCTGCTAATAATTTATCATTTCATCACACACTTAATTGCTTTTTTAAAGTATATACCTAATGATCCATTGAACGTAGCAATCTGTAATATTATTACGGAGATGCAATATCTGTGACTATCACAGTGTTTTAGCATGTTTAAAAAAAAACATTAGAAATGCAGAAAACATCTTTTTTGTTCCTGGGCCAACAAGAATCAGCAATTTCCAAGGTATAAGGAGACCATATTTCAAGATGCTGTCATTTGTTCTGGAAAGATACTGATAATTCACAAAAGAATTAGAATATTCTATTAACTCATCTGCCAGACTAACACAAAATGACCAGAAATAGTTGCAGATTGGTTTCTTCTCAGATCAGACAGGGTGCTAAATAAGACAAACCTCAAAAAGCTTGTATGGATATCTTTGTTTTTATATCATCTAGAGAGAGCTATCTTTTATAACAAAGAATGAAAAAGAGGGAAAAAACCATTTAGGAAAATTAAAGAACACATGGAAAAGAATCTGATATTCTCTGTAGTGTTCTACACCAACAATCCCTCACTTCTACAAAGTAGGAAGAGAAATGCCCTCTCAAGTTTCTTGTTTGGGGACCTCGCTTGGTCATTACAATTTCTCACTAAGCACTTAATAATGCTTTTTCATTCACTCATACATAAGAGTACATTGCTTTTTTCCTTCTAGCTCTCCTTACTTATAACCCTTGGCATCAGTTCATCCCAACTTTGTGCTTCTCTATGTTTATTATACTCAGTGTTTCTTACAGCAAATTCATATTTCATTACATTTACATACTACCATTTGTCTAGAGAATCCCCAGTCCAAGGGGATCAAATTTGCTTTTTCTTTATTTTGACAAAAATTGCTGCCAATCCAGATATTGGTAAACGTGAGGTCTTTCCATCACTGACCTCGATCCACCTTGAATTGTGATCTCTGGATAGTTTTAATCACTTTCTTATAATACTTCCAAATTGATGCCTAAAATTCTTGGACAAACTCAGAGCTCCATCAATAATCCATCTGTCTACAGCCTCTCTAATTTTAACTCTTTTCATCTTTTATCACATTTGCCAATTTGCTGTATATGAGATGAAACCTGAGAAATGTTTTGATTTGCATTTCTATTGCTAGTGATTTACAGCATATTCTTTTATCTGGATGATTAGCCTGTAATTCTTCTGACAACTGTTTGTCTATATCCTTTGATTACTGACCTATGGAGGAATGACTTTTGGTCTTCTTTATTTCACTGGTTGCTTACATTTCTTGTATATTAGACCCTTATCTAAGGTATGTGATACAAGTGTTTTTCACTAGCTGATCATTTCTTTTTTAAGTTCTACTTTCACTAACTGTCCATGCAAAACATTTTCATTTCTTTGGTTCAGAATCCATTCCCTAGTTATAGCTATGAAAGGTATCTGATCTGATCCTCTTCTGCATTTTTACGGCATGATCTCTAATATTCAGGTCATGTAATCATTTTGAGTTTGTTATAATACACTGCATAAGATATTAGTCTAAACCCAATTTCTACCAGAATACTTTCTAGTTCCCCCAACAATTCCGATTATTTTCTAATATGATGAAGTATCAACTATAAGATCCTACCATCAAGCAGTCATTTTTTCCTGCTTTGACTGACTAGACAAACTTTATGTCATGTATACACACGAGCACTCAAATTATCTTGGTCCAAAATCATAAAGAGAAAGAATCATTACAAGTGCATATATGCACATGGCTTCAGCTAAGAAACACAAATAATTATATGTCCTTTACATGATTCTCTTAAAAATACATGATTCTTCTAAAAAGCTATTTTAGCCTTTAAACCAGTTTTTTAAGACAATCTTAAAATCTTTGCTGTGAAAGGGACAACCAAATTATCAATTCCAACCTATACCTGAACAACAGGCCACTCTTTACCTAGTACAAGAAAGAACAGTCCACCACTAACGATGATGAAAACACGACTTCCCCACGCAGCCCATAAATTGTTAGGAAGATTTTCCTCATATCAAGCCCAAACTTGCCATTTTCCAATTTTCAACAGTGTTTAAATCTGTAGAATAATGAAGGATAGGGACTGAGAAAAAACATGACAATTAATAATTAAAGCATCACAAGCAACCTCTGAGGAAGCATTCTGGTCTGTTGGATTTCTTTCTTGGACAACTCTTTTTCCACAGTTTTTTTTCTTTATATTTGAGCTCTTCATCTGTCCACTTGCATCTCCAGTTTCAGATCCTGTTCTGGGATTCTGTGCCAAGACCAGGTTCCAGGCTTTCTCATACTCCCAATCCTATGTGGTCCTGAATGACTTTTATTGGCTCCCGCTGAGCTTGGTGTGTCTGTATCCACAGCAGTACTGAGCTGAAGGGGTGGCGGTCAGAGCTGTGCAGATCGCTGCCCATGGCATCTCTGTTTGGGCCAGTGTCATGCACTTCTGTGGCTTCCCTGGTAAGGTGTTGTCACTTCCATCTCACCTTGGGGTGCACATGTCAGGGTGTTACTGTGGTCTTTTGTCCCATGTGGAGCACTGACACCTCTATCCCCTTTGGATCTTCAGGCAGGATGATGCAGCCTGAACCCCAGTTGGAAGATCTTCCCTAGGCTGCCATCCTGTTTGCCCGTGCTCATGCTAGCTTCTCCAGGTGGATTCCTCTTCCATGGGTCACACTTAGGGCTCTTCTTATATGATTCTGGACTAAATGAAGGAGCTTATTCTGAAGCATCTGACAATATTCATCAAATTCTTCTCCTACATGCTTTCTCCCATCTAGATCTTCACGACACTGCTCTCTCCTGGTTCTTCCCCACCTGTGTGACTTCTCATTCTCATTCATCCATAACATGCCCATTGTGGGCCTTTTTCTTTGTCTGCCCCATATAGCTCATTTGGTGATCTCACCAGCTCCTAGGAGTTCAATGGTCATCTTGGATGCAGATGATTTTCCGATGTATTTCTTCAGCCCTAGCATTTTTCCAGAGCTACATGTGTATCAACTGCCTCTTACGAAAGAGTGGTCTGTGGACACCTCCAACTCAGCAAGTCCCTTCTCCTTAATTTCTTTGTGACAGCTGGGGGTGATGACTGTCCCTCAAATCCAAAAGGTTCCCAACCTCTGTGTCATCCTTAATTCCTCACTCTCACTTAGCCCATGCAGTCAATTCACTGCCAAATCATGGCAATCCTACCTTTACAACGTTTCTCATATACATCTTCTCTCCACTCAAACAGTCATAGCTCTAGTACGGCTCTCATCATCTCCCACCTGCATGGCTGCAATAGCTTTTTGAGTTCCATGCCTCAAGCCTCTATCCACTTCCATCCATACTCCACTTAAGTGTCAAGGTAATTCTTCCAAAGCACAGGTCTACATCTCATGTGCGGGTGCACACATTCTCACTCATGCATACACACCATCTACTTACTGAGCTCCAGTGACTCCTAACTGCCTCCAGGATCAAATATAAAGTCCTCTGCTTATCAAACCACTTATGGAGCTCGAATTTAGTGATCATTGTAGATTATTCAAGGAAAATGATAGAAAGAGGCAGAATATAGTAGTGGAGTGAATGCTGGACTTGGAGTTAAGGAGATCTGAGTTCAAATCCTGTCTCAGATGCTTAATAGCCACATGACCCTGGGAAGTAACTTAACCTTCTGTATTTAGCTTCCTCATCTATAAAAGGAGGGGATTAGACTCAATGACCCATAAGGTCACTACCAGCTCTAAACCTATGATCCTCTGATGAAAAACTGAAATATATCGCTGCAGGCAGTAAAAATTTTGACCTCAGCAACCTCTGAAAAAGACCTAACCTGGCAGCTAAAATGACACAGCAGAAACTGTATCTCTTTCATGAAGAGATGGTCAACAAGGCCTCAAACTACAAATGTCTTGGAGACTTTAAGCCAAACTCTTGCTCAATTTGGCCAGACATAATATTGGTCCATAAAAACCTTAAGAGCAACAGTTTTTAATGAACTTTGTCATCCTAAAGATGCATAATCTCCAAGTTACATATCAGGAAAAGCTTTGAAAGAGCTCAGAACCATGGGGAACAGGAGGACAACCACACCATCTCCATCAACCTATCTGCTACTGGAGGCATCCTGAACAAGGGTCTTCACGTCTGAATAACTTTATTCAACTTCCCTAGGCTGTTATTTTATCTACTTGTGCAATAGTCTGTACAACCTAAAGAGAAAGGCATGCTAGCAGGATGATGGCTTTTGGCAGGACTCTCATCAAAATGGAAGAGCATGAAATAAGAAGAGGAACTGATCTGCACAATGCTTTAAGGTTGACAAAGCACTTTTATACACACTACCTCACTGGATCTTCAAAACCACTTGGGGAAATAGGTCCTATTAGTGTACTCATTTTACAGATAGGGAAACTGAGGCTCAAAGAAGTTAATCAACTTACTAAGGGACACATAACAGACAGGATTTGAATCTGGGTATTACTGATTCTAAATCCAGCTTTCTAGCACGAGGCTAGAGAGCCTTTATTCATAATCATCTCAAGCATAAATAATAATAAACTTGTGAAATAAAAATTTTATAGAAAATATAGGGTAACAATGACCAGTGGTAAGACAGTAAAAAACAACAAACCCTAAACTCCCAAATAATGGAGCATGAGCAACATCACTTGCTGTTTCTAACGCCTTTTTACCCATAATTCAGGAATCTTTAAGCGCTACCGGGAGGCAGCCATGCATCACTAGTGGATGGGAACACCAAATGCCTAAAGTTGTTTTGTGGTTTAGGATTATGTCATGGCTAAAGGGTGCTAATTGAGAGCATGCTTGAACAGCAGACTGGTAAAAAGATGAATGCATTTGCTAAAAAAAATAAACTTACAAACAAATCTATTTTCCAAGAATCAGTGAAAAGAAGCAAAGTAACAAAAATTTTACTGCAAAATATATTCGCCAACCTCATTTTAAATCTCTTGCTGAAATCTCTCTTGCTTTGCTGAAAAAATACGAATAAATTAAAAATCTTATTTCCCTTGCTGTGCATAATTAACAAATGAGACCTATGGACTAAAAATGTCATATGCAAAAAAGCTCATGTAAATGCTAAGACCTCTCATTTATTCCAATTAGGCTGTAAGAAATGGATGAAATGGATTCAGAAAATTCCAAATAGTTCACATCTAAGGGGTGCAGCAACATGCAGGTCACTTTTTAATCTGAAGCAGCAAGTACCTCTTTCCGACTTTACTAGACTACTTGAAAACAAAACAAACAACACAACATTGGCTCTTCAGCATTGGTCCTCTCCCTTTCCTTTCTTAGCCTAGACTTTCAGGGTCAGTTGCAGAAAATCATGGCAAATTTTGTAGAAAAACATCTCCTTCCCTATCCCAAGGAGGTTCTTCTGTAGTTGTCTCAAACTCAACATATCCAAAACTTGTTTTCCTAGCCCCAGAAAGTAATCCTTTGGCAGCTTCATTGTTATAGTACTTAAAAAAATGAAGAAATTTCAGCTGTATTGGCACTGCTGATCCATGAACAACGAATTGCTTCTGTCGTTATTTCCCAAAAACAGTTCTTGTGTGAGTCTTAGTAGGTAGACTATCCAAAAGTTTATGTTTTCTGTAGTTATTTTAAGTGAAATTTCTCTTTTGCAATTAAATATTTTTTATCCTAGAATCTCCCTTCTTCACAACTTCTCTATTACTGCTGAGGGCATCATCACCTTCCCAGGGCCTCAGGCCTGTTACCTCAGTTTTTTCTCTGCCTCCTCACTCACTGAATAACCTCACACGACCAACTGGTGGCCAAATCTTGTTTCTATGTCCATAACACCTCTTGCATCTGTCCCAATCTCTAATGAAAAGGACAAAACCCACGTACAGGCCCTCAACACCTTTTGCTTGAGCTATTTAAATAATGTTCTAATTGGACTCCCTATCCTAGGTTCCAGGTACCTGTCTCTCAGTCTGTTGGAATCTCTCTCTCTCCATTCCAATCCATCTTCTACACAGCTGCCAAAGTGATTTTCCTAAAATGAACATGTGACCATGTCACTCCCCTAACTCAACCAACTTCAGTTACTCCCTATCGCCTCTTGGATCAAACATGAGCTTTTATATTTAGCTTTAAAATCCCTTCTGAGACTGTTTCCAACCTACTTTTCCAACCTTATTTCATGTTATTTCCCCTCCCTACATTCTGTTGTTAGGGCAAACTAGTCTCCCTGATTTTTCTCACACAAAACACTCCATGATCCTCTCCCCACACCGCTCCGCTAGCTATTCCTGCTGTCTCGTAGAATCTTGTTTCCTTCAAGGCTCAGCTCAAGCTCTATCTTTTACATATGGTTAATTCCTTCCTCATCAAAATGACTTTGTATCGACTTTGGATATCTCTATATACATATACGGCACTAGTTCTCTTATTTTTTGATCTCTAATGCCTCACATAGTACCTGGCACATAGAAAGCACTTAATTATGCTGGTTGGTTGGTTGACTGACTGATAGAATCTCAGAGTTTGCTTAGAAGGCATTCAGTCTACTCTGCACTACCACCATCATCATCCTCATCCTCAATAATATCTGGCATTTATATAGTACCTACTACATGCTAGGCACTTCCCAAATATTATTCCATTTGATCCTCAAAACAGCCCTATTGTTTTCCTCATTTTACAAAGATGAGGAAACTGAGGAAAAAGATTAAATGACTTGCCTAATGTCACACAGCCAGTAAATGTCTGAGGCTTGTGTTCCTGACTCAAGTCCAGTGCTCTAATTCAATAAAAAATATCAATACAATTTTTTAAAAATTAAAAAAGAAAAGGAAGGACAAGATACAAGAAACAATCAAGTGGCAAAATCAACAAGACTTGGTGACTGACAGAATAATGATGTACGGAGGAAGATAAGGCTAATGTGACTTCAAAGCTTCAAGCCTCGGTTTCAGGCCAAGTGGATACACCATTGGCAGGAATCGGGAAAATGAGAAGGGACTTCCTTGGGGAGATATGATGAGAAGTTTGCTTTTCTACATGGCTTGGTTATTAACTTTATTTTTTAATGATACTTTATTATGTGTAAAAACCAATTTGAACATCTGGGTTTTTTTAAGTTTTAAATTCCAAATTCTATCCCTCCCTCTGTCCCTCCCTTCTTCAGATGGGAAGCAATCTGATGTAGGTTATGCATGTACAATCATGTAAAATATTTCCATATTAGTTAGTTATTAACTTTAAAGAAGGTTTGATTCTTATGAGATAAAGAGATGTGGGAGAAAAAAAACTGGTACAAATTAGTTATAGAAAACAAAGCTAAGGATTTACAGAGGCTCAATGAAATGAACTAGATATCTGAGAAAGGAAATTAGAGGTCTAAGTTAAATTTCAATACATGAACAAGTATCCAGACTCCTTTTCTCCTCAACAGTATCCAATATCCCAATGCACTCGATCATCTGCTAGTCTAGGGTAGTCAATGGAAAGATCTCAATGTGGGACCAGAAGATTGTGACTTTAATCCTGGATCTGCTACATGAGAGTTCAAATGCCACTTCTGTCATTTGCTACATGTGACTTTGAGTAGGTCACCTAACCTCCAGAGGCCTTAGTTTCCCCTCCACCTCAAAGATTCCATGCCTTCTTTGTATTCCCTTACATCTTGTTACTTTTGACTCATAACGCTAGCCTACCAAGGCCTTTTTGCATCCTGACTGGGTCATCCCTTAGGTTGGCTATTGTTCCTAGCTTTGTTTTATCTTCATATTCCAGGCAAGCTGGCTTATCTCCTTTTCCCCACATTTGGCATTCTATAGCTCACCTCTGTGTGTTTACATAGGCTGCCCCTCCATCTAGAAAACACTCCTTCCTATTCCCTGTCTCTTATATTGCTTGGGCATTCAAGTGCTACATTCTAGAAGAAGCTTTTTCCTCAGTCTAGTCTGTAGTATGCTTTTCCTTTGTAGACCTTTATACTATATTATATTTGTGTCCCACTCAGGAGGGAGGATAATATTGGCCAAAAAGTCGAACTATAGGGGTGGTATGGTGGAAAGATCGCAGGACATGGGGGAAGGACACCTGAAGTGGAATTCTAGATCCATAACGTGACAACTGGGTGACTTTGGCCAAGTCAGGTCATTCTTTGTGCTATATTTTCTCATCTAGAAAATGGAAATTATAGCCCATATAATACCTTCTAGGCAGGAAACTGCTTTAGAAAACTGAAAGGATTCTAAAAATGTTAGTTATTAATAACAGTAAATAGCTGTTGATTTGTTTATAAATGCTCATGAGATGCTTATTTTACAATAATCTCTAAAACAGAGAAAGAAGAATGAAATACATTTATCTAATTGGCCAGGCTCTGACCATGACTAAATTAATCACTGAATAACCCCATTCTGCAGCTACACTTCTATGCCACTTTGGCAAGAAGATTAATTAGGCTTTGGAAGTAGTCCAGGTGAAAGGTGCTAAGAGACTGAACAAGGGTGGTGGCCATGTGACTGGAGAGAAGAAACTGTGTCTAGAGGTGGTGTGGACAGAGAAAGGATGACATTTGGAAACTGACAGCCTATATGGAGGAAACAGAATAAGGAAAGGAGGATGACCCTGAGGTGGTGAGCATGGAGGAACTGAGGAATAGGGAGCATGTCCCATGTAGAACATGCGAAGTTTGAAAAGTGTAAGAGGCACATATTTAGGTCTTCATAAATGTCTGTGGAATTGAACTGACCACATCCTATATAAGTTTTATTCATGACCACTAGTTTGGACCTTTGTTTCCACAGTAAAGATACTTGAATGGCTTGCTATTTTCTTCTCCAGCTCATCTTACAAATGACAAAACTGTGGCAAATGGGGTTAAGTGACTTGCCCAGGATCACACAACTAGTAAGTGTCTGAGGCCACATTTGAACTCAGGAAAATGAGTTGCACATTTGGGACTCTAGTCACTATGCCATCCTGCTACCTATGAAGGGCAGCAGAGCAACAAAATGAATTAGAAAGCAAAATCCACCAAGATGTTTTAAACAAGAAACACACTTGAAACGAACATTCCCCAGGAGTTAAAATAAAGAGCTGATGTGGAATTTATTTAAGAAAAAAAGCAAGAGGAGCAATCTTGATCTCAGACAACGTTAAAAAGAGAAAAGGTCAAAAGAGATAAGCAATAAAATTACATTATGCTTAAAAGCACTATAGTTAATGAAATAATATCAGTACTTTAAAATATATATGTATATATGTATATATGTATATATATGCAAAAATGACATTAGCATTTAAATACTTAAAGGAAGAGCTAATGGAATTATATGGATAAAGAGACAACATAGCTATAGCAGTTGGGGACCTCGATGTGTCCTTTTCAAACCTAGATAAATGTAATAAAAAGGTAAACAGGAAGGAATTTAAGGTGATCAAAAGAATCTTAGAAAAGTTTTATATGGTGGATTTCTCATAATTATTGAATGGGAATTGAAAGCAGTATGCATAGTCCTCAGGTCTGCAACGATATAAAAACTGACCAAGTGCTAGGGTAGAAAAACCTCAAGTGCACAGGAGCAGACAAATTAAATATCCTTTACTAACCAAAATGCACTAATATTAAAATCAATAAAAAGCATCTGAAGAAAAGCATAATGCTTAAGTAGAGAACAAATAATAAAATTCCAAATAAAGAGTTTCTGAAAGAACAAAATTCAGAGAAATAATAGATCATTTTATCAAAGAAAATAACAATGAGACAATATATGTAACATTTTGGAGTGTAGCCAAAACAGTCATTAAAGGAAAATTTATCAAAACAAGACCAAACTAGGCAGGCCAAAACAAAACAAACAAACACAATCAAAGACAAAAGCCCAAACTAGAAAGGCAACAAATTAAAGAAACCACTAATCATAACCTCAATATGTGCAATGGATGTGAACAAATGTAGAGATGTAGGAAAGCACATGCCAGTTTGGGAGGGTCCATTTTTTTTTTCTGACTTTTAGAGGATAGGGCAGGAACTAGTATGAGCTCAGTCAGGAAGGTCAAAGGTAACATGGAGCAGTGGCCAAAGTGGTGGCTTTGTATTCAGGGGGCACCATGCCAAATCCTGGCTCTGTTACTTGCTACCTTTGTAGCTACCAAGAGAGTCACTAAAGCCCTTTGGATATCACTGCTAAAATGACAAGGTTGGACTCTATGCCAACTACATTTATTTCCAGTTTCAAATGGAAGATCCTCTTATCTTGTGTGAGGAGTTGGAGGTACAAGGACAAAATGAAAAGCAGTCCTTGCAGCACAGGAACTTACATGTAAATAAATATAATATAATATGCAAATAACAAATATACCAAGTTTTGAGGAGGGAGAGAATCCTCCTAAGGAGGAGAATGAGAAAAAGCTTCCTTTGGGAGGTAGAAGTTGAGTTGAACTTTGAAGGGAACACTGAGGATTCTAAGAGGCCGAGGTGAGAAGGTAGTGCATTTCCAGCCTGTGTAAAGGTGTGGAGATGGAATGTTGAATTCTGAGAGGTTGGACTGGAGAAAGGAGAGACAGGATGTAGAAAGAAAATTAGGAAGCTAATACAATGTTCCAGACGAGAGCTTCTGAATGTTTGAACTAGGACAGTGTCCATGCTAGTAAAGAAAATGGCACTGTCCCTGCTGTCAAGGAACTTGTATCCTACTGGAGTATATACCATATATATAAGAAAATTTGAGAAGAGAGTGAATGATTCATTAACTTTAAATTTCAGTAGCTAAGTAAGCTTACAAAAAAAATTCTACTGTTTGGTTAATCTGATGCTGTAATATTATAGTAAATATTATAGTAAAGCATAAAAAACATTGAATTTGGCAGAGGATCTGGGTTCAATTCATGACCCTTCCCTGGACCTCAGTGTCCTTAAGTATAAAATAAGGGGTTTGGACTTGAGCACAGTTCCCTTCCAAGTCTAAATCTACAGTTCTCTGTATGACACAGCTCATCATTCTAGCTTTCCCAACTACTGTTGGGAAAACTTCTGGCCAGAGCCTCTGACGCTAATGTGAATGGGCGAACGCCACTTCGTAGCTGAGGCAAGGCCATTACACTGGGTCCTTAAGCGTGTCCTGCTTTACCCTTATTGGCTAGAATTTGGGAATAACAGCAAAGATGGGCATAGAAAGCTGAGAGCAAAAGGTCCTCTGAATTCAGGGCTATAAATGACTCTCTTGGCAAGAGAAAATGATTCATAGAAGAAAACAATCTGCTGCCCAAGAAGCCTCTGCACATAGGAAGCAAGCGTGCATTGCTTCTTGTGTTTGTCAGGATTCACTGAAGCAGCCCTCTCGTATTCAGCCCAAACAGCTCACTGCTGAGCTTCCTTAGGAAACAAATTCAAAATTAATGCACCTCCCACATGCTGTCCGTACAGAGCTGGAAGTTTGACAGACAAACAGATCTTTGTGTACCAGTGCGGTAGGGAAGAGAATCTCTAAGGTAAATTATTAAAAACCAGAAGAAAGAAGAAGGCTGTTATGTGCAAATCTCTTTGGATATT
Source organism: Notamacropus eugenii (assembly GCF_028372415.1). Classification (NCBI taxonomy): domain Eukaryota; kingdom Metazoa; phylum Chordata; class Mammalia; order Diprotodontia; family Macropodidae; genus Notamacropus; species Notamacropus eugenii. The sequence goes on along the minus strand of NC_092879.1, from coordinate 89,712,135 downwards.
CCACTTGCAGTTGGTTCCAAAGTGGTCATGCACCAATAATGAAGGCTGGCTGTGATCCCTAAGGCCTTCTTTTAAAAATTTGCCTTACAACTGCAAAAAACATGTGATCTGAAGTTAGAAGGCAAAGCTCCCTCTCCCGTCACAGCCCATTAGAATGCTGAACTCTGATTAGCTGGAAGTTCATCTCCAATCTGCAGCACAGCAGAGGTTTGAAGATGCAGCAGGTTTCTGCAGAAACATTTTTTTTGGTGCAGATTTGAGCATCCCACTCTCTATCTGGGAAAGATAAAAACAATTGAGTTTGACATGCCTCTGTGATCCTGAACTTGATAACGTCTATGAAGTACTTTGAGCTCCTATAGAAAGGTACTTTATAAAATATAAGGTGCCTTTTATTTTTATCTTACAGCAAAGGACTGGAATGAAATTCCAAAGAAAAGAATAGGTAGAATATTTTAATGGAAAATGTCTGCTGGAGAGGGAGGCAGAACAAGTGGGGTTCCCCAGCAACTGCTCTAGGGTTTGCTCCTTAGTTTAATGATGTCTCTGATAAGGGGAGAGAAAGCCCTTGCGGTCAGATTTCAGTTGGCACTAAAGGTAGATTGGGGGCTTAGCACACCGAAGAAAGAGACAATGAGAATTTCAGTGACCTCAATAGGTAAAATCAAAGGAGCCCAGAGCCCAAGGTCATGCTTATTCTAGACTCCTGCCTATGGACCAGATGACATGCTGTCCCATGAGAGTCCATTAGGATATTTAATCACATTTCTTATAAACAAATTCTTCCTCAAATTGCACCATAAACTCTCTATGATTTAAGCCCTCTGGTTGGTTTGCTTCTGTGGAGAGCGGGGAGCTGGGCAGTCAGCAACTCCCTCATAATCCTCTTGCCTAACACCTACCTCTTCATTCCTCCCAGACTTCACCCACCTTTGGCAGTCCCTGCAGTACCCAGCACTGACAGATGAAATGGGTTGTCGTAGTTGCCGAGATTGCTGGTGACAAGGTGGAATGTTCTATAGGACAGAATTGAAATCTTACTGAAATGTAGCAAGATTGTCCCCCACATGACGCAAGGTACAGAGAAGGTTATTAAAATGGCTGAGAATGTTCTGTTCTTCTCCAAAGTGCCCAGAGGGTGAGGTAGTAAGTACTCTGTGTGCTCTTTTCTGATCAGTTGGAGTACTTTCCCAGGTATTAAAAGTACACTGAATAGTCAGTAATAAAAGACTTAAAGTAGTTATAGAAAACAAATCAAACCCAGCTTCATATACTAAGACCAATGCAATGCCTGAAAATAAACACAAAGCAAGCTATACAAAAGCCCAAAGAGGAAGCACTAGTCATATATAAATATGACAGCTGAGTCTAGAGGGCAGAATGAATCATAGTATATTTGCACTGATGAAAAAAGAGAAATACAAGTTAATATAAATTTGACTAATTAGGAAGCTCCTTCAGTTAGTCTAAACATATGAATCCCATGGCTCCTTCATTCACCATGATCCAATATTCAACAACCGATTGCTTCTACATCAAGTTAACACATTATATGTTTAATGAGGAATCATTTAGCTATCCAGATAGTCGTTTAACAGGTTCTTTTTTGGTGCATGGTAGCGTTGGAATAATTTCAAAGATCCATGGTCTCCCAGGTGTGAGTATTCCTTGTACTGGTAGAGATCAGGGCACTATGTTCTTATTCAGTGCCTGTCAATGTACTTGGTGCCCTGAGGACTTGTTCAGTTCTTTAAATATTTATGGACATTCCTCATGAAATAAAATGCAAACTATCAACAACCACATCCAAAAAGTTCTAAATCACGAAGAAGAGAAATAAAAATCAACACACCTCTGAATTTCTAACTTGCCCCATCAAACTGGAAAAGTTGACAGAAGAGAGCATGAGTCAGTGTCAGAGGGGCAGGCTGCATGGAGACAAGCATGCTAATGAACTCTTAGGAGAGCAGTGAACTGGTCCAACTACACTGGAAATAATTTGGAAATAGACATGTGGAATGACTTGAACTGTTGGCTCAGTGATATCACTGCAAGGCCTTTTAAGCAAAGGAAGTCAAACACAGAAGGAGAGATTTTCATAGATATGAAAATACTTATAGAATTACTTTGGGACATGGCAAGGAATTAGAGGAAAAGGGGGATATCCACTGAGAGGTGAATAGTTAAAGAAATTGCAATATTCAAATGTAATAGAATGTTAATGTACCCCAAAGAATCAATGGAGACATTCTGCCCATATTGTTATACTGCTATAAAATGTGGAGCACAACAGTCTCAGAAGAAATGAAAATAAGTAGCACCTAGAGGGCAGTGGAGAGACACAAGAAGGATGTGAGCAGGCCATAATGTATATGAACAAGGAACTTAGAAGAAAAACTGGAGGAAAGTCCACTACCAAGGAAAAGTGTGATCCAGAAAGAAGTCATGTGGGGATGGAAAGGTGTAACAGGTGAATAGCTGATGGATTGTGAACTGCATCATTGAGGGAATCATCCCAATTGATGAGACCGCCCAGCCATTTGAGCATTTATTTGATCAAGAGACATTAAGTGCAAAGAATTCTGAGAAACTTCAGAAGATTTCTATGAAATAATGTAGATTACAGCAAGCAAAAATGAGGGTACAACATACTCAACAATGTAAAGGAAAAAGCATTAAAAGTTATCAAAGCTCTGGTCAATGCAACAATGATGTGGCATACCTTGGTAGGTATGTGATTGGCCAGAGGCAAAGAATGAGGTACATGTTGTCAGATATCATTTACATGGCAATTTGTTTCACTTAAAGTCTCCTTCATCTAAGGTGTTCTTTTGGAGGGTGAGTGGTATTGGAAAATTATCTCACATGTAAAAAAGCATAAATACAAGATTTTTGGAATGCGATATATCAGAGAAGGGACAAGGTTTGGAGACAAGAACATCTGGGTTCTCGTTCTGGCTCTGTAAAATACAAGATGTGTGAACATAGGCAAATCAGTTAATTTCTCAGCAACCTAGGCAGTAAGCAGTCCAATAATGATAGCTAATAGAGAACTTTATATACCTCTTACTATGTGTCAGGCACTATACTAAGTACTTTATAAATATTATCTCATTTGACCCTCAAGAACTCTGAGTGGCAAGTGCTATTATTATCCCCATTTTATGGATGAAAAAATAGAGGCAGGCAGTAATTTTTCTCAGGATCCCACAGTTAGTAACTATCTGAGGCAAGATCTGAACACAGATTTTTCTAACTTCAGGCCTGGAATGCTATCTATTGTGCCACATAAGCTCCCTCTGTACCACTTAGCTGCCTAAGGACAAGTGATCAAAATGTATCAATGGAGAGTTTCCACAATGGGAGGTGCTTGCATACACGAAATCACAGCGCGAACATATATCATCTATTATTTTTGACCCAATATGGGTCACAGAACTTGAACTGGAGGGGTCCCAGAGGCCATCTAGTCTAATAAGATAAGAAAACTGAGGCAAGGGGAGATGACATGACTTCTTTTCTTGTCATCCATGACCCTAACGAAGGCTCTTGTAATAAATGTATCCCATGAGTCAAAAATACAAAACCAGAAGAATACTGGTGCCAAAAAATCTTACCATTCTGTTGGCTTCTTTGTGTGCTAGAGAATACAATGGGATCATTCACATACAAGTTCTCCAATGTTACCTACCCAGCCTGATAGGCTTCTCCTGCCCAACTGTGAGCTAAACTGATGTCACTTCCGTATGTGCATTTTTATGCCGTTGATGTAGTTCAATGTACTGGCTATCCAAATGCATGCCATAATATAAACAATATGAACCCACAAACCTGTACATGATATATATCCAAATGTTGCAACAAAATCTAGTGGGGCAATTCTGAAGACTGAGAAATGGGGCAGAGGAAAGCATGGAGCTGAATAATTCAAAGCAATATTTTTGCAGGATTCTCTTTTGTAAACCTTGAATAATGAGGATCCTGCTGGAGAGTAGTAGTAGTGCCTTGGGAGTCTGGATATCAACAGACTAGTAATCCTGGGTAATCACCAATCATTCTGACCTATGTCTTGCCACTGGACAGCGCTAACTCTGGAGTAGACAATGAGGCTGATGACTTTGCAAAGTTCTGTCTCACTTAAATCCAATTTACACATAGGCCAAAATATCACCCTTGTGATGTCATCGGCCCTCTTCAAGGATGATGGATGAACAACAATAAACAAAAATGAACTTGTTATATTCCACAATGTAAAAAAAAAACCCCAAACACTTCACCGGTAATTATTCTCTTATTCAAGACTGAATTTGGTCAAACGTCAGTGTCTGTACATTCCTAGGAATATTCTTTGCTTACTATGTTCATGATCTATTGAGATCTCCTGTACCTCCTTGATCCCTAGGTAGCATCCCATTATGTACAGAGGTATTTTCTGGCTTCATCATGAATCTTCTTGGTAAGGTGCCTTATTTGTTGGTGAAGAGAGATCTGGTCATTAGACTTGATGTGTTGGACAAATAACTTTCAAGGGGATATAAGGAGATCGCAGACACAGTGGATTTTACTTCTTGCTCAAAACTTTGCAATAATAAGGGTCAGGTTTGAGAGCTGCCTCCTGCTACTGTGCAAACAGTTTGAAGCTTTCCTGTTCACAGCCATCTCTGAGTGTAGCATGTTGCCTTCTTGCATCTCAGACTGTCATTTGTTTACTATCATGAATTGCCAATTTGGAGTAAAACATTCCAAATGATGCACTATGTTTTCAGTTTGACATGACAAGATTTGATGCTTTGTTACTTTTAAACATGTTGCTTCTCTGGTAGTAGGGAGATGGGGGTCACCTAGAAGAGAAGAGCTGATCTACTTCATGGTCCCATAAAGAAGCTGAGCCTGGAGAAGGTAGGAAGACATGATGGTGCCATGGTGGTTTCTCAAGAATAATTTTATCCATAGGAAGGAAAAAAATCCCTTCAAAGTGCATAAAAACAACGCAAAGAGCTATCACCTAATTCCAGAATCTCAGGGTTGGAAGGGACCTCAGAAGTCACCTAATTTACCAAAACCTGAATCTTCTCAACCACACCATCAGTAATAGCCTTCCAGACTGTGACTGAAGGTCTCCCATAAAGCAGCCCATTCTACTTTGAGACAGCCCTAACTATTTGCAAAGGCTCCCTTTTATCAGCCAAAATCTGTCCCTTGGTCATTTCAATCACTTGTTTCTAGACTTTCTGGGGCCAAGAAGAACAAACTAAAATCATTTCCCACACGAACAGTCCTTATGTCCCCTGCTAAGATTCCCCTTCTCTGGGTTAACTGTTCTTCCATGGGGGCATTCATCACATACTAGTGCTTATCAGATGTTTTCCAGATACATACTGTATAAAAGGGAAAACAGCAGCTCACATTTATATAGCATTTTGTAGTTCATAAAGAACTTTGCTGCCAAAAACCCTATGGGGTTGGTAGTGCAAGTATCATTACATGGCATAGTTACCCAGTCAGAAAAGGAAATGAGGTTCATCTGGCATGACCTGGGCCTGTGGCCACCATGCAGATTCTTTATGATCACTGCTTCCTTTCCTACATGTCCTCAAACCAACCCCTTCATATGACATTTTTAGAATTCTGTCAGAATCTCTCCATGTCCCCTTTTTGAAAAGGGGACTAGTTCCCTTTCTCGAGGACTGGGGCTTCTTTCCATCACATTTCCTCCAGCACTGGCACTGGCCCAGCATTCACATGTGTCAGCTCTCTCAGTACCTGCAATGAAATTCAGCTGGGCCTGGTGACTTGAACTCATTGATGAGTTCATCATCACTACATGCTGCCTGACCTCACTTACCTTGGCTCTCTACTCCCTGCTAACCCATTTTATTTTTTATTTCCCTGTCCAAAGAGCACTTCCCTTGGAAGAGAAAAGAAAAACAAAATGAAAGGTGAATAATTCAGCCTTGTTACCACTATCCAGAAGCATCACTGCATACAGCATTCCTCTGACCATTTTCAGGGTCCCAAGAGAGCTTCAAACCCAATACAACCCAGCCTTGATTTTTGATTGTTCTTCACCATCCCCTGGTCATTTTTTGTTATAGAGTTGTCCTCTTTTGTATTCAGTCTGAGAAGCCTGCTCTCTGTTCCATGCCGTGTGTGTATGTGTGTGTGTGTGTGTGTGTGTGTGTGTGTATATTTTAAAAATCTGAGTCTGTTCTGGAGTTTTCTCTGCATCCACACTAGTCTCTCCAGATATCTCCCCTTTCTCCTGCTCTGCATCATCATTTCTGTTTCACGAGAATTTAATTTATGGAGAGATTCCTTTCCCTCTTTCTCCCTCCCATATACTTTATGGTCTAGTTGTTCCTCACACTTGCTGGTCTCTACTCCATGATTTTGCCCTGCTGTCCGCAATACCTGACAGGCTTCCTGATGTCTATGTTTTAGCTTCCCTGGATTCCTTCAGGTCTCAGATCAAATCCTTCTTTCTACAGAAGTCCCTTCCAAGTCACTCCAGGTATTCTTGCCTTCCTTCCTGCTGATATAACCTCTGGTTTGGGAAAGACTTTAGACACATGGTTGAAATGTTATATTTTGAATGTATTGAAATCAGATGAGGGGGGAAGTAAGGGAAAACATCCTTTCTAATTGATCTAACTGTACTTATGGAATCCCTCCCACACTGCAGGTATCATCAGCCTGTTCTCCCCTGGTGATAACAGGAAGGAAGATAGGGGCTATAGCCTACTTATGTGACTTAACTTTCCTCCCCCTTGTTTGCCTGGCAAGTTGCTTGAGTTCATTGGTCCTGGGATGGTGGGGCTGGGGAAGAAGTGTTACATAGGACATGAAAGGGTGTTGTCAACAAGCAAGTAGAAAAATTATCTCCACTAATGACAGCTGTTCCCTCAGAGGCAGCAGAATCAGATAAAGAAGAACTTAAAAGTCTTCTGGTTTCTACTAGGTCTCTTCTAGATCATATGCCATGGCTCCTTCTGTGCATTCCAGGCACTAAGCTGGACAGCTGGCCTGGAAGCTGTCCCTAAAACCCATCAGCCAAAAGAATTCCAAACCAAAAAAGATGGTGGGATGGGCAGGTGGAGACAAAAGCCATATTACCTAACTAGATGAGACAGGCCAATGTGGGTCATTTTTCTGAGGAAAACCAAGCTTTATATAGAGCTATTCTTTGAAGGACATCTTTCTTCATATATGTGAAAGGCTGTCATGTGCGTAAGACATATATAGCATTCTGCTTGTCATTAAAAGGAAGCACTATGAGTAGTGGGCAGATGTTGCAAAAAGCCAAATGAAGGCTTACTAGAAGGATAAAAAGAAAAACTCAACATTGAGGATTCTGCCAAAGTGAAATGTTTTGTCTAGAAATAATAGCTACCATTTACATGGTACTCTAAGGTTTATAAAGCACTTTACATATATATCTCGTGTGACTCTCACGACAGCCTAAATGAGGAAACTGAATCTGAGAGCAGTTAAATGACTTGCCCAGGGTCATATAGCTAAGTTTTGAACTTAGATCTTTCTTACAGCAAGTTCAATACTTTAAAGTCCAATTTTTTAAAAAAAAATTATTTTGTTTTCAGTTTTCAACAATCACTTCGATAAATCTTAACTTTTCTCCCCCTCCTTTTCTCCTCCCTCCCTGAGACAGCATACAATCATATGTGGGTTCTACACATATATTCCTATTAAACACATTTTCACATTAGTCATGTTGCATAGAATTAAAACAAATGGGAGAAACCATGAGAAAAACCAAACCGAAACAAAATATAATACAAGAGAAAATAACCTGCTTCATCCTGTGTTCCGATTCCATAATTCTTTCTCTGGATGTGGATGGCATTTTGCCTCAAGTCCTTTGGGAAGGTTCTTGCATTGCTGTGAAGGGCTAAGTCTACCAGAAACAGTCCCTGCACACTGTGGCAGTTCAAGGGAATATAATGTTCTCTTGGTTTTGCTCCTTTCACTCAGCATCAGATCATATAAGTCTTTCCAGGCCTCTCTGAAGTCTTTCTGTTCATCATTTCTTATAGCACAATAGTATTCCATTACATTCATATGCCACAACTTGTTCAGCCATTCCCCAATGGATGGACATCCCCTTGATTTCCAGTTTTCGGCCACCATAAAGAGAGCTGCTATAAATATTTTTGTACGTGTGGGTCCTTTTCCCATTTTTATGATCTCTTGAGGATACATTCCTAGAAGCAGTATTGCTGGGTCAAAGGGTGTGCACATTTTTGTAGCTCTTTGGGTATAGTTCCAAATTGCTCTCCAGAATGGTTGGATCAGCTCACAGCTCCACCAACAATGAATTAGTGTTCCAACTTTCCCACATCTTCTCCAACGTTTATCCTCTTCCTGTTTTGTTATGTTAGCCAATCTGATAAGTGTGATGTGGTACCTCAGAGTGGTTTTGATTTGAATCTCTCTAAAAAATAGTGATTTAGAGCATTTTTCATGACTATAGATAGCTTTAATTTCTTCCTCTGAAAACTGCCTGTTCATATTCTTTGACCATTTATCAATTGAGGAATGCAAGTCCAGCACTTTTAACCTGGGTACCATCAACTTCTCCATCGGTGGAAGTCTGGGAATGGAAGCTGAAGGCTTTCTTGACAGGGATTCTATAGAAGGGGGACTTCTATTCAGGTACTGGTGGCCTGGATTAGCTCTCTCAGGCTGCACCATGAATAACCATCCATGTGGATGGCACAAAGACTGAATGTACTCAGAGTATATGGTATCCTCATAGAGGAGAAAGGGCTGAGATGTCCTGGACAAGCCCAGCAGCACACCATGAGCTGATCAAGGATTAGGGTCCAAATCACATGCGCTTCACCACTTGGCCTAGGACTGGCTTGGCTGAGAGTGGATAAAGTTAATGCACTTTCAGGGTTAGGAAACATCAGGAAGCTGAATGCAACGATTGTGTATTAGGTCCCTTCTCACCTTAAGATGTTTCAAATTTCTCTGACTTCTAAACACATACTTTGCCTTCACTCCAGGCATCCTGATTTATCACAGCTTTTTGGCTCAAGTCCCACATTGAATGCTAATGACTGCCCTGATAACCAATGCATCTGAGTTATTTGGGGGAATGAAATTTCACTTATATTGAATTTTTATTTGTCTGAAATGCTGTTTTTCAGAATCTGGAAAGCTATTACCTTGCTGAATTCCCAGGACAAGGAGCATGAATTTGGAAATGATATGGAGAAAATGATCAAACTCCTCCCAGGGCTCTGCCCTTCTAAGTTTAGAAAAAGACTGGTGGCCAAAAGGAGACAACATGCCCCGTTTTCCTGCAAACCTCCCTCATCCCTCTTCTCCCCTTAAAGAGTTAGACTGTCCCAAATTACTTAACTGAGATAAGATGAATGTATACTTAACTCTGAAGTCCTTGGGAAAACACTCCATTTTTTTCTTACCTCTTGTACAGCCTACTGTTAACAGTCTCCAAGCTGTATATGGATATGTAGACTATGGAGCACTTTGGATTACTTTGAATAAAAGGATTCTCTTTAAATGTGTGTGTGGGGAAAAAAGAGGTTTTTCAAATCCTTATCATTTTTTCATTTTTCAGTGATGCCTGACTCTTTGTGACTCCTTTTGGGGTTTTCTTGGCAAAGATCCTGGAGTGGTCTGCTATTTCTTTCTCCAGCTCATTTTACAGATAGGGAAACTGAGGCAAATAGTGTTAAGTGAGTTGCCCACAGTCACACAGCTAGTAAGTGTCTGAGGCTGGATTTAACCTCAAGTCTTCCTGACTCCAGGCCCAGCACTCCAGCTGTCCTAGTTCTTACCGAGAAATTATCTTATGATGTCCAAAAGAACCTCTCATTCTGAAAAGTCAGTGGGTTGGGAGAAAGTGTGTTGGATTTAAAGCCAAAGGAGTTGGTTTCAAATACCACTTGTGCCAGCTACTACCACCTTCCTGGTCTCAGGTTCCTGAAGTATAAAATGAAGGGGTGGTACTAACTACACCAGAGGTTTTTAACCATTTTTGAGTATTATGGACCACTCAGGCAGCCTAGTGAAGTCTATGGACTATTTTGAAAAAAATACCAGTTTCAAATCCATAAAATAAGATGCCTAGCATTACAAAAGAAATTTAAACAATAATAACATAGCACCCACACCTTCCAGGCACTGTGCTAAGTGTTTTACAAACACTATTTCATTCGATTCTAAGAATAATCATGAGATGTAAATGCTATTATTAGACCTATTTTTTAGATGAAGAAACTGAGGATAAACAAAAGCTAAGTGACTTGCCCAGGGTCACAGAGTTAGTAATTGAAATAAGTTTATCCAAATACTAGAAGAAAAAAAGTTAATAGACCCCAGATTAGATGACTGCTAAGCTTTCTTCCACCTCAAAATCTGAGATCCTATGAGAATTCTGGGAAGGTTTACTATGTTAATTTCTTGAAAAATATCTACCTAAAAGTTCTAATCTTCAATTATCTCAATATTTTAAATAAACTAGAACTTTAAACCCAAGGATGAAAGTCCTTCAGCCTTTGTGGGAAACAGGTTTGAACAAGGAGACCCATTTCAACTTTCTTGAAATTTACCAAAAGCACAAAAAGGCTAGCAAGAAGGCCCAGTGTGGTATTGGAATCTGGCTCCCAGGAAATGTTTTTTTCATATATGATGGGCTTGTGGCTGGCTACTTCGGGCTTCTTTAGGAGCAGTGGTAAGGGGCCAGGTAGGAGGGAGAAAGCACTGTGAGTTCTGTGGTTTTGAGGCTTCCCAGCAATATGAATATAATTGCTGGCATGCTCAAGTTGTAATATTTGTCCAAAGATCACCATTGACACAATGCTGAATTAATGGCATACCCAAATTCAACTTGGTTCTTTAGGGCTTCTTAAACTTTTTCCACTTGTGACCCCTTCAGTGTTGGGAATAAAACCATCAAATAGAGTATAAAAAAATCACAGAAAAATGGGAAGGGGACAACATCTCTCAAACAGGTAAACGATAGTAGTAGAATTGGTTTCAACGTACACTCAAAGGTAAGGAATGACATCATTTCATTGACCACTCCATTACCTGACTTTTCAGGGTTCACAATGAGAATAAACAAATATGCCTACAAAGTAACTCGACTTTATTCCAAACATCAAAAGCAACTCACAAGGGAAATGCTAGAAACTGCCTCAATCAGCAAACTCAACATCCTTGTTCAATCATAGAACGAATGTGGTAGCTGGAAGGGACCTTGGAGACAAACTAGTCTATGCCCCCCATTTTACAGATGAGCAAACTGAGGCCAAAGAAGTGATTTGCCTAAGTTCATGGACATAGTAAACAGCAGAAGAGAGATTGGAACCCATGTGCTCTGACTTCATATATTTGCACATGGATTAAAAAAACAAAGTAGAAACATGGCAATTGAAGGAAACAGCATTGTAGAGCAGAAGCTCATTTACTACAAAGGAGGATCCTTTAAAAACAAACAGCAGCAGAAAAACAGTAGAAGAAAAAGTTTCCAAGGGTCAACACATGAGGTAAATCAGATTATCTGGAGACCATCAGTCCATGGAAATGTGACAATAGTGGAACCAGCACATTTGGATTCGGTAATCTCTGCACTCAGCTATCCCTCTCAACCTAGAACTTGCCTCAATGCTAGAGGCCGACCCACCTTGCAGTACTCCTCCACTGTTTTCTATCGTTCTTCCACTACTGAGTTCGATTCAGGGTTTCCGTTCTGGAGGCAGATCCAGACGGCTCCCAGCTCATTCTGTTATGGGCTGTACTTCTGACTCCAAGAACTGTCATCCCCTCTTTTGTGCCCTTTGAGAGCCAGAAATGGCCCTCTTTTCTGCTTCTATTTCTATTCTCAGCATTTAGTTCCAGTGCCTGGCACCTGGGAAATACTTAATCAGTGCTTGTTACCTACCTGACTTCTTCAAGCAGGAGGGGAGATGATATTTAAAAAGATGTAGTCAGAACTTGACCAAGTGCAGATGGAATAGTATGCCAAAGCAAACTTCATTTAGAAAGTACTCAGGAACTAAATCTCAGGATCTGCCTAAAAGGGGATTATTCTAAAAGAATGGAAGCTATTATAGATCATGATTTAAAAAAAAGGTGACTGAGAAGATATTGGCAACTACCAACCCATCTGCTTGTCTTTTCATTTCTATTTTTTTTTGTAAATGGTCTACATGTGCACTGAAGGTACCCTTAATGAAAACACTTTTTTTAAATGGTAAAACTTTCAAAGGGAATCTTCCACTGTGAATCATATTTTGTGATTCCACAGCTGACTGAGTGGTATCTAAGAACTTTCTATGCTTATCATTTTACTCAGGAGAAGACAATATAACCTTGAAGTCTCTTCAAAGATAAGGTGTCAACTAAGTCTCCATGAACAGTCATACAAGAGTCTACAACAGGCAACTCTGTTTAACAATTTGCCAAATATGAACCTCTAGTTAAATACTAAGCAAGGAGATGTTTGCCATAGTGATGCTATGCCAGTTTGGTGAGAGGCTGTCTTACATAAAATCTAAATCAATGAATTCCCCATTGATTGCGAGGGTCACTCCCCTGGAATAAAGCAGAGCCTTCAGAAATCAAAGGGATCAGTCTAATTTTCTGTATGAGTAAAACAAAGGGAAAGAAAGCTCATGACCAAACTAAGACATGCAGCTAGATGGAAAATCCACTGGACTAATTCACCAATTTGTACACCTTGGACAGGAAATGCAATCAATGACCTGAGCCCCAAATGAAGCAGGATGATAAAGTTGTGTTGGATTAGGATTAGAAACTAATAAACATATCTGCACTAAATTGCAGCCTTCTTGCAGGGGGAAGGGAAGGGAGGAAAAAATAATAAAATAAAAAGTACACAGAAGAGAATGAAAGTGACAAGGAAGCAGGATGAACAGCTCTCAACAAAACGTGTAGTATTTATCACACAGGCTTTCTTGAAATGAAAATTTATCGCTACATATTTTGAATCCTTTCTTATGTTCTGCTATGCACATGACATGCTTTTTTTCTTTTCTTACTTTGCATTTAAGTTTCAATATTTAAGTTGATGATGTGTTTTTTTTCTTTTCTCTATTCTGTATTTGAGTTCCTGCGTTTGTCTTAAAAAACCTTTAAAAAAGAGGGGGCAGCTAGGTGGTGCAGTGGATAGAGCACTGGCTCTGGAGTCAGGAGGATCTGAGTTCAAATTTGACCTTAGACACTTGACATTTACTAGCTATGTGACCCTAGGCAAGTCACTTAACCCCAATTGCCTCCCTCAAAGAAGAAGAAGAAACTAAGCAACACTTTAAATGGTATTTGACTACCCACTCCTGCAAAATTCTATCACTTTAACATCAGTATTCTCCCAGTGATGGATGCACATGGTGATGAATTATGGAATACAGAGATGTCAGGAGAATTTAAATGATATACAGTCCAATGAGCATGGTAGGCAGAAGCTAGGTGTAGTAGTACGTTAACAGAAATGCCTTTCACGTGAGAAGTAGTATCAAAGACATTATCAAGCATGCATGACAGGTAAAGGAGGAGGTATCCTGGTTGTGTAGTGGTATAGAGGTATTTAAAAAGGAAGAAGAAGGCTTCTTTACTGGGAACTTAAGAGGAAAAAACATGGATATGAATCACAGGATGAGAAGGTATGAAGGAATGATGTTCTGCCACTCAGATTTCACCAAATATCACTCATACAGTTTAACCCAAACTGCAAAATACTTTGGAAATTTAGACAATGGCAATCTGAAAACTCTTTTTGGCATATAATACAGAACATAGAATGATTCAATGGATAGAAAGCTGACCTTGGAATCAGATCACATACTAATTGTCTGACTATTGGAGAAATCACTTAGCACAAGTCACTAGTGACCATGACAAGTCTTTAAAATTATAAATTTACAGTGAGTATCAGATATGCATGGCAGTTATTTCTCCCAATGAAATCACAGATCTGGAACTATTCTAATAAAATGGGGGGGCAGGGAACAAATCAGGACTATGTACAAGGAAATAAGTTAGTCTAGAATTTTTTATTTTTGTTGAGATAATTTGTTTTTATAATAACACTTTCCTTTTTTAATCTCTCTCCCTCATCCAGCCAACCAATATCCTGATAACAAGTTTATAGATCAATTATACCAAATCTCTAAATATCATTTAATATCTATGATATAATTTTTTCTCAAAAAACAAGAAAACCTTCTACCACACTCCTTTTATAAGGAAAATGTAGTCAGACTACCTAAAGCAAGGAAGGATAAAGCAAAGCAAGAGGGTTATAGGTCAATGTTACTAATTAATACAGATTCCAAAATGTTTAAATACATTTTAGCAACACTGGATTTATACCAGGGATGCAAGAATGCCCCAACCTCAGGAAAGCAATAAATATGACTGCTCATATTCAAAACAAAGTACCCCAAACCACACGATTATATCAATCAATTAGAAATTAGAAAATTAGAAAATACCCCAATGCCAATTAGAAAATACCCCAACGGGAAAACACTGAGGCTTTTCCTAATGAAAACAGGACTAAAGCAAGGATGCCCCCATTGTCATTGGAAGTTTGAAAGCCAATAGATTGCTGAGAGTCACTTATGACTTCTTTCAGTAGCACCATTCGCATACAAATAACAAAATGAGTAATTATGAATACCACCTATTCACTAAGGCTCTTCAATAAGAGCATGGAACAAACAGAAAGGCTATGAGGGATGCAAGAGTGCTGCTATTCAAGAACAAGGAAGCTGCATTTCCCTGGAAAGGTTCGTTGGCAGACATTTTTTCCATAGCTTCCTCATACCTGCGCTGGGTAAGACATTCGGCCTTACGTTGAAGTCCTTCATTTACCCAGTGCTTTCATGCATTATCTAATCTGATTGAGGTAGAAGATCTAAAGGGAAACAGAAGTGTCTTTGAGAAGAAAGGCCCAAACAGAATGTTCTCCCTTGCTGTGACAGCATATGCCAGCCAGGACACCTACTGGCCACGAGAGTGATGGATTAGATTTGACCTTCTACGCTTTCTTCCTCACTGGTATTTTGAAATTTCTCATGAACTTTCCAATTATTTATTCTTAGCCCAAAGAAAACTGAGCCAAATCAATGAAACTGTTTATGAATAATAGAAGACTGCCCCCAAACCACGTACTTTCCAGCCTGCGTAAGCTGGCATTTTTGGGTAACTTATTAAAAACACCAGCAGAAAATGATTTCAACTGAACATTCATTGGAATAATCCATTAATTTGAAGACAGAAACTACAAGCAACTGAAGAAAATAGCCTCTGAGGATCTTCCATCAATGACTGTGAAGAATTGGGCAGAAATAACTGGGTCCCGCTGACAACCCTTTCTATGGCACTAAGAGAATCCTGTTTATGCTTCCAGATGCTGAGTAGCTCAGTCAAGACAGTCAGATGGTTGTGAGCTACACAATATAAAAAAAAGACCATATTCTTGTAGAAAAATTCTAGACAAAACTCATGGAAGAACGAAACACAATTGTTTTTCATCAGAGGAAAGGAAATAAACTCAAGAATGTTAAGGACTTAGACTATATTTTGCTTTCTATAACAGTATTCTGTGAAACTAAAACCTAAAGAAAAGCAAATGGGAGGAGGTAGAATATTGAAATCAGATTTGTCCTGGAGTTGTTTTTTTTTTATCTTAAGTGATAACGTGGTATCTGAGCAGAGCTTTTTTTTTTTAAAATTGCATTTAAGATCTTTTAAAAATCAACCTTTGTAGTAGCAATATTGGCCAAATGAACAGCATATAGGATGAAACAAAGAAATACTCCTCCAACCAATATGCAGAGTGAAAACAGAGCACTGTGCTTAGAAAACACTCATTTAAAGCTGCACAAGGACTGGCTTTCCTTCTGCCAGTCTAAGAAAGCCAGCTGCAAAGATGGATATCACTCAGCAACAGAGGAAGGGGAGATCCTGATGGTCAAATGACAGGGTCCTTATAATGATCGTGCATGTCAGCCCTTGGGCAGTAATCTGGAATGCTGGTGGTATTCACTCAGCAATTGGGCAGAAAGAACTTTCAGAGACCTGTCCGCAGGCATGCCCTGGTCTCCACACCCCTGCCCCTCACCTCCTAACATCCTTCCAGGTAGCCCAGGTTTCCCGCTTAGGCATTATCTTTAATCCTTCCCCTTCCCTCACCCAACCCTCAGATCCAACCAGCTGCCACATCTTCTCCTTCCTATCTCTACCAGATCTCTAACATTCCTCTCCTTCTCCACACTCATACCACAATCATATTCAGTTCCTCATCACCTTTTGCTTAGACTATTGCAAAAGTCTCGAACTGGCCTTCTTGCCTCAAGTCTTTCCTCTCTTCAATTTATCCTCCACTTCCTTCCTTCCTGAAGCACACGTCTAGTCATACTGCTCTTGCTCAAGATGCTTCAGTGGCTCCCCATTTCATCTAGGATAAAATAAAAACAACTCTGGCACTTACAAGCCCTTCCCATTGTGGCTCCAGGTTAAGCAGCCTGGATGTCATCCAGCACTCGCAGCATCTTGTACTCTTCCCCATACTGCACTCTTCATTCCAAGCCAACTGACCTTTTGGCTATCTCCTGAACACAATTTCCATCCCCATATCTTTGCATAATGCATTCCCTACGCCCAGAAAATGCTGCCTTTTCACTTCTGTCTTTAGAATTCTGTATCCCTACAAGGACTGAGGCCTCCTACGTCACTTTGTATTTTTTTAATGTATTTTTATTTATTAATCCATATACATGTTGTTTCTTCTTGTCAAAATGCAAGGTCCTTGAGGGCAGGGGCTGCTTTTTGTCTTTGTATCTCTAAAGCCTAGCACATTGTAGAGCCTAATAAATTCCTATGGGATCAGTCTATCTGCTCCCCTCTTCAGCTGGTGTTCAGTCATTTTTCAGTTGTGACTGACTCTGTGACCCCATTTGGAATCTTCTTGGCAGAGATACTGGAGTGGTTTGCCATTTCTTTCTCTTGCTCATTTTACAGATGAGGAAACTGAGGCAAACAGAGTTAAATGACTTGTCCAGGACTGATTTCAGACCTGACACTCCATCCATTGCAACACCTGGTTGCCCCTACTATGCTGCAATCAGTCAGTGTCAGCCTAGAAGGTTATTGAGTAATATTGTCATCCTAACATCAGTTTTATTTTGAAAAAAATAAAAAAAAACAACATGTTTATAGACAATGTGCTAAGCCATGTTGGTCCAAGACAGTCTCAATCCTGCAAGAGAAACAAATACTATCCCACAAGGAAGAAATAGCAACTCCAAAATGCGACAGCTGTAGTATTCAACTGGGCAGATAGATAAGAAATGGGAGCTTTAGTAGTACAGGGGATCCCTTCAGATGATGACTGCAGAGGAAGAGTAGAATGGTTGCGGCAAGGCGGCTCCAGGATCATGCCAAGAAGTCTGTGGAATGTAGAGCCAAATAGTAGCCAGGCACAGACACAAAACACAGATGTGTGAATTAGCAGGCCAGCTATTCTATCCCAGGGGAACCCTGCCCTTCACAGTATGAGTTTCCCAGCAAGCTTCTCCTTTCCTCACAAAGAGAGGAGTCTAGAACACTGTGCCCATTCTTAGAGTGGTGGTGGAGTGAAAAATTCTTCTATTGTCTGACCGACATTCTGTTCTAATTAAATGCTTTGCTATTTGGCTGATGGGTCCCGTCTGGTTCATAAATACAAAATGCACTCAATGTAGGTCCACATCAAACCTACAAAGTGGTGGGGTTTTTTTTTCCAGAATTAAGAGGCATATATATTATAATACCAAATATAATCACTTATTGTCTAATTTTAGGTGGTTTGTAATTGGTAAAATTTTAGAAACATATAAATTGGCTCTTATATCCTTTACATAACGCTTTTGGGATTGATTCCTAGTAATAGAATCTCTTGAGGGGAAAAATGCAATCAACTGTATTTATATATTGCTCTTCAAAATTTCGGGATTATTCCCTAGTCCCACTAAAATGTATTTGAATATGAGTTTTCCTATCACTCCTGAAAGCAGATATTTTTCCCCTTTTTTAGGGGCCTTTCTAGTAAGGGTAACAAGGTATCTTAAGTTGTCCCAGTATGCATTTCTCTGATGAGCTTTCCATGTGGTTGCTAAGAGCTGCTTATGTATACTCTGACCATTATTCCACTGGAGGGACAGGGAGGAGACAGTCTTCTGGAATGTCAGCTCCTTATAAATCCTAGCTGAAAGGCCTTTTTCAAAGATTTACTGTAAACATTTTCTCTCTTCTATTTCTTTTAATTTTAATGATATTTCTTTGTGTTGTGCAAAATCTTTTCTTTGAAAAAGCAAATGTATCAATTGTCTCTATGGTTACTTCAATATTTCGCAGAAGACAACTCAATAACTTAGACAAAGTTTATTCTTTTCTTCTAGATTTAAAAAAAAAATTATTAGGTCCCTGATTCAGTTAGAGTTTATTGTGGTATAAGGTGTAGGGCAGAGATCCAAACTCATTTCCCCCACAGAGCTCAGAGCTTACCCAGGGTTTGCAGCAGCTTTTGTTTAAACTCTAAACTGATTCCATTCCTAGTGTCTTTTTTTAAGCACAGGTTTATCAAACATCAATCTCTGATAGTCATTGGGCTTTATGTGTAGAGTCTTTATTCTGTTTCACTGATCTAATTCTCTTTGTTTCTCTATACCAGTTTCCAAAACACCTATTTCCCTATCACGAACATTAATACTGCTTGCCCCCTTTGCTGACTTTCTTTTGGAGACTTGTCTATCGTCTCTTCAGGCCGATTTTCCAGGAGAAATTGGAACTTCATCTAGTTCTATGAAATACTATGTTGGTGTTCTGTGTAGTGAAGCAGGACATGCGTAGGTTGGTTTGGAAGGTGTAGCCATTTTTCCTGAGTCAGGTGAATGCCTCTGTGTGGCTGCTTATTTGATTCCTGTCAAAACCATTCTGAAGTTGCCTTTATATGGGTCTCATAGATATCTTCCCAGGTTCATATGCAAAGGGTTTATACATGACAGAGCAGTGAAGACATGTGTGGGGCTTCCTCATCCACTAGTACTTTATTAAAAGCATTAGTTCCATGAATTTCCTGACTGTCTTGGTTTTGCCAGGTACACTGTCCTGTCATCTGCAAATAGAGTGGTATTAACTGCTTTGTTGTCAACATTTATTTTTTAAAATGTCTTTTTCCCCCTTTATTGCCAATGTAAACCAAGAGGGGCCATACCCACTTTTCATCTGGGCTTCTTCCTTTCCATAACTCCATTGTTGCTGACATTAGGGATTCAGGACTATGGCTTTGCACTGAGTATATTCTGATGATCTGGATGTGGATTAACAGGATGATTCATCATTACATTTGGATCATTTCCTTGTTCCCATGTGGGCAGGCCTAAACCATTTATTCACCATACCATTATTTATTGCTATTTTTATAGCACTAAAGCATACAAATGGAACATACACGTTTTCTGTGTTTCTACTATAACAAGCTCTGGGAGTACTTTCCATTTCCTACTTGCACTGGCATCTCAGGTCCCAAGAGGGCAGTTACTGTGGTTTCTGTCAGGTTCGAGGGATAACTACGAGGGACTGTAGTTACCTTTATAATGTGATCACTCCTAAGTCACCACAGGTGTGCTTTGCCCTATAATTTTCAGTTCATAGCATTTAAACTCAAAAATAGAACACAGACCCTGACACTGGGGTCCAAGCCCTCTCCTCACTCTCCTACCCCAAGTCCTTTTCAGGGACTTGGCTGGAGACTTCTCTCTCCTTCCAGTCACTTGAAGCCCTGAATTTTCTAGATCACCCACAGAGGTGACCAAGCTTTTCCACCAATCAGAGAAGACTCCCTGTGCAATGTTACTCCACTGCATCCAATGGCTTTTCAAAGCATCTAAACTGAATTTTCCAACTTAGCTGAAAGCCTATAACTGACTGATTGATTCAATGGGGGTGTCCAGGCCTTGTTCACACCTGGTGAACAACTGATATATGTTCTCACTCAAAAAGGTTTCAGGGCATAGCCTCCTGTCACATACTTTAAACGGTGTAGGGTAATTGATTATTGACCCAACTGAACTCTACCTTATACTTTATTTTACCTATGTCTTCTATGTGGCACAGCACTCATCATCAATTTTTGTATAAAGTATTTTCAGTAAAGCAGTATATTTTATATTCTTCTTTTTCATCTACTATGTGAACCTTTTGTGTTTTACTGGAGAGCTCAGGCCAAATGCACTTATAACTGTCATCTAGCTTAGAACTTTTCTTCAGTCATAACATAAGAAAGGAATATAAACTTTCCCTTTTTCCCCAAAACACTTCCCCCTACAACATGTACACATTAGCTCTTCTGGGTTATTTTTGCAGTTCCCCCTTGTTTTAAGTTATTTAGTATTTCATTTTGTCTCCAGTTACATGTAAAAAAAATTTTTTAACATTTGCTTTTAAAATTCTGATTTCCAAATTCTCTCCCTTTCTCCTTCCCTCCCCTTTAAGAAGGCAAGCAATTTGATATAGGTTACACACGTGTGGTCATGCAAAACATTTCCAGATTAGTCATGTTGTGAAAGAAAGAACAGACAAAAAAGAAAAGAAAAATAAAGAAAGTTAAAAAAGTATGCTTCCATCTTTATTCAGACACTGTCAATTCTTCCTCTGGGGATGGAGAGCATTTTCATCCTAACTCCTTCAGAGCTGTTTTGGAGTAGTATATTGTTAAGAATAGCTAAGTCATTCACAGCTGATCATTGTACAATATTGCTGTTACTTTGTGTACAGTATATTTCACTTTATATAAGTTCACCTAAGTCTTTCCAGGTTTTTCTGAGAGCATCCCATTGATTCACTTCTTATATCACAATATTATTCCATCAAAATCATATACCACAATTTCTTCAGTCATTCCCCTCAATTTCCAATTCTTTGCAACCAGAAAAGCAGACAGAAATATTTTTGTACATATAGGACCATTTCTTTTTTTTTCCTCATCTCTTTTGGAATACAGACCTACTAGAACTATTGCAAGGTCAAAGGATATGCATGGTTTTATAGTGCTTTGGCATAGTTCCATATTGCTCTCTAGAATGGTTGGATCAATTCATAATTCCAACAGTGCATCAGCGTCCCAATTTTCCCATATCCCCTCCAACATTTGTCATTTTCCTTTTCTGTCCTATTAGTAAATCTAATAGGTATTAGGTAGGAGACCTCAGAATTCTTTTAAATTTTAATTTCTCCAAGCAATAGTGAGTTAGAATATTTTTTTCATATAGCAAGAGATAGCTTTGATTACTTCATCTGAAAACTGTTCCTATATCTTGATCATATATCAGTTGGGGAATGGCTCTTATTTTATAAATTTGACTCAGTTGTCTATACATTTGAGAGATGAGGTCTTTATCAGAAAAAAACTTGCTTCAAAATTCTTTTCAGTTACTATTGCTAACTATATTTCCCTCCATCCTATTCTCCCTATCTTATTCTCTCTCCCTTTTCACCTTGCCCCCCCTCAAAAGTATTCTGTTTCTGACTACCCCTCCCCCAATCTGCTCTCCCTTCTATCACTTACCCCTTCCTCTTATCTCCTTCCCTTTCTACTTTCCTGTAGGATAAAGATAGATTTCTTTACCCAACTGAGTGTGTATGTCATTCCCCCTTTGAGTCAATTCTGATGAGAATAAGGTTCACTCATTTCTCCTAACTTCTGCCCTCTTCCCCTGCATTGTAAAAGCTTCATCTTGCCTCTTTTATGTGAGATAATTTATACCCCATTCTACATTTCCTTTTCCCTTTCTCTCAGTGAATTCCTCTCTCACTCCTTAATTATATATTTTTAGATATCCCTTCATATTCAACTCACACCTCTGCCATCTCTCTCTCTCCTCTCTCCCTCCCTCTCTCTCTCTTTCTCTCTCTCTCTCTCTCTCTCTCTCTCTCTCTCTCTCTCTCTCTCTCTCTCTCTCTATATATATATATATATATATATATATATATATATACACACACCTCCTAACTGCCCTAATAATGAGAAATTTCCTGAGTTACTAATATCATCTTCCCTTGTAGGAATGTAAACAATTTAACCTTATTAAGTCCCCTATGATTTCCTTTTTCTGTTTACCTTTTTATGCTTCCCTTGAGTCTTGTATTTGAAAGTCAAAATTTCTATTCAACTCTGGCTTTTTCATCAAGAATGTTTGAAAGTCTCCTATTTCACTGAATATCCATTTTTTTCCCTTGAAGAATTACACTCAGTTTTGCTGAGTAGGTGATTCTTGGTTGTACTCCTAGTTCCTTTGCCCTCTGGCATATCATATTCCAAGCCCTTCAATTTTTCAGTGTAGAAGCTGCTAAATCCTGTATTATCCTCACCGTGACTCCACGATACTTGAATTGTTTCTTTCTGACTCCCTACAATATTTTCTCCTTAACCTGGAAGCTCTGGAATTTGGCTATGATGTTCCTGAGAGTTTTCATTTCATTTTGGGATCTCTTTCAGGAGGTGATCAGTGAATTCTTTCAATTTCTATTTTACCCTTTGGTTCTAGGATATCAGGGCAGTTTTCTTTCATAATTTCTTGAAAGATGATGTCTAGGTTCTTTTTTTTTTTTATCATGGCTTTTAGGTAGCCCTATAATTTTTAAATGATCTCTCCTGGATCTATTTTTCAGGTCAGTTCTTTTTCTAATGAGATAGTTCAAAATGTCCTGTACTTTTTCCTTCTTTTGGTTTTTACTGTTTCTTGATTTCTCATAAAGTCATTAGCTTCCATTTGCTCAATTCTAATTTTTAAGGAATTATTTTCTTCAATGAGTTTTTGTACCTCCTCTTCCATTTGGTCAATTCTACCTTTTAGGGAGTTTTTTTTTCTTCAGTGAATTTTTGTGCCTCTTTTTCCATTTGGCCAATTCTGCTTTTTAAGGCATTCTTCTCCTCGCTGACTTTTTGTATCTCTTTTATCACTTGGCCCAGTCTGCTTTTTAAGGTGTTGTTTTCTTCAGTATATTTTTGGGTCTCCTTTATCAAGCTGTTGAGTCTTTTTCTCATGATTTCTTGCATCACCACTCTCATTTCACTTCCCATTTTTTCTTCTATATCTCTTGCTTGATTTTCAAAATCCTTTTTGACGTCTTCCATGGCCTGAGACCAATTCAAGTTTTTCTTGAAGCTTTTGGATGTAGAAGCTCTGACTTTTTCATCTTCTTCTGAGTGTGTGGTTTTGATCTTCCCTGTTACTATAGTAACTTTCTATGGTCAGAATATTTTTTTGTGCTGTTTGCTCATTTTCCCAGCCTATTACTTGATTTTTAACTCTTAGTTAAAGTAGGGCTCTGCTTCCATGGTGGAGGGTTCATTGCTCCAAAATTCAGGTGTTTTGTGCAGCTGTTATCAGAGATACTTCTAGGGATCTGTAAGTTTTCAGTTCTTCCAAGGTGGTAAGATATAAGGAGAGGTGTGTTTACTACTTTCCTGGCCTGTGCTCTGGTCTATGAGCAATGACAAGCACTCTTTTCAGCCTTGGAACTGTGATGAGGAGCAGCCTACGCTGGACTGTCCTCCACTCTCACTCAGGTGTGACAGACCTTTCCTGCCAATCTTCTAAGTTGTCTTTGGTTGGAAAAGTATTTCACCCATCCTTTTATGGGTTCTGCCACTCCAAGAATTGTTTTGTGGCATTATTTAAAGGTATTTGGAGGGGTTCTGAGGAGAGCTCAGGAAAGCTGCTGCCTTTTCTCTGCCATCTTTCCATATACTTTTTATGAAACACCCTTATGAAAATTTAAATGACTAAGCCAATACCACACCTAGAGGGTTCACATAATTAGTCAGCAAAGGTTTTATCTTGGGTGTTTTAAATACTTATCATTTTGGCTGAAAGCCCTATTTGTTGTTCAAAGAATTCCTTGAAGTGGATATGCCTCCATGTAACCTTTTCAAAGTTCTGTATACTTCTCAAATTTCTAACACTTGCCTAAACAAAGCCTGCTGAATTTTTCTGGGTATATAATTCTTGGTTCATGGATCAAGTTTCTTAAATTTTTAATTCTTTCATTCTAATTTCTGTACTCCTCCTCAAAAATGGTGTTGTGATCTGAACTATTCTACCTTGCTAAGTGATTTCTACACTTTTTTCTTAGCACTCTGTGGTATTTTTCCCTCTTATTACTGTCATATTGCAGTCTGAGAAGGATGTGTTTTGGTATGTTTCTTTCAGGACCCTATGGATTCTGTGCATTTGTATTTGACTGGTTCCATTCGCCAATCCGTGGAAATATTTTATAGCAATTTTACAAATGACAGCAACCCTATTCTTTAATTTTCCTAAGGTTCAGTGGGATGTTATAATATGATTCCAGTATCAATATCTCTTGTTTAGACCTACTACTTAAGTCTGAGGGTTTTTTTGCCAATAGTTCGATTAATTCAGTGATTTTTTTCAAACCTGGATCTTAGCTGCTCAAAAGCATGTGTTTCCTGCTGCTCTTCCCTTCTCGACAGTACTAAGTCTGTTATCCATTGTTTCTATGAATTTTTCATGTTTTCTAATATATTTGGCATTTTACTCATTTCCCTCATCATTTCCTCCTCTTTTGCATATCTTATTTCTTAATTTTCTTCCACTAATGCTTAATATATCTTTATCATTTATTTGGTCCTGTGATTTTCTTAGCATTGCTAAGCCTTGTTTATTTTAATTTGCCATTTATCAATCTGAGAATGTCTTGTAGAATTACCTCATGTAGATTCTTTTTTCTAGCCAAGTTACTTTTGGTACTTTAACTGACTCAGTTGCTCTACACTATTTTTAATTGGGGGCAGCTAGGTGGCAAGGTGGACAGAGCCCTGTGCCTGAAATCAGGCAGCTTCATCTTCCTGGGTTCCCATCTGGCCTCAGACCCCTGGGCAAGTCACTTCACTCTGCTTGCCTCAATTTCCTCATCTATAAAATGAGCTAGAGAAGGAAACAGCAAACTATATTACTCCAATATCTTTGCCAGGAAAACTCCAAATGGGGTCATGAAGAGTGGAACATGACTTAACCACAATTCTTAAGTGTGTGGACACTGCTTCAATTTTGTTCATTTAAAATTTAAATTTGTTCTTATCTTCTGGTGTGTGTGTGTGTGTGTGTGTGTGTGTGTGTGTGTGTGTGTGTGTGACAAAAGGGGTAGGAGTGGAAGGTTACTGCTTCTCCTCTCCATGGCATCTCTTTTGTTGTGTGTGGGAAGAAGAAAAGAGTTTGGTTTCATCTGATCCTATAAATGTCTCTTCTCAATCTTCTAATTGGAATTGTGTCACTGATTAGTATTGTACCTCTTCCTTCTCACTATTCTGTCCCTCCACGTTAATTTCCGCATCCCTATTATTTATAATAACCACTCTGGGCACAACCTCTGTTGTTTGCTTGCCATCCACATGAGCCCTTCTCCCTTCTAGTTCCACTAGACTGTTGGCCTTGGAATGAATCCTTTTCATTTAGATTTATAGAACATTCATTCTAGTGTTAACAAATGCTCCTACATCTCTGAGTTTTTCCATAATTACTCCATATGCTTCTTAATTCTTAATTTTTCCCTGATGACAACCCTTGTTTTCTTGTAAAACTTTTCAAATTATAATGGAAAGGAAAGGGGTGGGCAGATTCCTTGATCCCCACCACCACTTTGATACTATTGGCCCTCCGTCTTCCTAACAATTCATCCTTCTACACAGTCCACATCATTTAAGACTTTTTCTATCTTTATAGAGTGACAGAATCTGAGAGAGAGAAAGGAGCTTAGAGGTCATCTTCTTTTCCCTCTTTCAATTGGCTCATATCAGAGAAGGGGTCTGGGAAAGTGGAATCAGGTCTTTGAAAAACAATGGTATTGATCCAGATGTAACCACGTATTAAGCCAAGTATATAAGCAAAGGTTTTGGTGGAGTCTTAAGTGTAACAAATAGAAAGTAAGAGAGAATGGAGTCTGGCACAGGAGGTGGTCAAGTGGAAAGAGTCTTAGTTCCAATGCAGAATACCAAGCAGAAATTTCTACTATTGACAGCAGTCAAGTAGGCTTGGAACCTCAGCGTTGCCTCATCCTCATACCCAATCGGCTGCCAAATCCTTCTGATTCTGCGTCCAAAACAACTCAAATCTATTTTTGGGAAAGCAACCCTGGGCAAGTCACCTGACCTCTGTTTGCTTCAGTTTCCTTATCTGTAAAATGAGGGTGATAATAAGAGTATGTATCTCCCAAGGTTATTGTAATGATCAAATGAAAAAATAAGTGTAAAGTACTTAGGACAGCGCCTAGTAAACAGTCTATAAACGCTGTTATTATTATTATCATTATTACCCCCACCATTTGAGTCCCACTGAAAACATCCTACTTCAGGCCATTACTGCTCCTCATCTACATTATCTGAATGGCTTCCTAACCGGAGCTCCTGCTGCTAGACTCTTGCTTTTTCAACACCCCTTGCCTTCCACTGTGTAAGTACTTAAAATAGATTTGCTTGGATCATATCTCTCCTGTCTGCAGACCCCGCAGGAACCCTCCTTGTAGACTGAAGTACAAACTCTCCTTCCTAGCATTTAAGGATAGATAAAATGAGGATACAATTTAATTGCCCAGCTTTATTTGCCACTGCTTACATTCTGCATTCCAACCTGGCCACAATTACTTAGTATGAAATCTCTTTCTAAACTTCTCACTCAATTTGTCAAACAGTTATCAAGAGCCTGGTATGTGCTAATCACCCCTAGCTTGTGGAGCTAGGCTATGGACGTAGAAAGAGGTGGGGGCTTATACTCCATTAGGCTGATACAATATATACACATAAGTCATGTGAGAGACACTGGGGTATAGCAAACACATTCGAAAGCTCCACATTCAAATTTTACCTCAGACCACTGCATGCTGAAAGAGAATGAAAAGCCATTTATTAAGTAATTACTGTGTGTCAGGCACTGTTAAGCCCTGCATTACAAATGAACACAAGCATGCCAGTTCTGGCCCTCTAGGAGCTTAGATCTTAATGGGGGGCAGCATCTGTGGAATGATGGTCAGGAAGTCTATACCCTCAAGAAACATGGTTCTGAAGACAAAGATGTCATATTGTTGTGATGAGAACAAAATGCTCTAAGAAAACTTATTCTTCTAAAATCTCCAGGTGTCAGATTAATGCTTTTAATAACTTACATACTGCAAACTTTACTTGTCAATTCAGGTCATTTCACACTAGGCACCAAAGAGTAGAATATTAAAATATAGTCAGAAAGAAAAAAATAATTTTAAAGTTACACTGATCACTCCTTAAAGTGCCTTTTGGTCTAAATAATGCACACTGATAGTGCCATTGCTGAGGACAGCTATCAATCAGAACAGCAGGCTCTGAAATGTACATGGCTACCATGCTTTTGACCACAATAAGAAGCAATTAGCTCAATTTCTCAAAAAAGAAAACCTAGTTGTTCACTTCTGAACTCAGCATGGAAAAATAAGAACTCAAACTAAATTTTCAATGAAATGGAAGACACAACAGTGAAAAAAAATGTATTAGAAAACATATATAATAGGAAAAGACGATGAAGAAGATCTATTACTTCAGAAGCTGGCATCATGGACTTATTTTTCTGCCTTTACTCTCAGAGGTCTTTAGGTATAGACTATAAGAGACTTTTTATTATTTATCAATATCTTTGACCAATATAGCAGGACAAGTCAACTACCCAAAGGGCTATAAAACCAAGTATACCCTTTGACCTAACAATACCACCACTAGATCTGTATCCCAAAAGAGATAAAAAACAAAAAGGAAAAGGACCTATATGTACAAAAAGTTTCATAGCAGATCTTTTCTGGGGCAAAGAATTAGAAATTGAGAGGATGCCCATCAATTGGGGAATGGATGAACAAGTCGTGGTATATGATTATGATGGAATGCTATTGTGCTCTATGAAATGATGAGCAGGATGTTCTCAGAAAAACCTGGAAAGACTTACATGGGCTGATGCAAAGTGAAATGTACTGTGTACAAAGTAACAGCAATATTATAACATATCAGCTGTGAATGACTTAGCTATTCTCAGCAATCCAAGAATCCAGGACAACTGTGAAGGACTTATGATGAAAAATGTCATCCATTCCCAGAGAAAGAACTGATGGGGTCTGAATACAGACTGAAACATACTTTTTTTTTACTTTCTTTTCTTTTTTTTGTCTCTGTTTTATTTCACAGCATGACTGATATGGAAGTGTTTTGCATGACTACATATGTATAACCTACATCAAATTGCTTGCCTTCTCAATGAGGAGGGGTGGGGAGGGAGGAAGGGAGAGAATTTGAAACTCAAAGTTTTAAAAATGAATGTTAAAAATTGTTTTTACATGGAACTGGGAAAAGATAAAATACTAAGTAAAAAAAGAAAATGGCCAACTATACCCATACTAAGTTCTACAGAAAGTTGCTTCTTTCTGATGATGTTCAGGTGTAATTTAGC
The DNA here is from genome assembly GCF_028372415.1 of Notamacropus eugenii. NCBI lineage: Eukaryota > Metazoa > Chordata > Mammalia > Diprotodontia > Macropodidae > Notamacropus > Notamacropus eugenii. Next base: position 89,683,597 of record NC_092879.1, on the reverse strand, counting down.
ATTAGCTTTGTGTAGGGACCACTTCTTCCTGAAAAAAAAATCATGCCTTGAGAGGAGCTGGTAAGTCCCGAGGTAATTCCATTATATTTCAAGGCATTGCTCAGTGCTGTTTTTAATCTATATCACTGTCATGTTGTTGTGATCTCATTAGAATAAGTAACTATTTGGATGTCTTGTTTTTAATCATGACCAGAGAAATAGAAATACATGTTTAACATCCTTCTTATTTGTAGGCTTTGATTGTTACTTTTATTCTTTTGGTTTTACTTAACTCTTGCTGGGCATTACTATCCAGCCTTCTCACTCCCTGGCCAGTACGCTTCCTTTTCTCATCCTCCATGTCCTTAACAATGGCTTTTATGGCATTTCTTGAGGAGAAGTTATCATTAGTCAGTCAGTATACAGCAACACTAGGCATCTTTCCATCACCATTTGGGTCATCTGTATCCGTGATACTTTAGAAACTGATATTCCCATGATTTATGTAGCCTTATAACATCACCAAGGGAGCAGTGGTGTTAAAAGGATGGGTAAGAAGCCTGAGATCATCCAAAGGCTGCAAAATTTCCTGAATGTAATCTTGACTATTCTGTATCTCCTAAACAACATGGACCTAGGTGACTGTTCATCTGTATCACCTGTCTAAAATCCATATTTTGATTGACTAATTCATTGGGCTGCTCCTCCAACTGTATATCAATCTGAGCAACATGTCTTTTTCATCGACTTTGTTTATCCAGTATGTATAGTTAGGGCCTAACTATTGGGCTTCTGTCTTTAAAATAAATATGAATAATGATGACAGAAAAAAATAGGACATGTATGTCTGGCTCAATGAAAAGAGTAAAATAAAATGCAGGATGTAATAACTGGCATTATGTCTTTTAAAAGAATACAGAGATGTTTGAATAAAAATTAAATTTAGATGGCACAAGTGGTGAATTGGATGTTTTGATTACTACGTACCATAGGCAGATCACCAGTTTTCAAGAATTCAATTAAACACAGGGAACACTAAACTATACTTAACTTAATCCTACTCTCATGATTTGGAAGGCCTATAAACTATCACTGTACTAGCCCAATGTGGAGGTTCATAAAGAAATATCAGTGTTAAATGCTGGATAGCAGATATCACTGGATTCTATAAGACCCCTTTAAACTACATCACAATAAAACAAATGCTCCTTGGTTTCTTATACAGATGTCTTTCTGTCTCTCACATTCATCCTCTCCCTCACTTCTGTTTCTCTAATGCCTTCAAATATGCTTGTCTCCCTTATTTTTTAAAAACCAACAAAAAACTCATTGGGTCTCACAGTACCCTCAAGATATCTTCCTATTCCTTGCTTCCTTTGCTAGTATCTAAACTAGAAAGAATTATCTACCTTGTTGCCTCCACTTTCTTTTCTTTCATTTCTCAGCTCTTTGCAGCCTAGCTTCTGATGTCATCACTTAATGAAAACTAACCTGCTCTCCCCCAAAGCAGTCACTGATTCCTGATCTACATCTGATGGGCTTTTCTCAGTCCTCATTCTCCATTCTTCTTGACTCTCTCGTGGTACTTAATAATGTCGACCAGAGTTTCCTCCTGGATAGTACCTCCTTTTTGTATTTTAGGATATTCCTTTTCTGAGTTTTGTTCCACCTGTCTAACCACTCCTAAGTTTCCTTTGCTGGATCATCATACCTAACCATGAGTATTCACTTTTAGGGCTCAGTCCAGGGTCCTCTTTTCTTTGGCGTTTATATACCCTCTCTAGTATATATCATCATCTACTATGTGTTTAATGATCAAATCTATGTAAAAGATTCACAGATCTACATACCCAGTTTCATTTTCTCTCTAGAACTTTAATCCAGCATCACAAACTGTCTATCGGATTCCTGAGACGAGATGTCCCAGAAGAATCACTAATTCAACATGTCCAAATAAAACTCATTAATCCCCATCCCCACCAATCAGCCCTTCTACCAAGTTTCTGTCTTTTTGTCCAAGGAAGCACCATTCTTCCTGTTTCCCAGGTCTGTAAACTCATTGGTACACTCAGCTCCTTCATGTACCAATCCCACATAGCCAGTGTTTTGCTAAATATTGTCATTTCTACATCCAAAGCACATCTTGCATCTGAGCTTTTTTCTGTACCCACAGAGTCACCACTTCAGTGAGAACTCTTGTCACCTTTCACTGAGCCTATTACAAAAGCATTCTCCTTGGTTTCCTTACCTCAAATCTATCTTCTATCCAGCTGGACTTCCTCTTCAGCTGACTGCCTCCCAGAATCCCCAGCTTCGGGTAACACAAAGCTCAAGAACCTTCCAAACAAAATTTTTTCTAACCTCCCTCAAACTGCTGGTGTTGACCTTCCTCCTTACCTTGCATTTGTTCTCTAAAGATTTAATGATTTATGTGTTGTTTCCTTCAACAGAATATGTAAGAGTTCCTTGAGAGTAGGGAACTTTTATTTTTTTGTTTTTCTATCTCCAGCACCTAGCACATTGCATGGCACATAGTAGGGGGTAGGAAAGGAGGGTTGGATCTAGAATATCATTGGAAGAGGAAATGCCCAGATGAAAAAACTCCCACTACTAATGCAGTTTGGCAGCAGCTTCACAACTAACTCATAGTCAAAGAGATTTAGGTACAGCATGGAGAGGATAAGTGAGGGGCCCCGAGTCAGGGCAGGCCTGTTTGGTTTTCCTAAACAGACTGTGAAACATAACTTATGGGATAAGAGCTCTGCAAGGATGGTAGAACATCATTCAAGGAAATACGGATGGTTTGGGTATCCCAATCACCATAACAGACTGGGAAGTTGGGGAGGAAGCATGTTTCCTGGACATCACATTTTAGAAAGAACATTAAATAAGGTAGAGGGTGTCTGGAGGAGGGCAACCCTGAAGGGGAAGGACCTTGAGTTCATGTCATGAGTATTGGCTGAAGGGCCTGTAAAACACAAGGGTCAGAGGAAACAAGTTGGTAACACTTTGAAAGGCTGTCCCGTACAGGGAAGATGAGACTCATTCTGTTTGGTCACAGAGGGGAGAACTGGGAGCAATAGATGGAAGATGTAACAATAGAAACAAAAGTGTGAGGTCAGGAAACTTTTTAATTAGAGCTAAACCAAAGTGGAATGGGCAAGATAAGAAATAGTGAGGGATATTCAAGATGAGATTCTTTGAGCGTATGGACCATATGGTTGCTTCAGTCCCTTTCAACTTTGCTACTCTATTATTCTGTGAATACAGTATCATGCATGCATGCACGCACATGTGTATGTGTGCACACACAGTAGATACATATATACACACGTATTCTTTGTTTTGAGGAGATACGCCCCCACACACATATATTTACGCACACAGAACTGTAATGTCAGATCAGTAAGGGGATAATTGAAGTGTTGTAGGGTTATATTTCGTCAGCTGATAGATTCAGGTAGTAATGTTATCAACCTAGAATCTAGAAATAATTATTTTGGGGAAGATATATCCAGACTTAGGTGAATAATTCATAGGTATTCACGGACTCTTTAACCAAGGATGTTCCAGATTAGAGAATTTTCTGAGCTAGGACATAATAAAGTTTGTATTTTAGGTAAGATCACTGAGTAGCATCCAAAGTGTCTCAAAGGCATTCAATTACATGTACTTTTTCCTCTTATATGAATGAACACTGTTTGTTAAGTTTTAATAAACTTATTCCTCCAAGTATTCAAACGATTGTGAAGTGCAGTGACACCTCCAGAACACTGGGAAACCTTTTGTGAAACTGCCTCTGTAAAGCAAAAGACACTAATTTAAGGAGGTGGGATGGAGCAAGGATGAGAGAGAGAAAATGACAAGCCAAGAAGAGAGAGCTGCATGATGCTCTGACCTCAGTTTGCTAAGGGATGCAAGTTAAATCATTTCCTGATCTGATGTTTTTCTAGATCTCAGAAGATAATATTTGAAACCATCTTTAAAACTCTGAAAAAATGTAAAAATCAAGTTTGTGTGCATTTATTAACCTGACTGAAGTCAAACTCCAACAACCTGTCATGGCATGGTGGTTTGGGAGGTTATGTCAGAGCAAGGCATAAGCACATTCTATGTGGCTAGGATTCTTCCAGGATCAGCCTGGCAACAGATGTTGCCCCATCTGGCCTGGTTCAGTTTGGAGAATCTCATGGTTACAGGAATCATTGAAGCCTGTTGGCCAAGCTATGTCGAGAGCAGAGGACTCTCGCAAGAATTGAGCTACTATGAACTGAACACTTAGTAAGCACCTTTTCGCTGGGGGGGAATTTACCTGCTCAGCTGCCTCACATATAATGGAAACACTATTTCTAAGGCTCTTTTCAACAAATAAAGGAAGACTTAAAAACTCACTAATGTGACATTGTTAGCTATCGAGAACCTGTATAAGGACAATTACTTAATAAATACGTATTGAGAATCTAGGTAAAATACTGTTCAACTTGGTGGACTAGTGCTGGACTTGGAGTCTGGAAGACCTGAGTTCAAATCAAGCCTCAGACATTTACAAGCTGCATGACCCTAAGCAAGTCATTTACCCTCTGTCTGCCTCAGTTTTCTCATCTGGAAAATGAAGATTAATAATAGCTAAAACGAGGATAATAATAACCTGTCAGGACTGTTGTGAGGATAAAAATCAGATGTTTGCAAAGCACTTTGAAAACCTTAAAGTGTTGTATAAACGCTAGCTATTATCATCATTATAATTATTACTTTGTATTTTTTATTAAAAATAAAAATAGAAGGATTAACAGAAACCTGCATATTTAAGAGAGGGAAAATCATATTTTTCATAATTTATTTTGATCCATAAAGCTAGTAATCCTTTCCTTGAACACTCTCCCTACAGCTAAAATTAATTTTAATGCCTAAGCAAGATATTGCATGGCAGTGAAACATGGAAGGTTCACTGACAATGAATATTCTATTCCCAAAATCTCAAAAGAAAGACTATTTGTGCAGTCAACCACCTGAAACGCTAGACTAACAGAAGCATAGAGGAGAATTGCACATGGGTAGGGCACATGCATCCCTGTTTGGGCCCCACCTGTTTAATGGAAATGTGTTCTTAATGGATAATGTCTACCTCAAGACATAATAGAAAGGATGGAGAAGCTAAGTAGCAAAAGTCAAATCCCTAACACTGAACAAAGAAACAAATGTTCCCAATTTGTTACATTAAACATTATTCTGATTATTTGGCTTTTGTAATATTTCAAAATCCTTATGAGTTGGAGACTGTCAAATGTGAATTGTTTCCAACTTCACCCACTAGGGCCATCATTAAGAGGCTGCTATCCGCTCAATTGAGGGGATGCTCTTGTTACACAGTTCACTTTGGTTTTCCAGGAAAACAACATCTCCCAAGATGACATTCTCTGGGCATTCCTGGCATTTTATTGTTTCCATTTATAGTCCAATATGTTCTTAGTGCTAAGGACCCTGTGAATCAACACACTGTACACCAAGAAAATACTATCTTCTGGGAATTTCAAGTCTTCTATCTTTTGGGATCTTGTCACTCATGGGGAAGATGGAACCATGGTAAGCTCCATAATATTCTTTTACTTATAAATAAACAAATGCTTATTAAGCATCAACTCTGGATCAGGCACTAGAGGTATGAGTAAAAAGAGTAAAATGATCCCTCTTCATAAGGAGCTTACATCCTAATAGACTTAGAGTTCATATATTCTTATTTCAAAATGCTAAGAGCCCTTGGAATCAATTTCCTTACCCTAAGAGGGGAAAGAACCTCCATCAAAACCTACTTCAGGAAATATTATCTTGTCAAGTCAAGGTTTCTGTTACAAATGTCTGGCTGACTGTAAGGGCGTCTCCCAGCTTGGGGCTCTCTGGATGTTTGGTTAACAGTTGTTTAGAGGAGATTCTACCTACCCTGGGTACTAAGTTGGACTATTAGTTTGGTCACTCCAAGGTGACTCCAGCATTTAGAAACTATTTCCTGTAAAATGAAGACACAGTGTCTGTAATTATTAAACATGAATTCAATTAAAAAAATACAAATGAAAGGAAGGGAAGAAGGAAGAAAGCGGGTGTCAGTGAGAAGGCAGCTGAGAGTAAAAGAAAGAAATAAATTAGAAAAAGCTCTTAAAGCTGCCTTTTTTGTCTTCTCCTTCAGGTTGTTTCTATCTTTTTTGACTCAGTGACTATCCTTGAGAATGCTAATTAAGTAAAGACCACTGAAGGCTTTCCCTCCAATGCATGTAAAGGACACCGATGGGAGAAGGAGCACACAGTGAAACACTCAGCACCTTAGAATATTCCATGGGGAGGGAGGGTTTCTAACAATGTTGGTCCAGATTTCAGAGAGAAGTTTGATAACTTACATAGAGACAAAGCAGTTAGGGAAGAAATGCTATCATGTCCTAGAGCTCTTCATTACCTTTCCAATATTCCACTCGTTTGATGGTACAGCCTTTCTAATTGTGTGAAAACACTCATTCTTTTCAAAATTGGCTGATGTTCAGAGGTATACACTAAATTTTGATGACTCAAAGCCAACTTCCAAAGAGATGATCTTAATGATGTGTATTTACTTGGCAGCTAGATGGTTCGGTGGATAGAGTGCTGGTCCTAGTGCAAGGAAGATCTGAGTTCAGATCAGACCTCGGAAACTTTCTAGCTGCATGACCCTGGGGCAAGTCATTTAACCTCTGTTTGCTTCAGGTTCCTAAACTGCAAAAAAAGGGAATAATAATAGCGTCTACCTTCCAAGGTTGTTGTGAGGATCACACGAGACATTTGCAAGGTACATGTTAATTAGTACATTGTCCGACACACAGCAGGCCCTATATAAATGTTAGCTACTGTTATTATTCACACCATTTCAACCACAGGTGAGGCCTTCATCAGAGTTCTTTACAATTTTCTTGACTGGGCTCTCTACTTTTAATTTGCTCCCTTTAGTCTATCCTAAGTGATTTTCCTAAAGCACGGGTTATGACCATATCACTCACCTACTCAACAAACTTCAGTGGCTCCTTATTACTTCCCTTGACTTCAGAAAATTTGTACTTTCCTAGGTCACCATCTACCTCTCAAATAACAGATTTGCTCTTTCTTACCTGCTACTCTTCATCTCAAACCCTTAATATCAGAGGTCATCTCCAAGTTTGGGTTCTTGACCTCTGAGTTCTTCTTTTCTCCCCCATGAAATGTCCATTCACTCCCATATCTTCAACTACTGTAATCCACCTTCTGTCTTCTTACTCTTGGTGAGTGGTTCAACTATTCACTCAGTGTCTGGTGTTCCAACCACAGGGCTTATTTTCAATCTCTTGGCTCTCTCATCGATCACATTTAAACAGTTGCACAATTCATGCTATTCTATATCTACAGCATTTTTCACATGGTTTTTTTCTTCTTTATTCCCATTGCTGCCATCATAGAACAGGCCCCTCACTCCCACTCACCTGGACTCCGGCAACAGCTTCCTAATAGGACTTTTCTCTTTCTCAAGATAATATTGTAGACTCCAGCTAACCATATCTTATTATTGCTGCCAATTCCTCCTGTTGTCACGTATAATACACCTTTCCTCACATTCCCCCTAAAGTGTGAAAGGATCTTTGGGGATTCAATGTCATTTCCATGGTTCAATTCAACATCAGATTCTCATTTTATGCTATGCAAGAAACATTCATAAATCATGAACTTTCAATGTATTCGATGAAAGATGATTGTAGATATTAATTTTTTAGTTAAGTTACATTAAAATATTATGCTGTGTAAGAATCTGGACCATTAAAGAAACAATTCATCCATTTTATATTGGATTTCAAAAAAATCATCTCCAGTGTATAGCTAAAGTTGAAGCTAATTCATTTAGGGCCTCATTATATATTCACCCAGCAAACAATTTTATCCATGTCATATTCATAAGACTCCTTGTCATTGCCTGTTATAGCAATAGAACATGAAATCAATGCAATCAATAGGTTCCATCCATTAGAAGAGTTCTGGTGGAAAGTTTGGACAAACAAAACATGCAGGGCTACGGAACATACTGGCCACCTCTTACTTACCAGAAACAAGGTGCGGAAGCTGCTGAGGTCACCAAAGAACTCGTCGATGGCCACTGTTTTGGTGTCAAAAACAAAGTACTCGCCAAGATTGTCATACAGTTTTGTCATGTTGTTGTGCATGGTGAACAACTTTTCATACTGGTCTCTAGCATTTTTCGCAAAGCTGTAGGTTTGTGTTAAGGAAGAAAACCCAATGCCACATCTAAAGGTATTTCTTACAAAGGAAGATGGATGCTATCATTTCTACAATGCATTTTTATACTATAGAAATGTTAGGGAATTTATTTCAAAATTGTCTAATCAATCTGAATTCAACAGTACTGTAAAGGCAGGAAGTACTTAATGCAACATTTACATGAAAG